>NC_090882.1:25165115-25195115 GCF_036669935.1 Montipora foliosa | reverse complement strand
TAGAAAAGTCATCGCAGAACATACCGACAGAGAGTTTGTTTTTCTTTGAGGGCGGAGGTCGATATACGGTAACAAAGCGCATTGACGACGTAGGAGTAGAAATAGATATATCCATGTACTCAAAAGCATTAAACAGAGTGATCTCATTTTGTTTAATATTTAGCCCTTACCTCAAAAAGAAACCTACACCACCACCACGCACTTCTCTAGGTAGATGAATGAAGTTGAAGTCCTGAAGGGAGTTTATAATATCAGCCAGAGTTGGGTCAGAGATATTGTCAGTAGTGAGCCAGGTTTCAACCACAGCTAATATGTCGATCCTCTTAGATATAACCAGGTCACATACAGATGATGCCTTTTTGTTCATAGAACGGATATTCCAAGTTGCGAACTTTAAGCATGGTGCCCGATCAGATGTTTTCTTGGCAATGTTTACATGGATAAGGTTGAATGAATTCCTAGCATTGTGAGTGATGATTTTTGGTGAGTGATCATGGCGTGATGTAATCCGAACAGAAAGGTGTTGCTCATTGTTCCTAGAATCCTTAGCCGTGACAATGATATGCATATCTGGAAAAGTTGAGCAAGCCAAAATGCAATCTATCAGGTTAGAAGAGTTTTGATCCCTAATAAATCTTCTGAAACCACTTGTTCTCCTGTTCGAAGAAATGCGCGTGTTAATGGTGCTTTGTACTGATTGATGCCACTGGATGCTAGAATGCAAGGGTGGGTTGACAGATAAGCCATCTCGTTGTAAGTCACCGCAAGATCTTGTGTTGACTCTGATATGCAAATCTGGAGAAGTTGAGCAAGCCGAAATGCAATCTATTAGGTTTTTAAAATTTCACTCCCTAATAAAACTTCTGAAAACCTTTGTTCTCCTGTTTGAAGAAATCCGCGTCTTAAAAGGAAAATACGGAGTACCACATTAAAAGGCGGCATTCGGTAGGCAAAGTTGTACTAAACGTGTTTATGCCAAACGTTTTCAATATTTTGAAGTATAAATGTTCCCCATTTTTCAGTAAAGGATATAAACGTTAAAAGTTGTTTCAAGGTCACGTGACCAAAATGCGATGCAACATATTTAATAACAACACCAATAAAAAACTTTCTGCTAAGTTTCAGTGGACATTGGACAAATGCTTCCCTTCAAATAAAAATATGCATAATAATTAGATTGGTCAAGCCTTAATCCCACTTGAGCAGTCTTATGACATCCGAGTATCTCGAGATGGGCATAACGTATGAGTAATAACAATAGTAGGCACCGTCCTTAAGTCTTTTAAGATATCCTTGCAGTGTTGAGTTGTAATCGCCATTCGCCTCCTTTGCAGCGATGAACTTTTTTAGGTCATATGAGAAAAATATTGTTTCATTTTGTTTCCCCGCTGAATGAATTAAAGTTAAACGGAACGCAAGTCAACGATGATACAACTATGCTCGCTCAAAATTCAAGAATTGAAGCAGGAATTTTATCCAGCCCGGTTGCCTTAATGCGTAGAGTCTTGGTTACAAAACAGCTTACCCCTTAGATCAGCTACTACTCCATCATGGAATATTCTCCACAATACTGAAAGTAGGCTGAGGCGGTTCGACTGAATTGGGACAACAGAACATACGTTTGATTTCAAGACAAATAAATTATCTCTTTTGATCAATGCGTACACGACGAAATTAACGCTGGAGTTTACAGCCGATTTCAGTGCAGTGTATAGACCCGGGTTTTTGAAACATAATTCGCCCGTGCATGATTCGCCCGTCGTGATTCGACTGCGAGGCTACCACAGCTCAGCAAATTTCGTAAATGATGAGAGATTTTAAGTGCAAACATAAGACTATTTTCGACGAAATTTAAGGTAAAAACCTCGGTAGCATTTATTTAAGATACATGTAAGTCACGATTTTCTGCTTTTATCGGCAAAAGCAGCGCAGATCGACGCGGTTTAACTAGACTGGCGCATCATGTCTATTCAGCAGGTAAACCTCAATTACATGGTATTTTCACTGAATTCATCACAGGAGATAAAAATGAATACCAACACGCGTGAGAGGGCAGAAATTGTCCCTTGCAATAATTTATTTTCAAGCCGTCATCAATCGCTGATGAGTGAAATATTACATTTCTTGATAGGAAGGCGTTACACATTTTCGACTCGTGGTGAAACTTGAAGAGAAAATTAATTGAACAATTTGGGTACGGGGTAAAATACCTAATTGTGCATACGCTTTGCGGACATTGTAGTGTCATTTGTTGTCTTACTTTTGTGTCATTTGTTGTCGTATTTTGCCGAGATGTAGCTAAAGTTGAAGCACAACTTGAAAATGCGAATGACAAAATGAAACTGACATGTTACTGTCGCGCCGCCGAAGTGATACAAATTGAGTCAACTCTGGCAATAACTAATAGTCATGAGGCTCAAAACTCAAAAAGGATACATACATATTGAAGGAAAATATAATTTGCTGTCGAAGAAATCCTTGCAGAACGTATTTCTCTGGTCAAATGTTGCTACTTTAAATGCAGTAACCCTTTTTGTGCTAATCGCAGCCGGCTAACTTTGTCATTTCCGTACTTTTCGCTTTTCTTCTGGCGTAAACGGTGTTCCAAAATTCCAGCAAAGCTGCTAATACACCATCGTCACCTATCTGTTAATGAAAGAATGCGAGCATTAGCGAGCTTTTGATCACAAAATATATTTTGTCGGCTATGATTACATCGGCAACCGCAAGAAATACTACTGATTGTGCCGCCGGGCCTCAAATTGGCCCCTTTCCAAACGCTCAAGGTTGTTCTTCTGGTAGAAAACAATCCGTATGGCCACTTTTTGCTTTGCCATCCTTTATTTTACATATGCAGGCTCTGCCTCCCGTTTGTTATCGAAGAGTTTTACCGCCGTTTCCACGCTTCTTGTTAGAGTCACGTGATTATGGTCGAATCACGACGGGCGAATCATTTTTCAAAAACCCGGGTCTATACACTGCACTGAAATCGACCGTAAATGAACGAACAAGTACGCTACTTTCATGAGAACGATTCAATAGAGCAAAGCCTGTAGGTAAGGCAAAACGATAAAGAGACACTAAGGCTGTTACAAAGACGGAACAAATAACGAGATAACGAAGCCAAGAAGGCTTGTAGACAAAATTTTTCTCGTATGCCGGCTTCGAAATTTCAGCTCCTTTGGTTTGTAGTTGTGATTTATGTCAACTGCTTGGGTGGTTATTTGCTTGGATACTTTTCGTGAAATAAAGACAACACGAAGATAAATAAAAATGAGTACAAGGCAAGAAACAATGCCGAATAAAACAACCACAACCACTAGATAATATTTTTCGATCTCCTGTTGAAAGTGATCGTTTTCAAACCAAAGGAGGCGAACAAATGTTGCAGCGAACGAGGAACTCCAGGCTATGGCCACCATTGCAATTACTCGCTCGGTTGTCAACAATGATGCATACCTCAGGGAGTACACAATACAATGACCAATGTAATAACTATCTGTCGATTGTCATGGCCCAAAGGTTCGTTGTTGAAGAAAACAGCAGAAAGTTATAAAATACAATCTGCAAGTACCAGGTCGCATCGAAAATAAAACTTGCAGGCGAATTCACTTGGTGTGACAAACAAACCGATGCAAAAGTTTGCAATCGCCAAGGATAGAACGAACCAGTTACTGGTTACTCGCAGATGCCGTCTGCAAGTTATAAAATAAATGATGAGACGGCTGTTTCCAGTGATTGTCAGCACAGCGATGATACCACGGATGATCCAATACCAAGTATTCAATGGTTCCGTTAAAATACTGGAACTTAGAGCATGGTTGCTGGTACTGTCCGCCATACTTCTCCATACGAAGGCCTTTGCTGTGAAGTACCGGGTTGCTTTATGTAATATTCCTTGCTCAAGGAAGAAGACACCTGACAGCTGTATTAAGTGCTCGCCAAACCTAAATTTGCTTCAGACAAGTGGGGATCAACTTTTTTCCTTTCAAGCCATTGTAAATATCCCTTCAATACGCTGAAGCGTTCATAATGTTGTCAACCTTTGCCGTTCGATGAAGGACCTAATTTTAACTAGGATTTAATTAAACCGGATGCCTGTATACAGTATATCGGAAGGAACTGATAACTTTCCTTCGTTTCTGCAATTTCGCTTTCACTTTCCAATGAATACTTTACTGTATTGTAAATACAAACAAGATGGACTTTTGCCTAGGAAATTAAAAACAGCAAATTGAAGTGGGAACTATTTGTTTCCATTACATGAGGAATCGTAGATCTCTGCCTGGATTGGTCAAAAAGAAATTTTTGTTTAAACATACGGTGCACAGCTGATTACATCAACTAAGGCTCGCATTTCTAGAATTAAAGTTTTTCAGTTTGAAAAATCACAGGGAAAACTTTAACTTTAACTTTTTAATGAAATTGTCGTAAAAAAAGGGTAAGAATGAAGGAAGCTTTTCACGGTGCAAATTTGCAGTCAAGAAAACGACCAGTAAGTTGATTGTATATTTAGTCTGTATATCCTGGAGAAAATAATGTGTTGTTTGAGATAAAGGGCCTGTGACTTTAGTTTGTTATGCCGATGCACCCAAAGTTTAGAGACGATTTGGCTTAAGTTTAATTCCGGTCACCAAAAAAAAGGAAAAAAAGATAAACATAGTGGAGTGTCAACGTTTCGATAAAAGACATAACCTTATCGGACAAAGGATTTTCCAAACGGGTATCATTGGATTCTACATTTGAGCTCTGATCTGGGGAAAATACCGAGAGTTGTTGTTCAGCACGAGGCAGGTGGAAAGACCCCGCTCTGATCGAAAGCCTTAAAACGCGCTCAACAAAATTTTTTTTAACTTATTTGGTCATAACTTTTATCGCTCTCAGCTTTTAACTTTACTAGACAAAGTGTTACCGATTTCGGAAATGAAATGGATATTCTTAGCGAAATACTCCAAGACATCTGTCGCATCCAGCCTCAGGTTCTTTGCCTCACACGTTCATTCACACGTTTAATTATTTTGTAATGTCCTGTCCCATTTTGAGGTCTTTTATTTCTTTAAGCTTTGGTAATAAATTCAGTTCAAAGATAAAAAGACACGCTCTTGATTAAAACTTACTCGTTTCTTCTTTAAAGGGGCTATGTCACGCAAATTGATATAATTCCATGATTCGCAAAATGCCCAAAAAGTAGAATGAAACATTGCAATAACCACTTAAAACTGTTGAACAACATAAAAGAAATACTGCAAAAGGAAAGAGAAGCAAGAATGAACGTAAATGGACTCGGCCTTAACATTGATAGGTGCATTACATTTGGGTAATCTTGAGAAAGGTCGGCACGAGGTTTTTCAAGTTTATGAGAAATCGCCTGGATAAAGGTCGTCTTTTTTCTCAGAATCATTTAGTTTGTGATGTAACGATAATTTTATCGGTAAAGGAATTCCTCATTACCATTTTCGAGTTTTGAACTCATGATTAACTAAATATTTTCCCGCAACACCCTAAGATAACGTGACATAGCCACTTTAAATGAAATAGTCTGCAAAAAAACAAACTGCAAATTACTGTGACGGACGCTTTCCTGCATGTCATGCATGCAGGTTTGCACTAAGCAATCGTTGATGCCAAACACTAAGAAAGGACTGAACATGTTGTTTCCGCTTCATAATTCCTCTTCTTTTCAGTAATCTGATGACAGGTAAAATTTTTCTTTGGTTTTACGTTTGCAGCAAATAGTATCGCAAAAGCTAGGAGTTACCGGGTTAGCACTTTTATTTTGCTGGGTTTAATTTTTGCGGATTTTGCGGATGATACTTGATCCGCAAAAATAAGTTCCAGCAGAAAAAAGAACAGCAAAAATTTACTCTCGTTAATACAACTAAAAATGCCTTTTAATCGACATACGATGGGGTAAAAAAGATCGTTTATTTTGATATTCGCATTGACAATTGCATGGAGCTTGCTACAAACAAAACGAAACGATAAAAGGTTAAGTCAATACTTTTTCATTATCTGAGGCATAAGAAACGAACTCAAAGCAGGCAATAAAAAAGGTCACCATTTTCTAAGGGACACTAAAATTTCTGCAGTCTCGTCTCTGACTTCTGTGAATCAAGGGAAGGTCACGATGTTATGTCGAAAGGAAGAAATTGACCACGTGCTAGGCAACCACAAGGGTGCACGTGATCACCTTGTGTCAAGGTTCTTGTTTACATTGAATGAACTACAGGAAACAATGTTAATCGTTCGTCGCTTTCAGAGTTTATCAACGTAATTTTTAGCTGACACTTCCGTTTTTCCTTTTTCAATTTTGTTGCAATATTTAACTGAATATTTACATTTCGTCTGTTGGGTCGGGAAGCAAGCTTGTCTGGAGCAATGTTGATACATCCCTTCACTGAAGAACCAAGGCAAAAAATGGACAACAAGCTTTCTTAGTCAAATTTCAAATTGTTTTTATTACCTGAAGAAAGTAGAATATTAACGAGAACTCGACGAAGAGTTAAATGCGACTAAATTTCTTGAGTGTGTTTATTTCAAGCTTATTATACAAATTTTTGACAGATATCATTAAAGTACATGTCAAAAAATATTCAAAAAGGTCGTTAAAAAGCTTTACTTTTGGCCGTTCGTTTGAACGAAAAATGCCAGAAAAGCCTTTTCCAACGTAAAATTTATTGAAACAAACAAAAAATCCGCTTTCTATTTTAATTGCGTGCGTGCAAACAAGAAACACAATCCGTGATTAAATAAACTTCAGATGAAACCCTTTTCGTAAGAACCTTTTCCGTGAATAACAAAGCACAAAATAGACAATAAGCTTTCTTTCCAATAATTCTTCACTATCACATTTTAAACTTTTTTTTACCTGAAAACTGTGCAGAGTGGAGTACAAAATAAATGTAAATTGCCAGACAACTGAGATGCGACTTCAATAAACACTGTGATGCATTCAAGGCGTTCGATTCGTTTTACACCCATACAGAATTTGCCATTTGGTTTCGGTGTTGCACATAACAGCACAGTTTGTAAAATAATATTAGAAATAAAGCTCACTTTGTGATATCCTACGGCGAAAGATGCAATTGTTGTCAAAGCCCATTACTCGTCGCTTTTAAGATTTTAGGGGCCAGTTGCTCGAAGCCTGCTTAGCGCTAACCGTTGGTTAAGAAGGTATTTAACGCTGGTTAGCGCGAACCCTGCTGTGAGCAACCCGGGCCAGATATGTATATTTTTCTCCGCCTGTACAATTATTTATCCAATTGAAGTTCCATTCTAGAGCTCCATAAGGGTATATGTTCCTTAAAGATCCACTGAAACGACATTCGAGATACAATGACTTTCGACGCCTTTGCAGGTTAATTAAATATTCTACTCTGTCCACCAGATAAAATCTACCCATAGACCGAATGCATAAATGGAGGCCAAAAATGTACTCTTTTGTTTATGTGCTGATAAGACTAACTAGCCTCGCTCTCAAGCAACATTTCTTTTGTATTTTGTACATGCAAGACTAGTGAGTCTAATAAGCACATAAACAAAAGAATTCTTTTTGGCCGCCATTTATGCATTCGGTCTATTTACAGCGGTCTTACCCAAGCGAATATAAGAGGTATTCCCCAAATGCATTCATCATCATTTCGATAGAAGACTCAAGCAGTATGTCTAATCCGGCTCCTCAACCACAGGAACAACCTCCTCAAGTGCCAAGGCCGCCTCAAGACGCTGTCGTACAAAACATTGTTGCTTCAGCAACTCCAGCTGCGGATACTCCGGCTACTCCTGACCAGCTTGAGGTGCATGTCGTATTAGCCTTTCCTCTTTATTTTTATACTCTTCTGTTTTGCACGAGTTTGGATCGGTTTATTTCGCGCCCGTTACCCTCGTGGTCTTTTATCCGCTTGGCTGCTCCCTTATTAGTTTTATGGTATTATTCGGCTTCTTTATTTTATTCCGTATTTTTAGTACTTAGTAGCCTTAGCTGGCTTTTACCCTCCCTTTTCCAGTTTGTTAAGTTTTCGGCAGTTTTGTGCCTCCTTCATTACCGCGTGCTCCCTTCACTTTTGCATATTTATAGTAGTGTCGCATTTATTTGCTTACCCCCTGCTATAATTAATTTATTAAGTCTTCTTTGGCATATTTTCCAGCATGAGATGTTTATTATTTATTTCCTCATGGCCGATGTTTAATTGGCATATTTTCCGGCATGAGATGTTTTGTTATTTGTTTCCTCATGGCCGATGTTTAATTGGCATATTTTTCCGGCATGAGAAGTTTTGTTATTTGTTTCCTCATGGCCGAAGTTCGATTGGCATATTATCCGGCATGAGATGTTTATTATGTGTTTCCTCATGGCCGGTGTTTAATTGGCATATTTTCCGGCATGAGATGTTTCCTCGTTTGTTTCCTCATGGCCGATGTGTATTTGCATATTTTCCGGTATGAAGTGTTGTATTGATTTGTTCACTCATGGCCGATGTTTAATTCGCACATTTTCCAGCATTGGATGTTTTGTTGTTTGTTTCCTCATGTGGCCAACGTTGATTTGACATATTTTCCGGCATGAGATGTCTTGTTATTTGTTTCCTCATGGCCGATGTTTAATTGGCCTATTTTCCGGCTTGAGATGTTTTATCATTTGTCTCCTCATGGTCGATATTTATTTGCATATTTCCCGGCATGAGATGTTGTATTGACTTGTTGCCTCGTGGCCCATGTTCAATTCGCATATTTTCCGGCATGGGATGTTTTGTTATTGTTTCCTCATGGCCGATGTTTCAATCGAATTTTTCCCGGCATGAGATGTTCTTATTATACGTTTCCTCTTGGCCGATGTCATTTATTTAGTTCACATGTTGCCTGGCTCGAGATGTTTAACGCGTTTGTTACCTCCTAGCGAACGTTAATTTATCCGATTGGATTCATAATTTTTTCTGACTCCTGATTTCGAGCCTCTTTCACCGATATCGGTTTGTAGATGTCTTTGAGCACAGCACCAGATATCCGATTTCTGCATTCATGTTTTTGGCTGGAAATTCGATTATTTACTATTTCAAGCTTACTTTATTGCTTTGTTTGCCGATAAAGAATATACGCAGGTTTTAGACCGCATCTCGAAGGTGGACAAGTCGCTTAGTTCAGAACCCACCCAACGAGTTCCCACCGTTAATCTAGATCTGCCTGGTTTTTCTGGTAGAGGGTCCTCCAGGCCCCAGCGTCTCGTATGTTTCTATTGTGACATCCCCGGCCACTTCGCGAGGAAGACCTTAGATAACAATGACCTGGACCAGGTTGAGTCCGCGATTCTCGAAGTGTCATGCGGACTTTCCCATAAAAATGGCCTTGAAGCTCATCAAAATGGCGGCGAAAGAGTAGAGTGCTCCACTTGTAGGATACATAGTGTATTTAGTCTGGAAAATGTTCTGAAGAGCGTTTCGAATGATTTCACGGGTAAGTCGGCAGGAAGAATGCTTTTTAAATAAAATCTCAGACCTTTACTGTGTGAACACTAGTTTTCTCTCGTGTTTCGGCTACAGTCATTGTTATTTAAATGATGCCTTGATCATTTCTTAAATAACAAGGACCGGAGCCAGGTCATGTCTCGATGATTGGGGAGGGGAGACGTTGGAATAATAGGGCTTTTTACAGCGATCTTTGCTGTCTGCGGAAGCTGTAAACAAAGATACATGCCAAATTCGAAGGAAATGGCGGTAAATACGCCCTCATGGAGTCAACAGTTCTCTGAGAGCTTTTCTGATTATTCGGGATATGTTACGAACTTGGAAGATGCTATCAAACTTATAAAGGGGTATGAAGTCAATACAACGAGTTCATTTACCGTTACATACCAGACTAGAGGTTTTGGAAAGTCTCCAATAGGTAAGATCTCTTTTTTTGTTTTTAATCACTGCAAGTTTATTATAGGTCTTAATTATTTGTTTCCACAAATGTTATTGTTATTGACAGTTTTTGGCAATTATGGTGACTAGGGACTGGGATGGGGCCATGGAATTTGTAGCAAAGGAAATTATTGTAAATTCTTACCCACTTTCTACGATGGAAATGATAAATTAAATTACCCACAAAATGGAGCTTTTTCAAGAACTTAGGAAATAATCACCCTTTCCTTTAAGCCCCTCCCACCCACCCCAGGTTTGCAAGCTGGGGCAAGGCATCTCCAACAAGACTCCATTGAGATCCACCTAGGGTTGCAACAGACAAGAGGTATTTCCCAGTGGCCACTGGTCAGGCACCTGTATTCTAGGACATGTATATTCTAAAAGATGGAGCATTATTAAAATATTGAATAGCCATTTTTCTATTTTTTTAATACACTTTACTTGTCAAAAACAAACAGTTTTGGCTAAACAGGTCAGTTTTCACTCAATTTTACATTAAATGTCAGTGAATCATTTAGTAGTCAGTGCACAAAAATAATCACTTCCAATCACTGTAATCTAGTCTAACACTTTCAGTTGCTACAAAATTCCTTGTGTTGCTCATGACTATTCCTCTCTTTGAATAACTTTTCCTCTTCACTATGTATCAGTAACAGTCACTTAGCAAAAAGGTAAAATTGAATCATCATATATATTTTTTTCTTTTAATAATGTGCATTGATATAATAATATTTAATAATAATAATAATAATAATAATAATAATAATAATAATTTACCACAGTATGTAAAGCCTATGCATTATTATAATAATGTATTATTATAATAATGTATTATTATTATAATAATGACTGTTTTCTTTTTAGTGCCCTGTTGCGATCTGGACCATTTTGGCACTCCAAAGTTTGTGTCAAAGGATTACGAAAGGAATCCCATCGAATTCTAGATGCACTCCCTTCGTTGCCTGGACATCTTTCCAGTAAATATGATGCCTTGGATTATTTTTTAGTTTTCCTCCCATTCTCTGTATTTACTGTTGCAACCGAATGGCCTATCATAATAATGTTACTGATACATAGTGAAGAGGAAAAGTTATTCAAAGAGAGGAATAGTCATGAGCAACACAAGGAATTTTGTAGCAACTGAAAGTGTTAGACTAGATTACAGTGATTGGAAGTGATTATTTTTGTGCACTGACTACTAAATGATTCACTGACATTTAATGTAAAATTGAGTGAAAACTGACCTGTTTAGCCAAAACTGTTTGTTTTTGACAAGTAAAGTGTATTAAAAAAATAGAAAAATGGCTATTCAATATTTTAATAATGCTCCATCTTTTAGAATATACATGTCCTAGAATACAGGTGCCTGACCAGTGGCCACTGGGAAATACCTCTTGTCTGTTGCAACCCTAGGTGGATCTCAATGGAGTCTTGTTGGAGATGCCTTGCCCCAGCTTGCAAACCTGGGGTGGGTGGGAGGGGCTTAAAGGAAAGGGTGATTATTTCCTAAGTTCTTGAAAAAGCTCCATTTTGTGGGTAATTTAATTTATCATTTCCATCGTAGAAAGTGGGTAAGAATTTACAATAATTTCCTTTGCTACAAATTCCATGGCCCCATCCCAGTCCCTAGTCACCATAATTGCCAAAAACTGTCAATAACAATAACATTTGTGGAAACAAATAATTAAGACCTATAATAAACTTGCAGTGATTAAAAACAAAAAAAAGAGATCTTACCTATTGGAGACTTTCCAAAACCTCTAGTCTGGTATGTAACGGTAAATGAACTCGTTGTATTGACTTCATACCCCTTTATAAGTTTGATAGCATCTTCCAAGTTCGTAACATATCCCGAATAATCAGAAAAGCTCTCAGAGAACTGTTGACTCCATGAGGGCGTATTTACCGCCATTTCCTTCGAATTTGGCATGTATCTTTGTTTACAGCTTCCGCAGACAGCAAAGATCGCTGTAAAAAGCCCTATTATTCCAACGTCTCCCCTCCCCAATCATCGAGACATGACCTGGCTCCGGTCCTTGTTATTTAAGAAATGATCAAGGCATCATTTAAATAACAATGACTGTAGCCGAAACACGAGAGAAAACTAGTGTTCACACAGTAAAGGTCTGAGATTTTATTTAAAAAGCATTCTTCCTGCCGACTTACCCGTGAAATCATTCGAAACGCTCTTCAGAACATTTTCCAGACTAAATACACTATGTATCCTACAAGTGGAGCACTCTACTCTTTCGCCGCCATTTTGATGAGCTTCAAGGCCATTTTTATGGGAAAGTCCGCATGACACTTCGAGAATCGCGGACTCAACCTGGTCCAGGTCATTGTTATCTAAGGTCTTCCACTTCGCGAATAGATGTTTTCGTCGTAGCCAATTTGTAAACCGCTACTCCCCGTATTCTAGGCGGGGTCGTGGCGTTTATAAGTAGATCTCTCTTATTTCTTGTATCTCCCTCTAAATTTGCTAGTTTATAAAATTATATTGTCCTAGAGTCCATTAATTTTCTTTCTCTCTCCCTATTTGCGCCCCGCTCTAGGATGACAGTTTTGAAAGGGAGTCTAATTCCCTCTCGGATTACTGAGGCTCAAAGCTGTCATCCCTTGAGCCATCTCCTCCCTTATTTTCTTTTTCACTTTTTTCTTTTCTTTTAGTCCCCTCCCAAGCGCTTTAAGCTCGCCTATATCTTTCCGGAATGGGAAGTTACTCCTGATTTCAACCCAAAAGTGTACCCAGACCTTCAGTACGTTGGGTCAAGTTTGATAACTCACCTCTTGAGATGGCTCAGGGGATGACAGATAACAATGGCCATGTCTCTCTGGAATTTGTGGAAGCAGTTCTTGATGGCCATGCCCTTGGAGACCCTTCTATGCTCGCGTTTCGGGATCCGGAAACCTTTGTCGCAGGTTCTCTCCACAATTCGCTCTGACGAAGGGCTAACGCTCGAAACGTCAGCTTTTAGAATCTCTGTACGGTGGCCAATTTACTACCCCTTCATTCTCTCTCCACAATTGCTTTCCTGCCTGGGAACGTATCTCCAAGTGTGCTCCATTCTAACTCACTCCCAAGATTTTGCATTGGATCAAAACTGTGTTGACGTACACGAATTTTTTTTTTTTTTTTTTTTTTCGACCCTTCAAAGGCCAATATAAGGGGGAAAACTTTGACTCTAGTTTTCCCCACGTAAGACCTTTCCTAATGCCATCTCGTGTAAACCCTTTTCCATAGTTTTCGTTCAGGCTGCGCTGTTACCTTAACCCTGTCGGGCTCTCCACCGGCAGATGTTATGTCGCATGTTGGTTGGACGAACTCAAAAACTGCGTTGTATTACCTTAAGTTAGCCGATGTCCTCCGGGTTGGGGCCCCCTGTGACCTGCTTGCTTCAGATTCCTGCTCCCCTCAGTCTCGAGAAGCCTCGCGAGTTTATCTTGATTTTTAATGACTTAAAGAATTTCGTCACCGCATTTCCCGCTACGTCCTTCCCTAAACGTCTACTTCCCTCTTAAGGTTTCCCCTTTAGCTCTTGTTTTTTCCTTTCACGTTTTTCCTCTTTCGGGTTTTAGTTTTGGGGATTTTCTTTTGAGACTGGGTATGCTTACTGGACTGGCTATTCGTAGTACCTTGTGTTCTAGTATTATTCCTGTGTGGCCGCCAGACCTCCATACCTCAATAGGAGTGCGGGTAAGATCGCTGTAAATAGTTTACTATTTACAGCGGTCTTACCCAAGCGAATATAAGAGGTATTCCCCAAATGCATTCATCATCATTTCGATAGAAGACTCAAGCATTCTCTGTAAGGCGTCTCCTACATGTATCTCCTTTTATACACTGTAACCTGCACTCCTTCCCAATAGCCACCTTCGGATCTCCTTTACCCTCCCTCTCCTCCCAATCTCTCAGTTGTGCTTACTGTTCTGTATATCTTCATCTGAAGGTGGCCGCCAGACCTCCATACTTCAATAGGAGTGCGGGTAAGATCGCTGTAAATAGTTTACTATTTCTACTACCCCCTGAAGCCTAGCAAAAATACGCACAGATGACTCTACCCACAAAGACACTTCTTAAATAAAATAATTAAAAAACGACGAAATAAAACGCAGATTCCGACTGGGTTTGGCAACCCAGTAAATATAGGTGGCGTCGTGGTAACGAACTCGGTGACCTCCATAAATTATTCAGTGCTAGAAAGTGAAATGGAGAAGATTCAGAGGCTCCTTAAAATATTGCTTGTTATAAATCCATGCAATATCTCTCATTCCATACGGTGGCCCACAAGGAACAAGCTGCAAATTAAAGAGTTGCTGCAAATAAAATAAAGTTGCCGCAAGCAAATTCACAATAGTTTCTGCAAATTTGCAAAACGAGTTGCTACAATTAAAAGAATGTTGCTGCAAATTAAAACATTAAAATTATGCGCGCGCACTGAAGGAAGGACAGGTACAAAACACGGGTCACAGGTCATTGTTTTAACAATACAGGAAGTATCCTAAACATACATTAAAGCTAACCTTAGGCCTAATTAGGCCTAATGTTTGCATATATAAACAGTTAGGGTTGTTTTTGTATTGATAAAACAATGACCTTTGACCAGTGTTTTGTACCTGTCCTTCTTTCAGTGCGCGCGAATACTCTTGATGTTTTAATTTGCAACAAACTTTATTTTATTTGCAGCATCTTTACTTTATTTGCAGAAACTTTATTTTATTTGCAGCAACTTTATTTTATCAGCCGCAACTTTACTTTATTTGCAGCAACTTTACTTTATTTGCAGCAACTTTATTTTATTAGCCGCAACTCTTTAATTTGCAGAAAGTCACTTAATTATGGGCCCCCGTACATTCCAGCTCAGTGTCTCTCGCTTTTGACAATTTGCTAGTAAGATAGATATCTGTAGAAAACACGCTAGAAATGAACTAAAATAAAACAAGTTTCCTGGATTTGTAGAGAAACGCAAATTTCCACCTGCCACGTCAACGGCATCGCCACAAAAAATAATCGTGCTGCACTTGCAGCATGCATTTTAACACAATTTTTGCGGTGCACTTCGTAACAACAAGAAATCACCAATTTCGAGGTTTTGACGACAACGTGAGCGTAAAACTATGAACCCTATAGTCTCTATTTTTACTTTGAAACCGCTCGCACCAATTTATTTTAATTTCATCCACATTGTACGACGTAAACAGGATGGAACGTTGCCGTCGTAGTAACTGTTCTTAAAGGACCCCAGTCACTCGTATCGATAAAACCAATTGAAATTTTCGGCCCCGGCTAAAAAGGGAGACTTTCTTTATCAGCAAATTTAATCTTTTGATTTTTCAACTTATTAGAACAGGCAAGAGACAACGCCAGACAATTTGAATCTGACTTAGCTTGAGAATGCCGAATGAAACAGGAACAGACGATCCTTCGAAAAGGTTGAATACCATGTGGCTTGCAGTTTACATCGCTGAATTTGTCATCATATTTCTAATAAACGGCTTCACTATCATCACCTTTGCAAGAAATCATCATCTACGCAAGTGCACTACGTACCTGATCATAAACCTGGCTGTGGCTGATTTGCTGGTGGGAGCTGTGTCAGGGCCCATGCATATTTACCATACGCAAACCTTTGAAGCTAAAAGTGGATTCAGTTGGAAAAAGTTCACAGTCATGTACTTTGATGAATTTTTTGAATATTGCTCCCTGCTTAATCTTGCCTTGCTGTCGTTGGAACGCCTTCATGCAACTTTATTTCCTTTCAGACATTCTCGACTGACGAACTGGATCTATTTAAAGACCGTTGTTTGCATTTGGCTATTAGCTCTTGTCCTGTCGTCTGTAGAGGCTGCGCTATTTCTTACTGATTTAAAAGCCTCCTATTTCGTTTGGGCTTCACTTATGATAAGTGTCCTTTCGACCGTCATAGTATCCTATATGATTATTATCTTTCATGTGAAAAGGAATGCCCCTCCACAGCTATCTGGGGCAGGGGCCTCCGACAGGAAATTGACAGCCACGTTATTCGTTGTCACTGCTCTCAGCACAATCTTCGTTCTTCCCTCGTTTTTCAACGCTGTCCTCAATGTAAGAAGATTCAACACAATATCCAAAAAGGCCAGATTTAATATCCACCAGTCCGTAACTGTCTTGTTCTACGCCAATTCCTTTGTAAATCCTATAGTTTATACCTTAAGAATGCAAGAGTTTCGGAATGCCGCGCTAATCAGGTGTCATAAGAGTACTGAGCCCCAACGCCAGTCTCTCCAGATGACGCGGATCAGATGAATTGTGTAACACGCATAACAGCATCTCTGGATCCTCAAACCCTGCGTAACAGTAGTACAAGTGACCACTTTGAAAATAGCAAAAAGTAAAGTAAAGCAACTATATTTAACGTCGATAACTCGTAACAGTAATTTAACTGACAAACCTGATGCATACGGTGCTCTCATTTTCCCCCTCTTCATCAGTGCTCCATTTTACAGGTATTAAAGCTACTTGAGCTACACTGAAAGGAAAGAAGTCGAAACAAGCATGTGAGATCCGGGAAGCAAACTGAAGACCTCTTGCACCAAGGCCGCGCACTAACCGACTTGTTGCTTAAGTTCTCAACTGGGAATAATGAAAATCGAAACACCAACGCAATTTGACAATCACAGCCGACCTGAGCCGAGCTGGAGGAGCACGGTTAACGCTCACATATAATGCTGGCTGAGCCAATCCGAAAATAAGAAAGAAAAAAACCTAGGAACCCAACAGGTACTTCTGGTAACTCGTAAAATGGATTTTAGCAGGCCAGGGAATTGAGTTCGAATGCGGCATATTTCTCATCATCCCCAGAGCTTCTCAGTCCGGAAACGAAACACTACTTAGTTTTTTTTTCGTTTCCTCACAAACGAAACGTATCTATTTTAACTTCAAGATAAACTCTTTTCACAGTGAGGTGTAGTGGCCAATCAAATTGGAGTTTGTAATAGCTGTTATTACAGTTGAGCCCACGTCTTAGCGGTGTTAGTTTTACAAGGTGCGAAGACGAGGCTTTCGGGTCAAAACAAGAATTTAGCATTTCTTATCGAAGAATTTGCTTTGTTTTCGAGTAGTTTGAGATTTGTTTGGCCTATTTGTATCGTGAATACTATGGAAAGGCACAATATAGCGTATGGATGTGTTTGTAGGGGACGAGGTAGTGTTATATTCGTGAACCAAGTGAACCCACAGAGACTGATATTTCAATACGCACAGTTTATTTCGGAAATTCCTGGAACTTGTTGTAGCAATAAAAAACTTGAGCTATTCGACTCAAAACAGGAAATAGAAATTTGTGAACGTGAATTCCTTAATTAAGCCGTGTGGCTAAGTCTTCTTGTGTATTCTTCCGTCTTCGTATGTGGTTCAAACCACAACCTTGGACAAAAGTAATTGAGTCCATTAGACAATAACTACAACAAAAGGCCTAAAATACCCCCTCCCCCTTCCAGACCCAAAGCAAAGTTGTTTACAAGAAGCTCAAATAACCGGGGTATCAAACCACGTTCCTTTTGGTGGGAGGGGGAGGGATTGAGAGGGGGGGGGGGGGGGAAGGCTAATCACGCGATTTGGGTGTCAGGGTGGCTTAATGGTCATCTATCGGGCCTCCCACTACTGCAAGCCGGGGTTCAATTCTATCCTTGGTCAGCATGTGGGCTGAGTATCAGTCGATCTCAACCTGACTCGAGGGTTTTTCTCCGGGTACTCTGGTTTAACATCGAGCTGTGGTGCTGTGCTCTGACATCAAACATGGACTGTATAGCGGCAGCCAGAGGCGCCTTTGTATGCTTTCAGCCCGATGTTGTAAGCCGCGCCTTTCGCAATTCAGCCCTCGACTGCAAGTAAGGGTGATTAGCACTAGCAATATTTAAACGGAAATCGAATAAAGAACAAAGACACTTTAACCAAACGATGAACACCAAACTGGAAAGCTTTCAACTTACTTTAATCTACGAGATGTCCTATGATGTATGCTTTCAGCCCGATGTCGTGAGCCGCACCCTTCGCAATTCAGTCCTCGACTGCAAGTAAGGGTGATTAGCACTAGCAATATTTAAACGGAAATCGAATAAAGAACAAAGACACTTTAAAAAAACGATGTACACCAAACTAGAAAGTTTTCAACTTACTTTAATCTACGAGATGTCCAATGATTCCTTAAATTTTGATTCGTTAGAGATGATCTCTTGCCTTCCAGGTGATAAAAGGAGTGACTCGTATTTTGAGGGCTAGATACGATTAAGTTACTCTTAAAGGGAAACAACAAATTATTTCAGTACAACACGCAAAAAACGTGAGACCTAAGGAACTACAAAATTAGACATTTATGTCAAAAACGCGTGTGAATAACTAACAGCAGTGTTAATCCAAGTAACAACCCGAAATGTGGGAAACTATCGGGGGCAGCTTCCATTCAACAACTGTACTTTCTCTTCCTCTAAGTAAAAGGTAAATTCTGGATAGGAACTCATTTATTTTTCGCATTTCACGCGCGTAATCTCTTTATATTCTTCTCTCAATCTAATCGAATGTGACCCGAAAGTCTAGCTTCCGCTCGCTCTCACACGGACACCGCTGAAACCGTGAATACCCAAACATCGAAGCATCTAGCTATAAACGTGACGAACACAAAAGCAATGGAAATGGATCACAATCTCCGTTTCCGTTTATTCCATTTATCGTAGCATTTCATTATTTGATACATTTTCAAAGTGCACTGCGCTTGCCTTTAGCAATAGCTAGTCGAGGCGAGCAGTGGTTACATGTGTGATTCGCACTTCACGCGTTAAGTTCTTTCGCTTACTGGTTTAATGTATGCAACTATTCTTGCAATTTATTTATCACAGCAAGTTTGCGTGAGTTGAAAGGTGACAACTAATTAGAAATTCAGAAATATATAAATCGACACTGTACTGCAAACGCGCAAATCGCTTTTTTACTTACCTCCGATCAAGAACGTTAAAGACAGTCAACAGAAGAAATCAAACCATAAGATCGTGTAGATTAGAAGATACAAATTGTAAGTATGTATTCACGAAATCAGTTCCATTCCTTTTTAGCCTATCTTCAGCATTCTAAAACATTAATCTACTTGTGTAATATTTTTCTTTCAGTCGACTAGTTCAACGACTTATCGAGCAGCTAGTACGGATAAAGGTCTAAAAATCTACAGGGTCTTGGCGTGATCCTGCCATAAAATAGTGCCTCGAACGTAGGTGCGATTCAGTCGAAATTTGTCCAGAGGATCCCGCCAAATCAATGCTGTAAATCATCCACGCCGAAGATACCGAATCTCCGAACTTTGCATCGAGCCTACAAAGATGCCGCCGAAAGTAGACGGAAGGACCCTCGCAGGGAAAATGGTAACGATCTTCTACGAATTAATAGAAGAATTTGAAATAATCTTTTCAGTGAGGCCAGAGTTAAAAACCTTACAGGCAGCATTCAATCAAGTGGAGACAAGATACAGGTTCACCAAGAAGCAACAAGAAACCATTTTAGACAGATTGGTTGATGAAGGTATTACCGCAGAGGAGGAACCATTGTTGACAACAAAGAAACTTGGAGACAAAGTAAAAGCTGATTTCCTTCAGATTGCCTTCAGATTGCCAAAAGGAACAAGATTCCACGGAATCGTCTTCAAAAGACGCTGAAACGTTGAAGACCTTGACAGCTTCAATGGCATCCGTGACATCAGCAGTGACGAAAATGGCGGACACCTTAAGGTCAAAACCAAACACTAGTGGTCTGCAACGATTACCGGTACCAACATGGGACGGCAGTCGCAGATCCTATGCTACCTGGAGAAAATAATTCAATCATTGGATGAAGAAATACGATCAAGATAAAGATGAACAACTGCAACGGTTCCGAAATGCATTGCCGAGAGAATCGTGGTGGTCTGACAAGGTAAAACTTGCAAAACCATTGATAGCGCGTGGAATATATTGGACATAGAATTTGCAGACAAACGTAAACTAATGGACGAACTGCTCCTCGAAATAAATAGCCTTAAGCCCGTAAAACGAGACTCCAGGTCGTTGACGCACTTCGCCACGACAATATCATCCTACGCGAATGATATGAAAGATAATGGATGTCCGGTGTTGGAGTCTTCGGAAGCGCCATTTCTTATGTCTCAACTTTTGTCCAAGCTCGATCCGAACGATAATTTTCATTTTGGAAGAGAAATGAAAAGAGAAGGTAAAGAGGAAACTGTCAGTAACCTCATCACCTGGTTGCACGTAGAAGCAAGTGTCCGCTCAAGGGGCAAGAATAACACCGTGTCTGAAGACAGAAACGAGAGTCGCCGATACAGGACCCCAAGGAAAACTGAGAACAATGCCGCAAGTGGCGAAGAACCCGATGATGACACCTGTCCACTTAACTGTAAAACAAAACATCACCTCGCTGCCTGTCCTGTGTTCCAGGAGTTAGCTATCAGTCAGAGATGGGAGATTGTAAAGCAACATTGGCGATGTCGTAAATGTCTTAGAAAGCATCATACAAGCAAATGCAGGAAACCAGACGGTTCAACATGCGACAAATGCAGAAAAAATCATCACCGATCTCTTCACAATGAAAAGATTGGTGAAACAAGCTCAAGTCCAAATCCAAGAGCATCTTCTTTCCAAATTCAGTGCCAGGCCCCCTCGAGTACATCAAATGGTAACATCCAAGAAAATGCTGTTCATCACAAAGAAAAGTTAAAGCTCATGACTCAAAGTTGGAGTCATGATCGGAAACGGAGAATTTGTTGAAGTCCTTGCGATGTTAGACTCTGGATCCAATACCAGTCTTCTCTCAAAGAATGCAGCCAGACGACTTGGGTTGAGTGGATCAGCAACACATCTGACCATGAATTTGGCTGGTGGGAAGAAGAAAAGTGAAGCATCACAGATAATCGACAGCACTGTTGCCTCACCTGCTGACGATGATATTAAGAAGACCCTTCAAGTGTACACTGTTACAAGGCCCTGCAGTAAAGCAAAAACGCTTTCCAAAGAATTAGTGCGACACTAACCTCATCTCAAGCACGTTTGTGATAAACTACACCTTTCGGGTGGCGCCATAGATCTCCTTGTCGGTACAGACTTTGCAGAAGCCTTCATTGATATCCACACAGTGTCCAGAGAGCCAGGGGAACCTGTTGCGAAACGAAACTGTTTTGGTTGGTACGTTATGGGACAGTTTGAAAAGAACAACTCTACTACTTCAGAAATTCAGTCGGTTGAAATCAGAACAGCAAATGTCGTAGACGACATCAAAGAACTTCTTCACCAAGATCTCCTTGGCGTCAAACCGACCAACCTTTGTACGTGTAGCGAAAACGAGATACGCGAAAGCAAGTTCGTTAAGTCCCTCGCAGCCTCAACTACCCTGGTTGACGGAAGAATACAAGTTAAGATGCCCTGGACGGTAGCGGGCCCTCCCAAACAAAGTAACTATGGCATCGCACTGAAAAGGCTGTTTTCCACGGAGAGGTCATTCCAGAAAAAGGGGTGTCTCGATGTTGTCAATGAGGAAGTCCAAAAGCTTCTAGAGCAGGACTACGTGATTCAAGTCTCTCCCGACCAGATTGATCACAGCAAGCCTGAATGGTACTCACCCTTACAAGCCGTGTTAACACCGGAAAGAACAACAAAAGTTCGACTTGTCTTTGACTCATCTTCGAAAGGTCACGACGGTTTGTCCCTTAATGATTACCTAGAGAAAGGGCCAAACTACATCAACAGTCTCCTGGATGTTTTGGCAGCATGGAGGTGGAACGAAGTAGCCTTTATCGGCGATATACGCAAAATGTTCAATCAAATCTTGGTTCATCCCGACGACCAGGTTTTTCACAGGTTCCTTTGGAGGAGTAAGATTAGCAACTCGCCAACAGTATACCAATGGCTCAGCTTGAACTTTGGAGATTAGCCAGCTCCCGACATAGCAACGAATGCCATCAACACACTAGCAAAGATATCTCAAGCCGAGTTCCCAGAAGCATCAAAAGAACTTCAAGACTATATATACGTAGATGATATCGGAAGTTCCAAAGCAACTACAACGGAAGTAAAACAGATTATCAGCGACATTGACGCCATTCTTAAGAAAGGTCATTTCCAGATAAAAGCCTGGCATTCAAACCGTGCGGAGATTGACCAGTCCAACGGTGAACGCTGGGCAGATCTTCTTGGTCTAAGATGGGATAAACAAACAGACAAGTTTTCCCTGAAAAGGAACAAACTCGACCAGATGGACCCTTTGACAAAGAGACGTTGCCTGGGTCTTATTGGACAATTGTGGGACCCAATCGGTCTTGTGATGCCGGTAGCTATTAAATTTAGGATCGACTTGCAGGACTTATGGCATTCAGGCTACAATTGGGACGAAACCTTACCTACAGCAGTCAAGAGCAAGTGGATGAAGAATTTGCAAGCCATGAATCACCTCTTAACAGTCGAATTCGATCGCAAGTTAAAACCAAGCCACGCGATTGGGGTACCACAAATTCATGGATTCTGTGATGGTGGCGAAAAAGCTTACGGAGCGGTCATTTTCCTCCGATGGGAGTTAAAGAACGGAAGTTACAAGTGCGTTCCTGTTTTAGTCAAGTCCTTCGTAGCCCCACTAAAGAGAAAAACGATTCCGAGACTGGAGCTCATGGGCTGTTTAACACTTGCAAGGATATATGAAACTTGCAAAAAGTCTCTACAGTTTGCGAACATCCAAGACAGCAAGAGGATCTTCTGGGTGGACTCTTCTACTGTCCTTTCTTGGATTAAGACCCCATCACGTCAATTCAAACCTTTCAAGTCGAGTAGCAGAAATCCAAGAAACTGTTGGGGTGGAAGACTTCCGATACATCAGGTCAAAGTTCAATCCAGCCGACATTCTCACTAGAGGAATAGAGCCATCACAACTCGAAGACTGGATAAAGGGACCCTCTTTCCTGCAGTTACCCGAAGGACAATGGCCTAAATTTGAAGCTAAAGCCCCCATCGAACCTACAGCAAAAGCTGGTGTCTTGATGGAAGTGAAAATCGAGAAGACTAAAACGCCAATGCAACACGAGGCAGCCATAGCGGAATTTCAAACCAAAGTTGATCTGGATAAGTCTGAAGAAGATACTAACCCCGTTTTTCATCAACTGTTGAATACCTGTTCTACATTTTCAAAGATACGGAAAACACTCGCTTACGTTCGCCGATTTATTCAGAATGCGAGAAAAAAGAATGTTAAGACAGGTTCAATCACTGTTCAAGGATTGCAAGGTTCGGAGAAACAGCTATTCAAGTGGAGTCAGGCACACCTAGATCCCTCTCTCATTGACAAGAAATTAACTCCGAAGCTGGACGAAAACGGATTACTTCGAGCTCATGGACGACTCGAAGATGTCAGATCGCTGCCACAAGAATTAAGAAACCCAATTATCCTTCCACGCGATCACCCTCTTGTCATCTTGCTATTACGTGACCTCCATGAAAGACGCGGACACTGTGGGTACAAAAGCCTAATTAACGAGGCAAGGGGAAAGTACTGCATCATTGGAGTTCGTGGTATGTCCAAAGCACTCACAACAAAGTGCATTACTTGTAGGAAGCTCCGAAAGAAGCCATTGGAACAACTCATGGGACAAATCCTATCCTTGCGAGTTGCAGTAGGCACCCCGCCATTCTTCAACACCGCCATGGACATGTTTGGAACATTGCACATCAAGCTTAATCGTAAAACGCTCAAGGAGGCCCAAGTACTCATTTTCACCTGCATGACAACAAGAGCTGTCCACTTAGAACTTGTGACCGACAAAACATCTGACGCTTTCTTGATGGCATTCCGTCGTTTCGCGAGTTTGCGTGGTCACCCGTGCATTTGCTGGTTCGACTGCGGGACAAATGTTGTAGGCGCACAAGGGTACTTAAAGGAAATAATGTAGAGTTGGAACGTCCCCAAGATTGAAGGTGTTCTATCCGAAGATTTCTCGTGCGATTTTAAATGGAAATGGAATACCTCTCATGCCAGTCATCAAAATGGCGTCGTGGAAACCCTCATCAAGTCAGTCAGACAAAGTCTGAGCGCTACATGCAAGAATCAAGCCTTTACCGAAGAGCAATGGAGAACATTTCTCGCGGAGACAACCTACGTCATCAATGGACGTCCTTTATACCCAAGTTCTGACAGCATATGGGAAAGCCCGCCAATTACTCCAAACGATATTCTCATAGGACATCATCTTTCAATTCCTCAACCAGAACCAGAAGAAAGGATCAACCCAAGACATCTTTTAAGAAGTACAGAAAATCGCGTGAACGAATTTTGGAGATGCTGGATGAGATACTTTGCGCCAAATCTACTTCCACGAAATAAGTGGTTTCGCACCAGAGAAAACCTTCAAGTCGACGACTTAGTTCTAGAGATAGACCCAAATCACAAAAGATCCCTATGGAAGATGGCGCGAATCATTGCAACATACCCAGGAAACGATGGTTTGGTTAGGAAGACAAGAATCAAGACTCAGGACGGTGAATACGACAGGCCGATTCACAAGCTGTGTCTTTTAGCAACAAAAGACGAATTAAATGCGAACCTTTCTTAATCAAGGATCCATCAAGGGAATACATAGACCAGCATTATGTAATAGACATTACGTTATTTGTGACATCTCGAGTCATTGAATACCGATTATGTTTAAGTCGTTGCTCAATTAGAGGTAACTTCTAATTTTCGCACTGGGGCGGAGTGATTCGCACTTCGCGCGTTAAGTTCTTTCGCTTACTGGTTTAATGTATGCAACTATTCTTGCAATTTATTTATCGCAGCAAGTTTGCGTGAGTTGAAAGGTGACAACTAATTAGAAATTCAGAAAAATATAAATCGACACTGTACTGCAAACGCGCAAATCGCTTTTTTACTTACCTCCGATCAAGAACGTTAAAGACAGTCAACAGAAGAAATCAAACCATAAGATCGTGTAGATTAGAAGATACAAATTGTAAGTATATATTCACGAAATCAGTTCCATTCCTTTTTAGCCTATCTTCGGCATTCTAAAACATTAATCTACTTGTGTAATATTTTTCTTTCAGTCGACTAGTTCAACGACTTATCGAGCAGCTAGTACGGATAAAAGTCTAAAGATCTACAGGGTCTTGGCGTGATCCTGCCATAAAATAGTGCCTCGAACGTAGGTGCAATTCAATGTGTATAAAAGAGAGAACAAGTAGAGAAAGCTACGGTATTCAATTGTGTTTTACAAACAATACATTGTAGAATGAACAGGTATACAAATAACTAGTGTACAGAATATATCAGCTAAAATAAGAAAATATTATCTAAAATCAAATCAATGCAAAGTGCTAGCTGAATGATTTTGGGTTAAACTGAAGCGATAAACTGTTGGAAAATGCAAACTTATCGCTTTCCATGATTTCCAAGACTTACTGAGTAGAAATTCGAATGAGCCGAATCAACATATTTTATCTTTTCTCCCGCCCTTACCATTCCAGAAAGGAAACACTAAATATTTCTTTTTTGAAGGGAACCTCCACTAAAACAACAAAATAACTTTTAACCTCAGAACATAATGTTTACAATTAAAATTGTTCAAACAAAAATGCTTGTTATAATTTTGGCTGTCAAATTTCCCGGGCACCGCCATCTTGAATAAATGTGACGTTTCGTGGTCACCCTAAGAACGTTTGTTCTGGAACAATAAGGCAACCCCGATACGTAACAATTATTCAAGATGGCGGGGCCCGGGAAATATGAAAGCTAAAATTACAATAAGCGTTTTTGTTTGAACAATTGTAATTGTAAACATTATGTTCCGTAGTTTAAGGTTATAATTTTTTTGTTTTAGTGCAGGTTTCCTTTGAGTAGCTCCTTGTTTGTAAATAATTGTTGCATAAATTAAATTTGCTCAAGAACGCAAAATTCTCCTAAATGCGCAGGAGCTAAGCTTAAAGAAATATTGTTGGTTTCCCAAACAAACATTAAACAATAAACTTTTAAACATTTTACACCATAATTCTTAAACAAATATTTTCTGACGTGCAAAACTATATGGCTACATATTAATCATTTACATGAAAGAACAAAATTCCTCTCACATTAATGAAAACAACTATGGCTACCTATTAATCATTTCCATGAAAGAACACTTGAAATGCAGAATGGCTAAAATTCTTGTCATCTTTGAAAAATACTCGGTTATCAAATGTCAACCCACATATGCAAATTTCTTAATTTCGAATAATTTGCAACACCATCAATCCACAAAGACACACTTAAAAAGGGGTGACCCGAAAACACTGACCAGTAATATTTCAAGAGAGTACTATTGGTCATGGACTGCTTGACAATTAGTGCTAAGCCTAAACATCGATTTGAAACAGCATTGGCCGGCAGCATCCATTTTGAAAAGGTTAGCTTTCAATAAGTGTATACCAGTTTCATTCACTTCACTTACATGAAGCAATCAGCCAGCACAACAATTATTGAAAGCTAACCTTTGTAAAATGGGTGCTTAGACTTAAGGTGATTCCCTGGTTTTGCATTGCGTAACCTACTAGGGAAAATTTCTTGCGTCATAGGCACGCGCATTAGCTCGCGCACATTGATAAAATGGCCAAGCTTCGTCTGTCAAGGAATGGCTATTTTCTCCTGAACGAGCACAGTCACCCCTCCTTTTTGATGGTGTTATGTATTCGTAATAAGTACACGGAAAACATATTTTATTGCGTGGGTGCAAACAAGCCGTGACACTCCGTGTCAAAATTAAACCATACGCCACTAGATAAATTTTCGGGAAGGATTAGAGTGTAATGTGAAGTGCTAGGTTTCTACCCCATATGAGCCATGTACGCGTTAGCCCTACTAATGGAAATGGGCCCACACAAGGACAGAGAAAAACGATTGCACAAACGTAATCCTTCCTTGTACTTGTACATGTTCATTGTTCATTGACTTTATAATCTTCAGTTCCCACGGCCTTCTCCCTTCTGACCTTGTAGCGCAGTTGGTAGAGTAGCGGTGATCTAACCCGAAGATCGTGATTTCAATTCCCACCCTGGTCAGAGTTTTTCTCTGTCCTTGTGTGGGCCCATTGCCATTAGTAGGGCTAACGCTCACATTGCTCCTATGGGGTAGAAACGTAGCACTTCACATTACACTCTAATCAGTTTAAGTCTGTTTAGATAAATTTCCCACTAGTATTCAGGATCAAACCTTCTGCTGAAGAGCCCTTTCCTTGAATCATGAGGGAAAAAATGGACAGCAGGCTTTCTTTCAAATAATTTTTGATGAACAACAATCAGCCAAATTTCCAATTGTTTTTTACCTGAAGGCTGTGCAAAGTTGATTACAAATAAATATAAATCCAGACAACAGAGATCGGAGATGCATTTAAGGTGTTTGATTCCTTTAATGAGCCTGTAAACCCATATTCAATCTAACAAAGTTACCACACAATTTGCCATTTGGTTTCAGTGTTGGGCACAACTCCACAGTGTGTAAAATATTTAGAAATACAGCTCATTGCTCGACGGTCGATGGAAAGATGCAGTCGTCGCTTTGAAGATTCCAGATATTTATTTTTCACCGCCGGTCTTGTTTATCGAATTGACGTTCCATTTTTGAGCTTCATAAGGGTATATTTTGTTTAAAGATCCGCTCAAACGCCATTCGCTTTACATCCACCTCGACACCATTGCCGGTTACTTAACGATTCTACTGTGCCCACCGGATAACTTGAAATCTACGCATTTCTATTACCCCCTGAAACCTACAAAAGATATATGCACAGAAGACTCTGAGCTCAAAGACAATAGGTGCGGTTAGACTAGACCTCTTGCCCATGGGGAACCTTGGGGTTACGGCTTGGGTTGGGTTTACCCTGGGTTATGATCGACTCCCCATTTGCGGTTACACACTTGTAAATTACCCAAGGGGAAGGTAAGCGTTGGCCTGTTTTGGAGGGAAACTTACCTTTAAGATAAGACAAGATGAGATTTATTAGTTTTTCCACTAAATGGTCTTTGAAAAACTAATTACAATACAAAATACATTAAAATTAAGGACCTAAAAAACAAAGTAAACATCGAAGATCTACATCTGAACGACAAACTTTTCTCTGGCTTATTTTCGGTAATTGTCACGTTCGGCGCTTCTCTTAAACTGTCCACCTCAATTAAGTTCAGCGACTCATCGCTTCATTTTAAGAAGGCAACAAAGACGTCGACTTCAGTTACGCTTTCTCTAGTCCTTGCAACTCTCCAATTTATAATTTAGACGTCGAATTGCTGCTGGCCAGAAAAGGCGTGCTTGGGTATTTCCACGTCCGCAGTTGTTTACACAGTTCATCACAGCATGTATTTTCCTCGCGTTCGGCAATCTTGAGATTGGTTGAGCCGCTTTGGGGTTTTGTTAACCATAAGACTTACATCTGGAACTGTCATAGGCAATTCTTTTGTTCTTTTTGACGTATCCATGGAAATTTCCCACAGGAAATTTTCCTTTGGGCAGATCGGTTACACATAAAAAATTGCTTCCCCGTGGGAAAAAGCCACTTACCCAAGGGCAAAATGGCTAGTGTAACCGCAGCTAATGCTTAAAAGGGGAGTGACAGCAAAAACCTTATTGTACAACTTCCCGAATTTCGACACAGGATAAAAATAAAAAAAATGGAAAAACGCCACTCATTTTCTTTGACTGGATTGCCATATGGCAAGCCAGTAATTACTTGTCTGAATAGTGCATTCACCCAATTGCAGAACTGAGTTGACAATAACTGCTGGCGTTGGGGCTAGGATTGTTTTTCCTTTTCGGTTAGATTTCTGTATATGATTTCGTGAATTCGACTAAGAGGGACACTTGAGTGCTATTGATAAAAGGCCTGTATTTCTGCTTTCAAGCATCTTTGAAAATGGCGAGAAAATCAAGTGGACACTTTATGACGAAAGGAGTGACAATTTTCCATTTGAAAAAAAAATTGGGATAAAATATCACTTAAAGTCATTTTTAGGTTTTAAAAAAAATATTTTTTGCGAGGCGCCAGGCGACGACACTGACTTTGCCAGCCGCTTTCCTAAGCATGAGTTTCTTGTGGTACGGCATCGCGCATACCGGTGAAGTTTTCGATTTCTTGGGTGAGTGAGTGGGTGGGTGGGCACGCGTGACGATTGCATGCCGGAACGTTTTCGGATCACCGTCTTCGTATTATCGATTATTGTTTCTGTGCTATGCTGAACGGTTTGCTTTTCATTTGCGGTTGCGTTAGTTTACTTCTAGTTGAGTATTCTTTAAGGACGGTGCCTACTAATTTAAAGGTATGTTTGCGCGGTTTACTGAATATGCTCTCCACTTATGTCCAGAAATGCACGCAGTCGCAAGAATAACAAATATAACAACTGTACTAAGGAAAATACCGAAAATAACAATTATAGCAAAAATAACGAATGAAGCAAACGGCAGAAGCAAGAATAACAATTCTTCATAGCAGAAAAGGGAAGGGGGCCCTACAAATATAACAAAAATAACGAAAATAACAAATATAGCAAAAATAACAAGTCAAGCAAACGGCAGCAGCAAGAATAACAATTCTTCAAGGCAGACAAGGAAAGGGGGCCCTACAAATATAACAAAATTAACAAAAGTAACAAATTTAGCGAAAATAACAAGTCAAGCAACCGGCAGCAGCAAGAATAACAATTCTTAGGGGCAGACAAGGGAAGGGGGCCCCACAAATATAACATAAATAAAAACTATAACGAATATAGCGAAAATAACAAAGGAAGCAAGCCACAGCAGCAAGAATAACAATTCTTCAAGGCAGACAAGGGAAGGGGGCTCCACAAAAATAATTTCAATGTTAAAAAGCTTTTTATGCGACATTTGTTGATAACTTATTTCTCTAAAAGTTAACCTGATGACGTCTTTGCCTTTCATAAAAATAACCAGCCAGCAGGACTTTGTGCCATGATAACAAGCTTGTGTTCATATTTTTAATAACGGGTCGACAACCGACACAATAGAAGAGCTTATACATACTAATGAATCATTTTTGCATTTGTGTTGATGCTCGTTTGCGCGCTA
>NC_090882.1:25150115-25157615 GCF_036669935.1 Montipora foliosa | reverse complement strand
AATATGTCGATCCTCTTAGATATAACCAGGTCACACACAGATGATGCCTTTTTGTTCAGAGAACGGATATTCCAAGTTGCGAACTTTAAGCATGGTGCCCGATCAGATGTTTTCTTGGCCATGTTTACATGGACAAGGTTGGATGAATTCCATGGCGTGATGTAATCCGAACAGAAAGGTGTTGCTCATTGTTCCTAGAATCCTTAGCCGTGACAATGATATGCAAATCTGGAGAGGTTGAGCAAGCTGAAATGCAATCTATTAGGTTAGAAGAATTTCGATCCCTAATAAATCTTCTGAAACCCCTTGTTCTCCTGTTCGAAGAAATCCGCTTGTTAATGGTGCTTTGTACTGATTGATGCCACTGGATGCTAGAATGCAAGGGTGGGTTGACAGATAAGCCATCTCGTTGTAAGTCACCGCAAGATCTTGTGTTGACTCTGATATGCAAATCTGGAGAAGTTGAGCAAGCCGAAATGCAATCTATTAGGTTATTAAAATTTCACTCCCTAATAAAACTTCTGAAAGCCCTTGTTCTCCTGTTTGAAGAAATCCGCGTCTTAAAAGGAAAATACGGAGTACCACATTAAAAGGCGGCATTCGGTAGGCACAGTTGTACTAAACGTGTTTATGCCAAACGTTTTCAATATTTTGAAGTATAAATGTTCCCCATTTTTCAGTAAAGGATATAAACGTTAAAAGTTGTTTCAAGGTCACGTGACGAAAATGCGATGCAAAATATTTTGGTAATTTAATAACAACACCAATAAAAAACTTTCTGCTAAGTTTCCGTGGACATTGGACAAATGCTTCCCTTCAAATAAAAATATGCATAATAATTAGATTGGTCAAGCCTTAATATATACACTTGAGCAGTCTTATGAAATCTGAGTATCTCGAGATGCGCAGAACGTATGAGCAATAACAATAGTAGGCACCGTCCTTAAGTCTTTTAAGATATCCTTACATTGTTGAGATATAATCGCCATTCGCCTCCTTTGCAGCGATGAACTTTTTTAGGTCATATGAGACAAATATTGTTCCATTTTGTTTCCCCGCTGAATGAATTAAGGTTAAACGGAACGCAAGTCAACGATGGTACAACTATGCTCGCTCAAAATTCAAGAATTGAAGCAGGAATTTTATCCAGCCCGGTTGCCGTAATGCGTAGAGTCACGCTTACAAAACAGCTTACCCCTTAGATCAGCTACTACTCCATCATGGAATATTCTCCACAATACTGAAAGTAGGCTGAGGCGGTTCGACTGAATTGCGACAACAGAACATACGTTTGATTTCAAGACGAATAAATTATCTTTTCTGATCAATGCGTACACGACGAAATTAACGCTGGAGTTTAAATGAACAAACAAGTACGCTACTTTCATGAGAACGGTTCAATAGAGCAAAGCCTGTAGGTAAAGCATAAGCATAAGCATAATTTATTCACGATGAAAAAATAAAATATAAAAATACATCATGAAAAGGAAACACGAGGTTGACCCTATAACGTTTCCTGGAATTAAAATTAAAACAAGCATCATAATTACATATTTACAAATTTACAAATTAAGGAAAGACTTCAGTCTGGTTTTAAAAATGTTAAAAGATTCAGCTTCTACTACGTGCAGTGGTAGGTTGTTACAATCCTTTACTATACGAACGAAAAATGAGTATTTATAAGGATTTACTTTTGCGCTTTTCACAAATAATTTAAAAGGATGATTAGCACGTGTCCGGGTATCTAAAGCGAGTTCGAAAAAGTCACTAAAATTTAAACCATTTAGGCCAAATACTGTTTTATAACACTCTACAAGGGAGATTTAGTCTATGCGTTTCTCTAAAGTGGGCCATTTTAGAATTTTGAGGCGGTCTTCATACTCGAGTGTAGAGATTAGATATGCCTATCTTTCCTGCGTACAAGGCAGGCATAATCGGTCAATTTGATTGATACCTTGTCCATCAATGGAGGTTAATAATTAACCATGCATTTAGGCCTCCCAAAATAAGCCGGTTTTAAGGTTAAATATCTCCAATGGCCATTTCGCTACTGTAAAGATTATAGCATCCTAGTCAAACTCAGTGTTTTCTTTCTTAAAGTCGGCAGAAAAAGCTTTGGGCAACGCTGTTTTTTCGCCGTGCACGTCGGTTAAAAATTGCACCTAGCGAGAGCAATTCTGACTTTGCGTTGACTTAACATACGGAGATAATCTCTTTAAATGAAACTAAAATTATTGTTTTGACAGTCATTTCGTAAAATATAAATTGTTTAGATTCTGGAAAGCTCTATTAATTCATAAAAAAAATGATAAACAGAAAATTTCATATCAAAAGCGACAATTCATTTAATTGTATTGAAAATCGCTCATGTTTCAGAGAACTTAATCGAATTTTAAGCCGCTTCGATAAAAAAAAGGAAAGTAATGCAATCACACGATTTTTTTCTTAAGTTCTTATTGCTTTTAATTGTTGACTTTTAATACTCCACTTCATTTAAACCAGAAAGAACTACCGTAGATTAAAAGTCGTGTTGACATCAGTTCGACTACGTAGAGCGTGACAAGAATTACAGTTCCCTTTTAAACACAACTACAACTGTATAATCTCAGGTATATGTTGACCCTAAAGTAACTTTAAAGTTTCATACTTTCAAAGAACAGATCTGCAAACAATTCAGGCACGAACAAAATGCTAAATTACTACTCAAACTATTTGCACTGACTGACTTTGTACGTGTTCTGTTTGTTTCCTTCCAGCGTGACCCGATATAAACGTCTAGTCTGCGATAATTCTTGCGTCTTTTATACAATTGTTTTTTTTTTCTTTGATAACAATGTAAAACATGTGTAGAATTACACTGAGGCCTTGATTGCCCTTGTGTCACAGTAAATTTCAACGTAACATTTCACGATTTGCCTGCGTAACTAAAGATTGCGTGACTCGGATGTGAGATCTGCCCAGATTCTCCGTGACCTTAAATGGATTAGTCCGGCTGGCAGAGGTGAAAAACAAATGAACTCTTTAATGTTCAAAACAGTGACCTTATTTAAGTGAAAAGGATTCCCTGACTAAATAAATTTTTGTTGTTGTTGTTTTTGTTATTCAGCGGACACTAAACCTCCTTTTGTCATTCATTTATGTCAGGGACCGACCGTTTAGTCACATATGGCAAGGGGTTGTAGTTACCTCCCTAACAGAACACTGAACGAAAAGGTATTGCAAAAATATATCAAAAGTACCCTGCTTTAAATAAAACTTCTCAAGCTATCTTGTCCTTTTAAAGTGTATTCCAAACACTTTCACTGTATGTTTAAAACGCCTACAGTTCAAGATCTCTCCTTATTTGTCGCCTTGTTCGTACCTTTTCCGCCTCAACCACGAGGTCATCAACATCATCACCTTCTTCATCACTGACCTGACTGGCTATTTCCTCGCGTTGTAATTGGCCACTTTTATTAAGAGCGGAGAGCCTGCTGAAATACCGGGTGATTTGCTGTTCTGTTAACCAATCAGTTTTGCCAAACATCTTCTCCCCGTTGGCAGTCCTCAGTGTTCTCATCCTTGTAGCCACTTCTGAGCCATTAGCCTTTTTTCCGGTTTCTTCTCCTTTAAAGAAGACGCCTTTTTTGCCTTTTCAGAGAAGACCACAGATTTCCTAGTTTTACGAAGCGCCCATCCTTCTTCTTCTTGTGTTTCTGGGATAGAAGCCCTGGTATTTTCCGCCGCCGACGTAGAGCGCTCGGCATGAATGTAGCTACCACTTACCGTTATGCAGGTATCAGCCCATTTTCGTTTGATGTCAACATAGACTGATCCTCGCTCTAGCTTTACTATATGCTTGCCGACATCCAGGTGTTTTTGGAGGGTAGCAAAGGACCGGTACATTTTAATGCACCCTTCCTCAGGACATAAAAACTGGAGAGGATCATTCTCCTCCATGCTTCCTTGGTCAAGCCTAGGCAGCTGAGATGGGCCAGGCTGATCCGCAGAAGATCTTGTGGTTGCTGCTCTTGCAAGGTACACACCAGCTGGTACACTTGGCTGACTAAAGGTTTGTTTTATTTGCATCTTTGTTGGGCCCTGGGGAGTGCCGAACCGTGCCAGCTTCTTTCCATCAAAGTACTTGCCAGGCCCTACATTATAAGCATGCCACGCTCTCATTCCTTCCGCTTCATACGAAAAATTATGTAATGACTGTACCCCTTGCATGGTGTGTTTTGTCATTGTTTGCGCAGATAATTTAACCTCACACACTGCCGCATAACAGCCCTTCACTCCGCCATATGATTCGATTGCTTTTTTCATGTCTTCGGCGCTTTTGACACCATTGCCCTCGTTGATATACCGTCGCATGTGGCTTTTGACCGCTGCAATGCGACGGTCGCAGATATCTTTGCCTGCCTGAGGTTCGCTGTAATCGTAACGAGAGACCTTTACTCCAACGCGTTCACCTAGGCTTGGAAGAGACAGAAGTAGGTACGCGCAATGGTAGCAGCCAGCGTTATCTGACCTTAAAAACACCTCGGTTATATCGGGATTCAGGGTTTTGAGGAAGGACAAAGTGTGTTCAATGATGGATGCCACAGCAAACCAGTTTTGGATGCACTCATCGAAGAGGTGAAGATAGGTTCTCGTCTAAAACAAAAATATGAAAGTTAAATTGCGGTGTCTGACACGAATGTTATTCCGAAAGCCACGTAAATATTTTGAAGTCTTGTAGCCCACTGTCAAAACTGTGTTAGCCTTCTACGGAGGCAGCGAAATCTGGTACTCATTTCTAACTAAAAGGCAAGAATAGTGGAACTTTCGCACCGTATTGACGCCCTTCCCCTTAAAAGTACCTCAATTTCCTCATTTGCAGCCTTGGTGATTGCAACGCAGACATACCAAGGCTTCCCTTTCTTGCCAAACCAGTCTCTCTGGGTCTCTCTAAGACATGTGGGCAAAAACTTCATTGCCCAGTCCATGATCAAGAGAACTTGGTTAGATGCAAGCTTGTCAATAACAGCATTTTTGGCGGCGTCTTGGTGAACAGCACGCAAGATATGCGATTTCCAAGCTTCGAGATTGGGTATCGCATTTTCCATATCATGTTGTAGTTCCTCCCGCTTTTCAGGATCACTGTATTGAAAAGTTGAAAGATCAAAAACGATTACTGCAGAATCAAATGCAATTTGAATGAAGACTGTCCTCACTGTGGACTCGGCTTGTTTCCCTCTCTCTTCCTTTAGTGAATAAATATCTATAAATCTCACAGGCGAACGATACAATTCTGCTCTTGACTGTGCTCATCATCCACTTTGTGTCAAGGGTAAGAGAAGCAAATGACTTGCTTAAATACCTTACCTAAAATGCAGTTCAGATAATGCCAACTGAAGATCCACAATTGCGTTTTTCAAATCATCACAACGGTCACAGCTCATGTTGTGCTGATGTGAACATGTCCCGCGGTACTCAGTGGTATCTGCACTGCTCAATGCATACACGCTGCAGTGGTCGGTGCATGGTGTTTCTCTTGAGATGTGTATTTTGAAATCAGAGGAAAGGTAGCGCTTCCCTGCCTTGAGACGAGTAAGGATTTCTTTCATTTGTTCTGTATCTTTGAGACCTGAATGAAACAAAATTAAACATTGATGCAGAAGGAACCAAGGGGGAAAACCAATCGCATGTTTTTTTTTGGCATATTTACCATATTGGCGAAGTGTTCTCGTTATCTCCTCAAGCGTCGACACTGCATTTACTCCATCGTTTTGAGTGCTGTCAAGCCCAGCTAGAGACTTTTTTTGAGATGCTGCACAAACCTACGAATTAAAAATTATTGATAATAAATAACACAATAAAACTGGAAAAGCACACAAAAAAAGGAAAAAGATGGAGCAGGTATCCATGCATTCAAGCACCTGCTGTCTGTTGTACAGTAGACGTGATTTTATTATTCTTCGTCCGTTCTCTTTGTTTAAAAAATCGTGAATGCACGTTGTCAATTGCGAAATGCGCAAAACGCTGTTGGTACGTTGTTGGTAAAGTTGACCTTTTTTACAATCATTTGCACGGCATAGTAACGCTGTTCTTTCTGAGTAAGCAGCCTTTTCAGTTGCTACTATGTACAATATTGATTGATTGGAAATGATTGATCGATTGATTACAATTTAACAGCACAACGACAAAATAAGGAAGAAAAGGCTTTTAGGATAATCTGTAAAAGAGTATAAACTCCATACTAAGACAAATCACTGCACTAAACTAAGGTTTTAGCAAGTAACGACAAAAAGATCAAGCAAATAAATCGTACTTACTATGAATGAGCATCCCAGAGAAGCTGGGATGCGATTTAAGTGAACGAGATGATTTTACTATCGTCCGTTTTCTTTGCCTGAAAAAAACCTCAGTTATTTTCGTTGACAATTCCGAATATAACAAGAGTGGGCATGGTTTATACACTACGCTTTCTGAAAGGGTGGAAATTTTCCAAAAATCAAACGCATCTGATGCTGGTTGACCAAAAACTATCGAAGCCGTGACCAGTCTTAGGGACCCATATCTTTGAAAGCGCGAATTCTGACACTATTTTATCCCCTCATAGAATTTTGATGTCAACTAAAAGACATGACATGAAATGTGTTTGAAATCTTACCTTAATGATACTGAACAGTGTAGAGCGGCCCAGAGGCTCAAAGCTAGATTCAGTGCAGTAAGACAAATACAGCTGGACGAGACGTGATGAAATAACCGTTCTGACCACATTTGGGATCTCCACGTTTTCACCGCTTGATAATTTTAAGGTTTTCATTCCATATGCCACATCTTGAAGAAATGTGGGACTCGATATGAAATCTAAGAAGTGATCCACTTTCACAGGGTCTAGTCTTGTCCTTGTGATGGTGGGTGGCTCAATTGGCTGTCCAGGTTTTGTCTGGAAGGCATGCTTTCTCGCTTCATCGATTCTAAATTTTGTTAACCCTGGTACGAGCTGCAAAAGTTCTGTCTTAGAATAGTCGCTAGCAAAGATGGAAAGAATCTGTTGGCGGGTGGACCAAGAGTTTGCATCGTTGTACAGTGCAACTAGTCTAGCTACTATAGCATCTTCTTTGAAAGCAGCACAGCATCTGCACCTTGCACTCTTTGATGCTTGCTCAGCACCTGTTGTAACAGCCAGGACGAGTTTCCTGGGGCTATGGCACTTAAAACAATTTCAACTGCCTGTTCGGCTTTTCTCCTGTTATATCGTTGGGTAGAAGATGAAATACTCATAACATCCGACTTGCATTGTGATCTGACAGGGCTGACACGCCCATCACTTGTTTTGATTAGGTAGCTATTGAGATGCTGTAGCTGATGTTCAACGCGAGGTGTTAGCTCCAATTCGTGTGACGTCTCACCCTGGGCTAAAGATCCCTGCGATGATGATGAGAAGATGTCGGAATTTTGATCGCTTGGCTGGAACAAAAACGTAATGCAAGTAACTTGTCGAAGGAAAATACAAAATCGTTTGTATTACTT
>NC_090882.1:25135115-25142615 GCF_036669935.1 Montipora foliosa | reverse complement strand
TTAACTGAATATTTACATTTCATCTGTTGGATCGGGAAGCAATCTTGTCTGGAGCAATGTTGATACATCCCTTCACTGAAGAACCAAGGCAAAAAATGGACAACAAGCTTTCTTAGTCAAATTTCAAATTGTTTTTATTTTCTGAAGAAAGTAAAATATTAACAAGAACTCAACGAAGAGGTAAATGCGACTAAATTCATTGAGTGTGTTTATTTCAAGCTTATTATACAAATTTTTGACAGATAATATTAAAGTACATGTCAAAAAATATTCAAAAAGGTCGTTAAAAAGCTTTATTTTTGGCCGTTCGTTTGAACGAAAAATGCCAGAAAAACCTTTTCCTTTTCCAATGACCTGTGACCAGTGTTTTGTACCTGTCCTTCTTTCAGTGCGCGCGCATACTCCTGATGTTTTAATTTGCAAGAAACTTTATTTTATTTGCAGCAACTTTTCTTTATTTGCAGCAACTTTATTTTATTTGCAGCAACTTTATTTTATTAGCCGCAACTCTTTAATTTGCAGAAAGTCACTTAATTATGGGCCACCGTACATTCCAGCTCAGTGTCTCTCGCTTTTGACAATTTGCTAGTAAGATAGATATCTGTAGAAAACACGCTAGAAATGAACTAAAATAAAACAAGTTTCCTGGATTTGTAGAGAAACGCAAAATTCCACCTGCCACGCCAACGGCATCGCCACAAAAAATAATCGTGCTGCACTTGCAGCATGCATTTTAGCACAATTTTTGCGGTGCACTTCGTAACAACAAGAAATCACCAATTTTGAAGTTTTGACGACAACGTGAGCGTAAAAATGTAAACCCTATAGTCTCTATTTTTACTTTGAAACCGCTCGCAACAATTTATTTTAATTTCATCCACATTGTACGACGTAAACAGAATGGAACGTTGCCGTCGCAGTAACTGTTCTTAAAGTACCCCAGTCACTCGTATCGATAAAACCAATTGAAATTTTCGGCCCCGGCTAAAAAAGGGAGACTTTCTTTATCAGCAAATTTAATCTTTTGATTTTTCAACTTATTAGAACAGGCAAGAGACAACGCCAGACAATTTGAATCTGACTTAGCTTGAGAATGCCGAATGAAACAAGAACAGATGATCCTTCGACAAGGTTGAATACCATGTGGCTTGCAGTTTACATCGCTGAATTTGTCATCATATTTCTAATAAACGGCTTCACTGTCATCACCTTTGCAAGAAATCACCATCTACGCAAGTGCACTACGTACCTGATCATAAACCTGGCTGTGGCTGATTTGCTGGTGGGAGCTGTGTCAGGGCCCATGCATATTTACCATACGCAAACCTTTGAAGCTGAAAGTGGATTCAGTTGGAAAAAGTTCACAGTCATGTACTTTGATGAATTTTTTGAATATTGCTCCCTGCTTAATCTTGCCTTGCTGTCGTTGGAACGCCTTCATGCAACTTTATTTCCTTTCAGACATTGTCGACTGACGAACTGGATCTATTTAAAGACCGTTGTTTGCATTTGGCTATTAGCTCTTGTCCTGTCGTCTGCAGCGGCTGCGCTATTTCTTACTGATTTAAAAGCCTCCTTTTTCGTTTGGGCTTCACTTATGATAAGTGTCCTTTCGACCGTCATAGTATCCTATATGATTATTATCTTTAATGTGAAAAGGAATGTCCCTCCACAGCTATCTGGGGCAGGGGCCTCCGACAGGAAATTGACAGCCACGTTATTCGTTGTCACTGCTCTCAGCACAATCTTCATTCTTCCCTCGTTTTTCAACGCTGTCTTCAATGTAAGAGAATTCAAGACAATATCCAAAAAGGCCAGATTTAATATCCACCAGTCCGTAACAGTCTTGTTCTACGCCAATTCCTTTGTAAATCCTATAGTTTATACCTTAAGAATGCAAGAGTTTGAGAATGCCGCGCTAATCAGGTGTCATAAGAGTACTGAAACCCAACGCCAGTCTCTCCAGATGACGCTGATCAGATGAATTGTGTAACACGCATAACAGCATCTCTGGATCCTCAAACCCTGCGTAACAGTAGTACAAGTGACCACTTTGAAAATAGCAAAAAGTAAAGTAAAGCAACTATATTTAACGTCGATAACTCGTAACAGTAATTCAACTGACAAACCTGATGGAGACGGTGCTCTCATTTTACTTCCTCCTCTTCATCAGTGCTCCATTTTACGAGTATTAAGGCTACTTGAGCTACACTGAAAGGAAAGAAGTCGAAACAAGCATGTGAGATCCGGGAATCCAACTGAAGACCTCTTGCACCAAGGGCGCGCACTAACCGAAAGTGCCATCCTTGTTCCTTAAGTTCTCAACTGGGAATAATGAAAATCGAAACGCCAGCGCAATTTGACAATCACAGCCGACCTGAGCCGAGCTGGAGGAGCACGGTTAACGCTCACATATAAAGATCAGGAGGAGTCTCTTTTAGTCCAAGAGCGAACCAACTGTTTACAGCAATAATAAAGAGATGTACCTTTTTGATGTTGATTCGGAGGTAATCGGAAAGAACTTGAGGACTCCTTTGCAGGAGTCAAACCTACGCGACAACCCCACAATTCTTTCTTCGGATACTCTACCACTGAGCTGAATCTCACCTTGTTCGGGTGAATATCGTCCTGTAATACTGGTAGAACTGAAACTAGACGCTCTCACGCGTAAACTGGGTTGCCTGTGGTGCATGTTACACAAAAACAGTTGGCACTGAGTTGGGTGGTATTGAATGCGCGGAAACTAGATTCTCCCAGGAGTAATGCTGGCTGAGCCAATCCGAAAATAATAAAGAAAAAAACCTAGGAACCCAACAGGTACTTCTGGTAACTCGTAAAATGGATTTTAGCAGGCCAGGGAATCGAGCTCGAATGCGGCATTTTTCTCATCATCCCCAGAGTTTCTCAGTCCGGAAACGAAACACTATTTAGTTTTTTTTCGTTTCCTCACAAACGAAACGTATCTATTTTAACTTCAAGATAAACTATTTACACAGTGAGGTGTAGTGGCCAATCAAAGTGGAGTTTGTAATAGCTGTTATTACAGTTGAGCCCACGTCTTAGCGGTGTTAGTATTACAAGGTGCGAAGACGAGGCTTTCGGGTCAAAACAAGAATTTAGCCTTTCTTATCGAAGAATTGTGTGATTTCCTGATTCTCGACTGCTTTCTTTGCTTTTTTTTCGAGTAGTTTGAGATTTGTCTGGCCTATTTGTATCGTGAATACCATGGAAAGGCACAATACAGCATATGGATATGTTTGTAGGGGACGAGGTAGTGTTATATTCGTGAACCAAGTGAACCCACACAGAGTGATATTTCAATACGCACAGTTTATTTCGGAAATTCCTGGAACTTGTTGTAGCAATAAAAAACTTGAACTATTCGACTCAAAAGAGGAAATAGAAGTTTATGAACGTGAATTCCTTAATTAAGCCGTGTGGCTAAGTCTTCTTGTGTATTCTTCCGTCTTCTTATGTGGTTCAAACCACAACCTTGGACAAAAGTAATTGAGTCCATTAGACAATAACTACAATAAAAGGCCTAAAATACCCCCTCGCCCTTCCAGACCCAAACCAACGTTGTTTACAAGAAGCGCAAATAACCGGGATATCAAACCATGTTCCTTTTGGTGGGAGGGGGAGGCGATGGGGGGGGGGGGGGGTGGGGAAAAGGCTAATCACGCGATTCGGGTGTCAGGGTGGCTTAACGGTTATCTATCGGGCCTCCCACCACTGCGAACCGGGGTTCAATTCTGGCCTCGGCCAGCATGTGGGGCTGACTTTCAGTCGATCTCAACCTGACTCGAGGGTTTTTCTCCGGGTACTCGGGTTTTCCTCCCTCATCAAAATCGACTCACAGCTAATTAACATCGAGCTGTGGTGCTGTGCTCTGACATCAAACATGGACTGTATAGCGGCAGCCAGAGGCGCCTTTGTATGCTTTCAGCCCGATGTCGTAAGCCGCGCCTTTCGCAATTCAGTCCTCGACTGCAAGTAAGGGTGATTAGCACTAGCAATATTTAAACGGAAATCGAATAAAGAATAAAGGCACTTTAAGAAAACGATGTACACCAAACTGGAAAGTTTTCAACTTACTTTAATCTACGAGATGTCCAATGATTCCTTAAATTTTGATTCGTTAGAGATGATCTCTTGCCTTCCAGGTGATAAAAGGAGTGACTCATGTTTTGAGGGCTAGATACGATTAAGTTACTCTTAAAGGGAAACAACTAATTATTTCAGTACAACACGCAAAAAACAGGAGACCTAAGGAACTACAAAAGTAGAAATTTATGTCAAAAACGCGGGTGAATAACTAACAGCAGTGTTAATCCAAGTAACAACCCGAAATGTGGGAAACTATCGGGGGCACCTTCCATTCAACAACTGTACTTTCTCTTCTTCTAAGAAAAAGGTAAATTTTGGATAGGAACTCATTTATTTTTCGCATTTCACGCGCGTAATCTCTTTATATTCTTCTCTCAATCTAATGGAATGTGACCCGAAAGTGTAGCTTCCGCTCGCTCTCACACGGACACCGCTGAAATCGTGAATACCCAAACATCGAAGCATCTAGCTATAAAGGGGCCGAACACAAAAGCAATGGAAATGGATCACAATTTCCGTTTCCGTTTATTCCATTTATCGTAGAATATCATTATGTGATACATTTTCAATCTGCACTGCGCTTGCAGTTAGCAATAGCTAGTCGAGGCGAGCAGTGGTTACATGTGTATAAAAGAGAGAACAAGTAGAGAAAGCTACGGTATTCAATTGTGTTTTACAAACAATGCATTGTAGAATAAACAGGTATACAAATAACTGGTGTACAGAGTATACAGTCAGCTAAAATAAGAAAATATTATCTAAAATCAAATTAATGCAAAGTGCTAGCTGAATGATTTTGGGTTAAACTGACGCGATAAACTGTTGGAAAATTCAAACTTATCGCTTTCCATGATTTCCAAGTCTTACTGAGTAGTAATTCGAATGAGCCGAATCAACATATTTTATCTTTTCTCCCGCCCTTACCATTCCGGAAACGAAACAGTAAATATTTCTTTTTTAAAGGGAACCTCCACTAAAACAACAAAATAACTTTAAACCACAGAACATAATGTTTACAATTAAAATTGTTCAAACAAAAATGCTTGTTATAATTTTGGCTGTCAAATTACCCGGGCACCGCCTTCTTGAATAATTGTGACGTATCGTGGTTACCCTAAGAACGTTTGTTCTGGAACAATAAGGCAACCCCGATACGTCACAATTATTAGGGAAATTTGAAAGACAAAATTACAACAAGCGTTTTTGTTTGAACAATTGTAATTGTAAACATTATGTTCCGTGGTTTAAGGTTATAATTGTTTTGTTTTAGTGCAGGTTTCCTTTGAGTAGCTCCTTGTTTGTAAATAATTGTTGCATAAATTAAATTTGCTCAAGAACTCCTAAATGCACAGGAGCTAAGCTTAAAGAAATATTGTTGGTTTCCCAAATAAACATTAAACAATAAACTTTTAAACATTTTACACCATAATTCTTAAACAAATATTTTCTGACGTGCAAAACTATATGGCTACATATATATATGAAAGAACAAAATTCCTCTCACATTAATGAAAACAGCTATGGCTACCTATTAATCATTTCCATGAAAGAACACTTGAAATGCAGAATGGCTAAAATTCTTGTCATCTTTAAAAACAACTCGGTTATCAGATGTCAACCGACATATGCAAATTGCTTGATTTCGAATAATTTGCAACACCATCAATGCACAAAGACACACTTAAAAAGGGGTGACCCGAAAACACTGAACAGTACTATTTCAAGAGAGTACTATTGGTCGTGAACTGCTTGACAATTTGTGCTAAGCCTAAACATCGATTTTAAACAGCGTTGGTCGACACCACCCATTTTAAAAGGTTAGCTTTCAATAAGTGTATACAGTTTCATTCACTTCACTTACATGAAGCAATCAGCCAATTAGCGGAGGGGTTGGCGCAGTGGTAAGATCTCTGCCTTCCAACCCTAAGGTCCCGGGTTCCATTCCCGGTTCTGCCGAGACTGGAATATTTGGCGACCTTCTTTCCCGCTAAAGTTCACTCAGCTTTCCATCCTTCCGAGGTCGTTAAAATGAGTACCAGCATGCATGGACTGCTTAGAAGCGGCTGCAATTTGCGCCTTTATATGCTTCCAGTCCGCTGGGGGTAAATTGATCATTGTAAAGCGCCTTTGAGACGTTGTGATAAGGGCGCTATATAAATGCACCACTTCACTTCACTTCACAACAATTATTGAAAGCTAACCTTTGTAAAATGGGTGCTTAGACTTAAAGTGATTCCCTGGTTTTGCATTGCGCAACCCTACTACGCAAAATTTCTTGCGTCATAGGCACGCGCATTAGCTCGTGCACATTGATAAAATGGCCAAGCTTCGTCTGTCAAGGAATGGCTATTTTCTCCTGAACGAGCACGGTGACCCCTCCTTTTTGATGGTGTTATGTATTCGTAATAGGTACACGGAAAACATATTTTAAGGAGAAAAACAGTTGGATTCTAGAAGTTGTGGTATTTAGCTATCAATGACGTGAAAACTGGATTAGGAGCGAGACACCGAGTGTAAGGTGATGATGTAGCGGTCCAATTTGCTTACATTTCTTTGCAAGATCGAGCAATTTGAAATTACGCAATGTAACAACAATTTTTCTGGTTGATCAAGTTTGGAACTCTTCTAGTGTAATTCGGTAAAAAACACTTAGAATAAAGGGCATGCAGTGCGAAAACAAGCACGGTGACCCATCCTCTTATTGCATTTTTTAAATGTCCTGTGTATGAATATCAATTGTGTCAAGTTTGACAAAAATCTGGATAGTACATGTGCGTCATTTTCAAGGGAATTACCTTAAATGCTGTAGACCAACGCTGTTTAAAATGGATGTTTAGGCTTAGCACTGATTGTGACGCTGCTTACGAACAATAGTACTCACTTAAAGTATTTTTGGGGTAGTCCGTTTGGGTAGTCCATGGACCGGGGGTCAGTTTCTTCGGGTCTCCCCTTAAAAAGACAAAAAAACAAATCAGCTGTTAGAGGGGAGAAAAAAACTTCCCATTTTATTGCGTGCGTGCAAACAAGCCTTGACACTCCGTGTCAAAATTAAACCATACGCAACTAGATAAATTGTACAACTTCCCGAATGTCGACACAGAAAAAAAATTAAAAAAATGGAAAAACGCCACTCATTTTTTTTTGACTGGATTACCATATGGCAAGCCAGTAATTACTTGTCTGAATAGTACATTCACCCAATTACAGCATTTATTTGCGGTTGCGTTCGTTTACTTCCAGTTGAGTATTCTTTAAGGACGGTGCCTACTAATTCAAAGGTATGTTTGCGCGGTTTACTGAATATGCTCTCCACTTATGTCCAAAAATGCACGCAGTCGCACGAATAACAAATATAACAACTGTGCTAAGGAAAATACCGAAAATAACAATTAT
>NC_090882.1:25122615-25125115 GCF_036669935.1 Montipora foliosa | reverse complement strand
ATAACCAGGTCACATACAGATGATGCCTTTTTGTTCATAGAACGGATATTCCAAGTTGCGAACTTTAAGCCATGTGCCCGATCAGATGTTTTCTTGGCAATGTTTACATGGATAAGGTTGAATGAATTCCTAGAATTGTGAGTGATGATTTTTGGTGAGTGATCATGGCGTGATGTAATCCGAACAGAAAGGTGTTGCTCATTGTTCCTAGAATCCTTAGCCGTGACAATGATATGCAAATCTGGAAAAGTTGAGCAAGCTGAAATGCAATCTATTAGGTTAGAAGAGTTTCGATCCCTAATAAATCTCTGAAACCCCTTGTTCTCCTGTTCGAAGAAATCCGCTTGGTAATGGTGCTTTGTACTGATTGATGCCACTAGATGCTAGAATGCAAGGGTGGGTTGACAGATAAGCCATCTCGTTGTAAGTCACCCCAAGATCTTGTGTTGACTCTGATATGCAAATCTGGAGAAGTTGAGCAAGCCGAAATGCAATCTATTAGGTTATTAAAATTTCACTCCCTAATAAAACTTCTGAAAACCTTTGTTCTCCTGTTTGAAGAAATCCGCGTCTTAAAAGGAAAATACGGAGTACCACATTAAAAGGCGGCATTCGGTAGGCAAAGTTGCACTAAACGTGTTTATGCCAAACGTTTTCAATATTTTGAAGTATAAATGTTCCCCATTTTTCAGTAAAGGATATAAACGTTAAAAGTTGTTTCAAGGTCACGTTACCAAAATGCGGTGCAACATATTTAATAACAACACCAATAAAAAACTCTCTGCTAAGTTTCAGTGGACATTGGACAAATGCTTCTCTTCAAATAAAAATATGCATAATAATTAGATTGGTCAAGCCTTAATCCCACTTGAGCAGTCTTATGACATCCGAGTATCTCGAGATGTGCATAACGTATGAGTAATAACAATAGTAGGCACCGTCCTTAAGTCTTTTAAGATATCCTGGCAGTGTTGAGATATAATCGCCATTCGCCTCCTTTGCAGCGATGAACTTTTTTAGGTCATATGAGAAAAATATTGTTCCATTTTGTTTCCCCGCTGAATGAATTAAGGTTAAACGGAACGCAAGTCAACGATGATACAACTATGCTCGCTCAAAATTCAAGAATTGAAGCAGGAATTTTATCCAGCCCGGTTGCCTCAATGCGTAGAGTCACGGTTACAAAACAGCTTACCCCTTAGATCAGCGACTACTCCATCATGGAATATTCTCCACAATACTGAAAGTAGGCTGAGGCGGTTCGACTGAATTGCGACAACAGAAGATACGTTTGATTTCAAGACAAATAAATTATCTTTTTTGATCAATGCGTACACGACGAAATTAACACTGGAGTTTAAATGAACGAACAAGTAAGCTACTTTTATGAGAACGGTTCAATAGAGCAAAGCCTGTAGGTAAAGCAAAACGATAAAGAGACACTAAGGCTGTTACAAAGACGGAACAAATAACGAGATAACGGAGCCAAGAAGGCTTGTAGACAAATTTTTTCTCCTATGCCGGCTTCCAAATTTCAGCTCCTTTGGTTTGTAGTTGTGATTTATGTCAACTGCTTGGGTGGTTATTTGCTTGGATACTTTTCGTGAAATAAAGACAACACGAAGATAAATAAAAATTAGTACAAGGCAAGAAACAATGCCGAATAAAACAACCACAGCCATTAGATATTATTTTTCGATCTTCTGTTGAAAGAGATCGTTTTCAAACCAAAGGTGGCGAACAAATGTTGCAGCGAACGAGGAACTCCAGGCTATGGCCACCATTGCAATTACTCGCTCGGTTGTCAACAACGATGCATACCTCAGGGAGTGCACAATACAATGACCAATGTATCTGTCGATTGTCATGGCCCAAAGGTTCGTTGTTGAAGAAAACAGCAGAAAGTTATAAAATACAATCTGCAAGTACCAGGTCGCATCAAAAATAAAACTTGCATGCAAATTCACTTGGTGTGACAAACAAACCGATGCAAAAGTTTGCAATCGCCAAGGATAGAACGAACCAGTTACTGGTTACTCGCAGATGCCGTCTGCAAGTCATAAAATAAATGAGGAGACGGCCGTTTCCAGTGATTGTCAGCACAGCGATGATACCACGGATGATTGAATACCAAGTATCCAATAGTTCCGTTAAAATACCACTACTGGAACTTAGAGTATGGTTGCTGGTACTGTCCGCCATACTTCTCCATACGAAGGCCTTTGCTGTGAAGTACCGGGTTGCTTTATGTAATATTCCTTGCTCAAGGAAGAAGACACCTGACAGCTGTCAGTATTAAGTGTTCGCCAAACCTAAATTTGCTTCAGACAGGTGGGGGATCAACTTTTTTCCTTTCAAGCCATTGTAAACATCCCTTCAATACGCTGAAGCCTTCATAATGTTGTCAACCTTTGCCGATCGATGAAGGACCTAATTTTAACTAGGATTTAATTAAACCGGATGCCTGTATACAGTATATCGGAAGGAACTGATAACTTTC
>NC_090882.1:25092615-25095115 GCF_036669935.1 Montipora foliosa | reverse complement strand
GTAAGTTGAATTGTATATTTAGTCTGTATATCCTGGATAAAATAATCTGTTTGTTTGAGATGAATGGCCTGTGACTTTAGTTTGTTTATGCCGGGCACCCAAAGTTTAGAGACGATTTGGCTTAGTTTCAATCCGGTCACCAAAAAAAGGAAAAAAGATATAACATAGTGGGGTGTTAACGTTTCGATAAAAGACATAACCTTATCGGACAAAGGATTTTCCAAACGGGTATCAAGATGTTATAGCGGAGCTCCGCGCGCGACCGAAGGCGCGCGCGCGGCGGAGCACCATAGTTAAGAAAATATGGTAACCCATCGATATGAGAAAATTTGGTTTTATAGCCATGACGTCATGAACGCGTACGTACAACGTAAGCGTACGTACGTACAGGTCACGTCCGCCCCATGTATGCCAATGTGACCAGTACACGTTTAGAGCTCATCAAGGAGGCAATACTCCATTTGACACTAACTAGTTTACAGCATACATCTTGGATATTGGACATCAATGTTATGGTCAATTGACACCTGTCAAAACAAGGTATCCGCTGACCAGTATCACGTGACCATATAGCAGGGTCAAGATAGACCTTATCGAGGTCAGCTGTTTTTTTGAAGTTGACCGCTGACCAGGGACGCTTGTTGATTGGATCGCAGCTTCAAGCCATCAGACACACATACACAAACACACGGACCTGATCGAGGGTTAATTTTCGCGCTCTTTCTGTGGCTCGACGCGGCTACAGAGCCACGCTACGTCAGCAAAGCATTTGACAGTCGATGCTTTTCGTGTTCAGGTACGGTTTAAAAAATATATTTTTTGCATTTTTCGCTGGTTTCAGTCCAGGTTTAACATAATATAGCTGTGGTCAGGACACACTGGTGGCTACCTAGTTATTCAAGTCAAGCATTGGAGTGGATATAAACTTAAAGCTGAGTGTATATTTATTTTTTAATTTTGTTTTTGGGCTGCTTTTTGTCTCTGAATTGCAGGTTTTTTTGGTAGATGTTTATAGATTTTAATTTTCGAATCTAGCTAAGGGTTGGAAGAGTGCCTGGACGTGCCTATTACAGAAGAGCAGAAAACGAAACGAGAGAGAGAAAGAGGAACGAGAACGACCCAAAACGGTGCACCAGTAATAGCTTAAAGTTGGTGTGGAAGAACGTTTACTCCCACAAATTCTTTTCACTTCGGACCAACTAAACCCGTTTGTTATGTTCTACCGGATCGAAGCTATTTCAAGTGGATGCATATTTCTAAGAAAGTTGTTTAGTCGTTTGTTCTCCTGTTGCTCATGGGACTTGAAACCGCAATTTTTATTTTTAAACTGCAATAAAGTAACTAATCCATCTGTACTCTTTTAGGAACAGCAATAATCGATCTTTTGGCTGGTTTGTATATTGGCTTTAAAATTAAATGGCCGAGGCGAGACACGAAGTTTTTGACTCCGCTTGCGCTAATTATTTGTTGTGATGTGCCTCGACAGTGACAAGAAAATTTGTACAACTTGGTGTTCTACTCATGTAGATCGCAATGAGTGTCTCCGGCAAAAAAGTAAGGAGAAGATATCACCGAGCTTGTGATTTTGTTCAGAATTTTGTTTCGAGAGGCACGTGCAGGTTATTTTTGGGAGATCTTTGTTGAAGTTTGTCCTTTCTAGGCCGATTTATGGATTCTAAGCCAGCAGCTTGGCGTGTTTCATATGAAGTACATCAAAGAATGTAACATGATTTTCATTTTCAGAGATAAAGTGCAATACTAATAAAGAGTGCTTCATTTTTGTTTTTTATTGGAATTGGTTGTCACATCTAACGACGCTATAGTAACGAATCTGTAGATTTCTAAATTAGCTAGGCGTGATTTCCTATGCTCGGGCTTGGACAGTCGAGCACTCTGAAAATCTGGGCTAGTCTATTTCCTTTTCCGTTCGCTTTGGACGTCAGGGAGTGGTTTGATTTGATTGTTCTGTTCAAACTCTCTGCCATTCATGGAAAAAAATAATTGCCCTAACTGGTGAATTCAACAAGGTAGATATTCCGCGTGTGCGAAAATCGCTATAGTTAACATCCAGACATACACGCCCACTTATCGGGGATGTCAGTCTGGACTCACGTCGGCTTTTTTTCACGATGAAAGTAAACCGTGTGAGAAATTAATCACTAGGTAGGCAGACGATAGAAAAAAAAATGACATAATTAAGCCAATTTTTCCGGTGGAAAACCAAAAGGGGGACAGTTCCAAGAAGCCTTTGATTTTCGACTAATACCTGACAGCAGATTAAGATAAACAAGCGGGGGAGCGTCCGCTTTTGTTAGGCTTGGCTAATTCAGCGTACTATATTATTATATGCATATATAGAAGGACATTGTGATTCATAACATTTGTAAGGCTCTGAATGGGGAACTTTACCGAGGAGTTGGTTGTTCAGCACGAGGCAGTTGGGAAACGACCCAGCTCTGATCGAAAGCCTTTGAAAAACAGCGCTCAACAAAAATTTTTT
>NC_090882.1:25067369-25092515 GCF_036669935.1 Montipora foliosa | reverse complement strand
AATTGATGCAACAAAATGTGAAGATCTTAATAGAAGTGGCACGGGAAAAAGGTTTGCTAGAGTGATGCAGCCGGCAGGAGAGTCATAAAAGTTTATTATTTTTCAAGAGCTTATGGAAAAGTAGTCCTCCGTGATCTCAGTATGAAAAAAATGAATGGTGAGTTGTTTTGCTTGCTTCGTGGGAGAACAACTATGACGCCATGCAGATGCTGCCCCGAACGGGAACATCCCAGTCCATGGGATTCAGGGTGGAGACCACCAGTCCAAATTGTGTCTCTGAACGAAATAGTGGGCTTGGAACGCAGTTGTTCTCAGCGTCTGTGTAAACATACTAAGCAGTGCCCAGAAGCCCGGACATTAATCCCTACAGAAAAATTTATTTCATTTTAGTGAAGTTAAAACTATACAGAGAGGCGATTAAACTTCTGGTCAACATCAGGAAAGACCAACATACGAGGAAATTTTCCCACCCGTGTGATTAGCAACACTGATGGGACATTCCTCAGTAGAAACAATCAATATCTACCAGACTTGAATGGATAATAATAGAATTATTCCGAGGAAAAAGACTACAGAACAAAAGTACAGAAGTTAAATATCTTCACCAGTTTCGATTTAAAGGTGTTAAAAACGCACCCTTTCGAACCTCTGAGAAAACCACACTTACAAATAAGTGACATGCTCTAACTAAATTATCATTTTATTTTACTCAAAGACCGGATGAAATTCGTTAAATGTCACGAACGAGGAAGGAAAATTTTACTTTCAAATTGATATTTCGGTGGATGTGTTCCTGGTCCAATATGAATTTAATATGTCTTTCTTGAAGATTTCGTTACCTATTTACACGATTAACAGCGACGTTTGAAGCACGTTTTCAAACGGTTTTTTCACAGCGGTTAACGCAAACATCTTTTAAGACGAGGACTCTTTTCAAAATTGCTTGTTAATGCAGAGCGATTTCTGTTAAACGTCAAAAAGCTCATTGTTAACCGTAGTGTATATTTCTACAGCTCCTTTTCTAATGACATGTTTAATCGACTCATGATTGCTGAAAAGACCTTTTATAGACGTTAAATAAAGTACCGCTGGAAGAACACCGAGTAAATTTCCTTATGTTACTCCATTGGGATTTACGTTCCATCTACAGGCCATCACGGTCGCTTTTGGACGATCATTTCAATTTCTCCATTTTTAACAAACCTTATGGGGCCCCTTTAGAGTGAAAGGATGTTGGTCTGTCCTCGTATATTCGATAGAAATGTTCTTGTTCAAACTGTGTTTTTAGTGCGGGTAAATGAACAACATGCTCCTCAAACAGTAATAAAAGATCGCGCCAAAAAATATAATAGTTGGCAACTACCGGAAGTCATTTCAAAAAGATACATTAAAATCCGCAACTCTCTATAAGATTGTGCTCAAGACAACAATTCCAATACTTAAACAGTTTCTTAGCAACCTGTCAAAAAATGTATCTTTTCAAATAATTACTCATTTTTCGGCTTTAGAAACATAACGTGTTACAGACAATCTCGGACAAAACCTGTTGAGACAAAGTGTCCTTTTTGGTACTCCAACCACTTATCCAAACGTTCAGATTAAAAATCCGCCCTTTCCCCTCCCCCCAAACTCAATGTTGCCTTATCTTGGTCGGAATATACTGTAGAACATATGACAATACTCAGCAACATTGACTGAGGGGGAAGGGGAGTGAGAAGGGGGGAGTAAGTAGCGGTGTGTCAAAATGGAGGTGAAATTGTGTCACTGTCTCAACAGTTTTGTCCGAGATTGTCTGCGATCGCATAACCTAAAGAAATAGCATTAGTTTCTGTGGTTTTTCAAACCAGGCAACAATTTTTTGACAGTTTCAGTAAGTGTGACTCGAGATATAATTTTGTAAGGAAAAATAGCTAATTAACCTAATTAGTGAGGTCACAAAAGGAAGAATTGTGTGTCCTTACACTGCAAGTATGGTTTTCCGGAGAGTAATTGAGGCGAAAAGACGAACTTATGCAATGTTTTGTGTTCCAAAGATGTGTGGCCAAACAACATAGCTTTTCTATCTACATAATGTGAGTTTCTACCACTAAACCAATTTAGTAGACCTAGCAAGGGGACCACAAGGGCCAAATTGATGCAACAAATGTGAAGATCTTAATAGAAGTGGCACGGAAAAGGGTGCTAGAGTATGCAGCGGCAGGAGAGTCATAAAAGTTATTATTTTCAAGAGCTATGGAAAAGGAGTCCTCCGGTGAACTCAGTATGAAAAAATGAATGGTGAGTTGTTTGCTTGCTTCGTGGAGAACAACTATGACGCCATGCATATGCTGCCCAGAACGGGAACATCCCAGTCATGGATTCAGGGTGGAGACCCCAGTCCAAATTGTGTCTCTGAACGAAATATGTTGGAACGCAGTTGTTCTCAGCTATTAAACATACTAAGCAGTGCCCAGAAGCCCGGACATTAATCCTACAGAAAATTTATTTCATTTAGTGAAGTTAAAACTTCACAGAGAGGCGATTAAACTTCTGTCAACATCAGGAAAGAAACATACGAGGAATTTTCCACCCGTGTGATTAGAACACTGATGACATTCTCAGTAGAAACAATCAATATCTACCAGACTTGATGGATAATAGAATATTCCGAGAAAAAGACTACAGAACAAAATATTAGAAGTTATATATCTTCAACAGTTTCGATTTAAGGTGTAAAAACGCACCCTTTCAGAACTCTGAGAAACACACTTACAAATAAGTGGAATGCTCTAACTCAATTATCATTTATTTACTCAAAGACCAGATGATCGTAAATGTCACGAACGAGGAAGGAAAATTTACTTCAAATTGATATTCTGTGGATGTTTCTGGTCAAATTATAATTTAATATGGCTTTCTTGAAGATTTCGTACCTATTTACACGATTAACAGCGAGTTTGAAGCAAGTTTCAACGGTTAACAGCGGTTAACGCAACATCTTTAAGGAGAGGACTCTTTCAATTGCTTGTTAATGCGAGCGATGTCTGTTAACCGTCAAAAGCTCTTGTTAACCGTAGGTATATTTCTACAGCTCCTTTCTAATGACATGTTAATCGACTCATGATTGCTGAAAGACTTTATAGACGTTAAATAAAGTCGCTGGAAGACACCGAGTAAATTCCTTATGTTACTCCCTTGGATTTACTTTCCATCTACAGGCCATCATGTCGCTTTGACGATCATCAATTTCTCCATTTTTAACAAACATTATGGGCCTTTAGAGTGAAAGATGTTGGTCTGTCTCTATATCGATAGAAATGTCTTGTTCAAACTGTGTTTTTAGTGCGGGTAAATGAACAACATGCTCCTCAAACAGTAATAAAAGATCGCGCCAAAAATATAATAGTTGGCAACTACCGGAAGTCATTTCAAAAAGATACATTAAAATCCGCAACTCTCTATAAGATTGTGCTCAAGACAACAATTCCAATACTTAAAACATGTCTTAGCAACCTGTCAAAAAATGTATCTTTTCAAATAATTACTCATTTTTCGGCTTTAGAAACATAACGTGTTACAGACAATCTCGGACAAAACCTGTTGAGACAAAGTGTCCTTTTTGGTACTCCAACCACTTATCCAAACGTTCAGATTAAAATCCGCCCTTTCCCCTCCCCCAAACTCAATGTTGCCTTATCTTGGTCGGAAATATACTGTAGAACATATGACAATACTCAGCAACATTGACTGAGGGGGAAGGGGAGTGAGAAGGGGGAGTAAGTAGCGGTGTGTCAAAATGGAGGTGAAATTGTGTCACTGTCTCAACAGTTTTGTCCGAGATTGTCTGCGATCGCATAACCTAAAGAAATAGCATTAGTTCTGTGGTTTTTCAAACCAGGGCAACAATTTTTGGACAGTTCAGTAAGTGTGACTCGAGATATAATTTTGTAAGGAAAATAGCTAATTAACCTAATTAGTGAGGTCACAAAAGGAAAGAATTGTGTGTCCTTACACTGCAAGTATGGTTTTCCGGAGAGTAATTGAGGCGAAAAGACGAACTTATGCAATGTTTGTGTATCCAAAGGATGTGTGGCCAAACAACATAGCTTTCTATCTACATAATGTGAGTTTCTACCACTAAACCAATTTAGTAGACCTAGCAAGGGGACCACAAGGGCCAAATTGATGCAACAAATGTGAGATCTTAATAGAAGTGGCACGGAAAAGGGTGCTAGAGTATGCAGCGGCAGGAGAGTCATAAAAGTTATTATTTTTCAAGAGCTATGGAAAAGGAGTCCTCCGGTGAACTCAGTATGAAAAATGAATGGTGTTGTTTGCTTGCTTCGTGGAGAACAACTATGACGCCATGCATATGCTGCCCAGAACGGGAACATCCCAGTCATGGATTCAGGGTGGAGACCCCAGTCCAAATTGTGTCTCTGAACGAAATATGTTGGAACGCAGTTGTTCTCAGCTATTAAACATACTAAGCAGTGCCCAGAAGCCCGGACATTAATCCTACAGAAAATTTATTTCATTTAGTGAAGTTAAAACTTCACAGAGAGGCGATTAACTTCTGTCAACATCAGGAAAGAAACATACGAGGAATTTTCCACCCGTGTGATTAGAACACTGATGACATTCTCAGTAGAAACAATCAATATCTACCAGACTTGATGGATAATAGAATATTCCGAGAAAAAGACTACAGAACAAAATATTAGAAGTTATATATCTTCAACAGTTTCGATTTAAGGTGTAAAACGCACCCTTTCAGAACTCTGAGAAACACACTTACAAATAAGTGGAATGCTCTAACTCAATTATCATTTATTTACTCAAAGACCAGATGATCGTAAATGTCACGAACGAGGAAGGAAAATTTACTTCAAATTGATATTCTGTGGATGTTTCTGGTCAAATTATAATTTAATATGGCTTTCTTGAAGATTTCGTACCTATTTACACGATTAACAGCGAGTTTGAAGCAAGTTTCAACGGTTAACAGCGGTTAACGCAACATCTTTAAGGAGAGGACTCTTTCAATTGCTTGTTAATGCGAGCGATGTCTGTTAACCGTCAAAAGCTCTTGTTAACCGTAGGTATATTTCTACAGCTCCTTTCTAATGACATGTTAATCGACTCATGATTGCTGAAAGACTTTATAGACGTTAAATAAAGTCGCTGGAAGACACCGAGTAAATTCCTTATGTTACTCCCTTGGGATTTACTTTCCATCTACAGGCCATCATGTCGCTTTGACGATCATCAATTTCTCCATTTTTAACAAACATTATGGGGCCTTTAGAGTGAAAGATGTTGGTCTGTCTCTATATCGATAGAAATGTCTTGTTCAAACTGTGTTTTTAGTGCGGGTAAATGAACAACATGCTCCTCAAACAGTAATAAAAGATCGCGCCAAAAAATATAATAGTTGGCAACTACCGGAAGTCATTTCAAAAAGATACATTAAAATCCGCAACTCTCTATAAGATTGTGCTCAAGACAACAATTCCAATACTTAAAACATGTCTTAGCAACCTGTCAAAAAATGTATCTTTTCAAATAATTACTCATTTTTCGGCTTTAGAAACATAACGTGTTACAGACAATCTCGGACAAAACCTGTTGAGACAAAGTGTCCTTTTTGGTACTCCAACCACTTATCCAAACGTTCAGATTAAAATCCGCCCTTTCCCCTCCCCCCAAACTCAATGTTGCCTTATCTTGGTCGGAAATATACTGTAGAACATATGACAATACTCAGCAACATTGACTGAGGGGGAAGGGGAGTGAGAAGGGGGAGTAAGTAGCGGTGTGTCAAAATGGAGGTGAAATTGTGTCACTGTCTCAACAGTTTTGTCCGAGATTGTCTGCGATCGCATAACCTAAAGAAATAGCATTAGTTCTGTGGTTTTTCAACCAGGGCAACAATTTTTGGACAGTTCAGTAAGTGTGACTCGAGATATAATTTTGTAAGGAAAAATAGCTAATTAACCTAATTAGTGAGGTCACAAAAGGAAAGAATTGTGTGTCCTTACACTGCAAGTATGGTTTTCCGGAGAGTAATTGAGGCGAAAAGACGAACTTATGCAATGTTTGTGTATCCAAAGGATGTGTGGCCAAACAACATAGCTTTCTATCTACATAATGTGAGTTTCTACCACTAAACCAATTTAGTAGACCTAGCAAGGGGACCACAAGGGCCAAATTGATGCAACAAATGTGAAGATCTTAATAGAAGTGGCACGGAAAAGGGTGCTAGAGTATGCAGCGGCAGGAGAGTCATAAAAGTTATTATTTTTCAAGAGCTATGGAAAAGGAGTCCTCCGGTGAACTCAGTATGAAAAAATGAATGGTGAGTTGTTTGCTTGCTTCGTGGAGAACAACTATGACGCCATGCATATGCTGCCCAGAACGGGAACATCCCAGTCATGGATTCAGGGTGGAGACCCCAGTCCAAATTGTGTCTCTGAACGAAATATGTTGGAACGCAGTTGTTCTCAGCTATTAAACATACTAAGCAGTGCCCAGAAGCCCGGACATTAATCCTACAGAAAATTTATTTCATTTAGTGAAGTTAAAACTTCACAGAGAGGCGATTAACTTCTGTCAACATCAGGAAAGAAACATACGAGGAATTTTCCACCCGTGTGATTAGAACACTGATGACATTCTCAGTAGAAACAATCAATATCTACCAGACTTGATGGATAATAGAATATTCCGAGAAAAAGACTACAGAACAAAATATTAGAAGTTATATATCTTCAACAGTTTCGATTTAAGGTGTAAAACGCACCCTTTCAGAACTCTGAGAAACACACTTACAAATAAGTGGAATGCTCTAACTCAATTATCATTTATTTACTCAAAGACCAGATGATCGTAAATGTCACGAACGAGGAAGGAAAATTTACTTCAAATTGATATTCTGTGGATGTTTCTGGTCAAATTATAATTTAATATGGCTTTCTTGAAGATTTCGTACCTATTTACACGATTAACAGCGAGTTTGAAGCAAGTTTCAACGGTTAACAGCGGTTAACGCAACATCTTTAAGGAGAGGACTCTTTCAATTGCTTGTTAATGCGAGCGATGTCTGTTAACCGTCAAAAGCTCTTGTTAACCGTAGGTATATTTCTACAGCTCCTTTCTAATGACATGTTAATCGACTCATGATTGCTGAAAGACTTTATAGACGTTAAATAAAGTCGCTGGAAGACACCGAGTAAATTCCTTATGTTACTCCCTTGGGATTTACTTTCCATCTACAGGCCATCATGTCGCTTTGACGATCATCAATTTCTCCATTTTTAACAAACATTATGGGGCCTTTAGAGTGAAAGATGTTGGTCTGTCTCTATATCGATAGAAATGTCTTGTTCAAACTGTGTTTTTAGTGCGGGTAAATGAACAACATGCTCCTCAAACAGTAATAAAAGATCGCGCCAAAAAATATAATAGTTGGCAACTACCGGAAGTCATTTCAAAAAGATACATTAAAATCCGCAACTCTCTATAAGATTGTGCTCAAGACAACAATTCCAATACTTAAAACATGTCTTAGCAACCTGTCAAAAAATGTATCTTTTCAAATAATTACTCATTTTTCGGCTTTAGAAACATAACGTGTTACAGACAATCTCGGACAAAACCTGTTGAGACAAAGTGTCCTTTTTGGTACTCCAACCACTTATCCAAACGTTCAGATTAAAATCCGCCCTTCCCCTCCCCCCAAACTCAATGTTGCCTTATCTTGGTCGGAAATATACTGTAGAACATATGACAATACTCAGCAACATTGACTGAGGGGGAAGGGGAGTGAGAAGGGGGGAGTAAGTAGCGGTGTGTCAAAATGGAGGTGAAATTGTGTCACTGTCTCAACAGTTTTGTCCGAGATTGTCTGCGATCGCATAACCTAAAGAAATAGCATTAGTTCTGTGGTTTTTCAAACCAGGGCAACAATTTTTGGACAGTTCAGTAAGTGTGACTCGAGATATAATTTTGTAAGGAAAAATAGCTAATTAACCTAATTAGTGAGGTCACAAAAGGAAAGAATTGTGTGTCCTTACACTGCAAGTATGGTTTTCCGGAGAGTAATTGAGGCGAAAAGACGAACTTATGCAATGTTTGTGTATCCAAAGGATGTGTGGCCAAACAACATAGCTTTCTATCTACATAATGTGAGTTTCTACCACTAAACCAATTTAGTAGACCTAGCAAGGGGACCACAAGGGCCAAATTGATGCAACAAATGTGAAGATCTTAATAGAAGTGGCACGGAAAAGGGTGCTAGAGTATGCAGCGGCAGGAGAGTCATAAAAGTTATTATTTTTCAAGAGCTATGGAAAAGGAGTCCTCCGGTGAACTCAGTATGAAAAAATGAATGGTGAGTTGTTTGCTTGCTTCGTGGAGAACAACTATGACGCCATGCATATGCTGCCCAGAACGGGAACATCCCAGTCATGGATTCAGGGTGGAGACCCCAGTCCAAATTGTGTCTCTGAACGAAATATGTTGGAACGCAGTTGTTCTCAGCTATTAAACATACTAAGCAGTGCCCAGAAGCCCGGACATTAATCCTACAGAAAATTTATTTCATTTAGTGAAGTTAAAACTTCACAGAGAGGCGATTAACTTCTGTCAACATCAGGAAAGAAACATACGAGGAATTTTCCACCCGTGTGATTAGAACACTGATGACATTCTCAGTAGAAACAATCAATATCTACCAGACTTGATGGATAATAGAATATTCCGAGAAAAAGACTACAGAACAAAATATTAGAAGTTATATATCTTCAACAGTTTCGATTTAAGGTGTAAAACGCACCCTTTCAGAACTCTGAGAAACACACTTACAAATAAGTGGAATGCTCTAACTCAATTATCATTTATTTACTCAAAGACCAGATGATCGTAAATGTCACGAACGAGGAAGGAAAATTTACTTCAAATTGATATTCTGTGGATGTTTCTGGTCAAATTATAATTTAATATGGCTTTCTTGAAGATTTCGTACCTATTTACACGATTAACAGCGAGTTTGAAGCAAGTTTCAACGGTTAACAGCGGTTAACGCAACATCTTTAAGGAGAGGACTCTTTCAATTGCTTGTTAATGCGAGCGATGTCTGTTAACCGTCAAAAGCTCTTGTTAACCGTAGGTATATTTCTACAGCTCCTTTCTAATGACATGTTAATCGACTCATGATTGCTGAAAGACTTTATAGACGTTAAATAAAGTCGCTGGAAGACACCGAGTAAATTCCTTATGTTACTCCCTTGGGATTTACTTTCCATCTACAGGCCATCATGTCGCTTTGACGATCATCAATTTCTCCATTTTTAACAAACATTATGGGGCCTTTAGAGTGAAAGATGTTGGTCTGTCTCTATATCGATAGAAATGTCTTGTTCAAACTGTGTTTTTAGTGCGGGTAAATGAACAACATGCTCCTCAAACAGTAATAAAAGATCGCGCCAAAAAATATAATAGTTGGCAACTACCGGAAGTCATTTCAAAAAGATACATTAAAATCCGCAACTCTCTATAAGATTGTGCTCAAGACAACAATTCCAATACTTAAAACATGTCTTAGCAACCTGTCAAAAAATGTATCTTTTCAAATAATTACTCATTTTTCGGCTTTAGAAACATAACGTGTTACAGACAATCTCGGACAAAACCTGTTGAGACAAAGTGTCCTTTTTGGTACTCCAACCACTTATCCAAACGTTCAGATTAAAATCCGCCCTTTCCCCTCCCCCCAAACTCAATGTTGCCTTATCTTGGTCGGAAATATACTGTAGAACATATGACAATACTCAGCAACATTGACTGAGGGGGAAGGGGAGTGAGAAGGGGGGAGTAAGTAGCGGTGTGTCAAAATGGAGGTGAAATTGTGTCACTGTCTCAACAGTTTTGTCCGAGATTGTCTGCGATCGCATAACCTAAAGAAATAGCATTAGTTCTGTGGTTTTTCAAACCAGGGCAACAATTTTTGGACAGTTCAGTAAGTGTGACTCGAGATATAATTTTGTAAGGAAAAATAGCTAATTAACCTAATTAGTGAGGTCACAAAAGGAAAGAATTGTGTGTCCTTACACTGCAAGTATGGTTTTCCGGAGAGTAATTGAGGCGAAAAGACGAACTTATGCAATGTTTGTGTATCCAAAGGATGTGTGGCCAACAACATAGCTTTCTATCTACATAATGTGAGTTTCTACCACTAAACCAATTTAGTAGACCTAGCAAGGGGACCACAAGGGCCAAATTGATGCAACAAATGTGAAGATCTTAATAGAAGTGGCACGGAAAAGGGTGCTAGAGTATGCAGCGGCAGGAGAGTCATAAAAGTTATTATTTTTCAAGAGCTATGGAAAAGGAGTCCTCCGGTGAACTCAGTATGAAAAAATGAATGGTGAGTTGTTTGCTTGCTTCGTGGAGAACAACTATGACGCCATGCATATGCTGCCCAGAACGGGAACATCCCAGTCATGGATTCAGGGTGGAGACCCCAGTCCAAATTGTGTCTCTGAACGAAATATGTTGGAACGCAGTTGTTCTCAGCTATTAAACATACTAAGCAGTGCCCAGAAGCCCGGACATTAATCCTACAGAAAATTTATTTCATTTAGTGAAGTTAAAACTTCACAGAGAGGCGATTAACTTCTGTCAACATCAGGAAAGAAACATACGAGGAATTTTCCACCCGTGTGATTAGAACACTGATGACATTCTCAGTAGAAACAATCAATATCTACCAGACTTGATGGATAATAGAATATTCCGAGAAAAAGACTACAGAACAAAATATTAGAAGTTATATATCTTCAACAGTTTCGATTTAAGGTGTAAAACGCACCCTTTCAGAACTCTGAGAAACACACTTACAAATAAGTGGAATGCTCTAACTCAATTATCATTTATTTACTCAAAGACCAGATGATCGTAAATGTCACGAACGAGGAAGGAAAATTTACTTCAAATTGATATTCTGTGGATGTTTCTGGTCAAATTATAATTTAATATGGCTTTCTTGAAGATTTCGTACCTATTTACACGATTAACAGCGAGTTTGAAGCAAGTTTCAACGGTTAACAGCGGTTAACGCAACATCTTTAAGGAGAGGACTCTTTCAATTGCTTGTTAATGCGAGCGATGTCTGTTAACCGTCAAAAGCTCTTGTTAACCGTAGGTATATTTCTACAGCTCCTTTCTAATGACATGTTAATCGACTCATGATTGCTGAAAGACTTTATAGACGTTAAATAAAGTCGCTGGAAGACACCGAGTAAATTCCTTATGTTACTCCCTTGGGATTTACTTTCCATCTACAGGCCATCATGTCGCTTTGACGATCATCAATTTCTCCATTTTTAACAAACATTATGGGGCCTTTAGAGTGAAAGATGTTGGTCTGTCTCTATATCGATAGAAATGTCTTGTTCAAACTGTGTTTTTAGTGCGGGTAAATGAACAACATGCTCCTCAAACAGTAATAAAAGATCGCGCCAAAAAATATAATAGTTGGCAACTACCGGAAGTCATTTCAAAAAGATACATTAAAATCCGCAACTCTCTATAAGATTGTGCTCAAGACAACAATTCCAATACTTAAAACATGTCTTAGCAACCTGTCAAAAAATGTATCTTTTCAAATAATTACTCATTTTTCGGCTTTAGAAACATAACGTGTTACAGACAATCTCGGACAAAACCTGTTGAGACAAAGTGTCCTTTTTGGTACTCCAACCACTTATCCAAACGTTCAGATTAAAATCCGCCCTTTCCCCTCCCCCCAAACTCAATGTTGCCTTATCTTGGTCGGAAATATACTGTAGAACATATGACAATACTCAGCAACATTGACTGAGGGGGAAGGGGAGTGAGAAGGGGGGAGTAAGTAGCGGTGTGTCAAAATGGAGGTGAAATTGTGTCACTGTCTCAACAGTTTTGTCCGAGATTGTAGGTCCCATTCTTGTGCCCATCGCTACACCATTAATTTGTTTGTAATAGTTGCCGGCGAATGACAAACAATTAAGCGTTAAAACTAGTGCGGCAAGGCGGAGGAGCGTTTCCGAGCTAGGTTCTTTGACAGTGCGTTGATCGAAAAAGTGTTTAAGTGCTTGAAGACCCTCGCTATTAGGAATGACTGTGTATAGAGATGTAATGTCCATGGTGAAAATAAGTTTGTATTGGCCGGAGAAATTGAAATCGCGGAAAATTTGTAGTGCGTGTGTACTGTCTTTAATGTATGATGGCAAAGATTTGACGATAGGCGTCATAATCCTGTCTAAGTAGCTAGAAATGAGTTCGGTGGGGCAACTACAGGCAGAAACGATAGGGCGACCTGGGTTGTTGGGTTTATGAATTTTAGGCAAGAAGTAAATGCACGAAGTTCTAGGGGTGTTGATGATGAGATTAGTGGCAGTGTCCGGTAACTTGAAGAAACTCACCAAGGAGCTACGCCAGGAAATCGTAAGTTATCTTTTTCCTTTTTTTTAGTCAGTACAACGGCCCCAAACCTGAACTCTACGGCCGTTACATCGACGACTGCATCGGCGCTATTTCATCCAGCAGAGAAGAACTCGATCAATTTATAACCTCCGTCAACTCTTTTCATCCGGCTCTTAAATATACCTGGGAAATTTCGGAAACTTCATTGGCTTTTCTAGATATCAACGTTTCTATTAGAGGCAACGTGCTATGTACTAGTGTGCACTACAAACCTACTGATTCACACAGTCATTTGTTGTATTCATCGTCACATCCATCACATGTCAAGAACTCCATCCCTTATTCTCAATTTCTTAGACTTCGACGTCTATGTAGTGATGACTCCGATTTTTCCAGCAAATCAGAGGAGATGTGCCAGTTCTTCGAAAAACGTGGCTATCCTGTCTCTGTGGTCAAAGCGGGCCATCAGCGCGCCCAACAATTTGATCGACAGTCATCACTACAAACGTCACAAAAAGATAAGAATGACAGAATTCCATTCACCCTCACTTTCCATCCTCATAATCACGCAGTCAAAAGCATCATTCTTAGTAATTTTAAATTACTCCAAAATGATCCCGAGACTGGTAGAATCTTTTCGCAACCTCCACTTATTTCATTCAAACGCGACAAAAACGTAGGCAACTTTTTAGTTAGAAGCGCGCTCAAAACTAACGAGCAACCCGGCACTTTCAAATGCGCGCGCTCACGATGCAAAACTTGTCTTTTCATTGTTAACACTAGCAAGATATCGGGACCTAAGCGATCTGTTAAGATCACCGATCGTTTCACATGTACCTCCGCAAATGTCATTTATTGCATAACCTGCACGTTATGCAATAAATTATACATTGGTGAGACAGGTAGACGACTAGGTGACCGATTCCGCGAACACCTTCGCGATGTTGAGAAGAATGACAAGGATGCATCCAAGCCAGTCGCTCGCCATTTCAATCTGCCTAACCACTCCAAAAAACACATGGCTATCTGCGGCCTTTCCCTACATCTAGGTACGACGGAAAGCCGCAAGAATCTGGAACAAAAATTCATCTTTCAAATCGGCACCCTTAATCCTCACGGTATTAACGAACGCTTTTCATTTAACTAATATATTCCTATTTTTCACGTTGCCATGTTACCACCAATAGCGTAGCTCCTACTCTACTATAAAAACTACACGTAACCCATAATCCCTCGATTCGCTCTGACGAAGGGCTAACGCTCGAAACGTCAGCTTTTAGAATCTCTGTACGGTGGCCAATTTACATTATCAACTCCGTTGATAAAACCAAATTTTTGTTAAGATCACCGATCGTTTCACATGTACCTCCGCAAATGTCATTTATTGCATAACCTGTACGTTATGTAATAAATTATACATTGGCGAGACAGGTAGACGACTAGGCGACCGATTCCGCGAACACCTTCGCAATGTTGAGAAGAATGACAAGGATGCATCTAAGCCAGTCGCTCGCCATTTTAATCTGCCTAACCACTCCAAAAAACACATGGCTATCTGCGGCCTTTCCCTACATCTAGGTACGACGGAAAGCCGCAAGAATCTGGAACGAAAATTCATCTTCCAAATCGGCACCCTTAATCCTCACGGTATTAACGAACGCTTTTCATTTAACTAATATATTCCTATTTTTCACGTTGCCATGTTACCACCAATAGCGTAGCTTCTACTCTACTATAAAAACTACACGTAACCCATAATTCCTCGATTCGCTCTGACGAAGGGCTAACGCTAGAAACGTCAGCTTTTAGAATCTCTGTACGGTGGCCAATTTACATTATCAACTCCGTTGATAAAACCAAATTTTTGTTAAGATCACCGATCGTTTCACATGTACCTCCGCAAATGTCATTTATTGCATAACCTGTACGTTATGTAATAAATTATACATTGGCGAGACAGGTAGACGACTAGGCGACCGATTCCGCGAACACCTTCGCAATGTTGAGAAGAATGACAAGGATGCATCTAAGCCAGTCGCTCGCCATTTTAATCTGCCTAACCACTCCAAAAAACACATGGCTATCTGCGGCCTTTCCCTACATCTAGGTACGACGGAAAGCCGCAAGAATCTGGAACGAAAATTCATCTTCCAAATCGGCACCCTTAATCCTCACGGTATTAACGAACGCTTTTCATTTAACTAATATATTCCTATTTTTCACGTTGCCATGTTACCACCAATAGCGTAGCTCCTACTCTACTATAAAAACTACACGTAACCCATAATTCCTCGATTCGCTCTGACGAAGGGCTAACGCTAGAAACGTCAGCTTTTAGAATCTCTGTACGGTGGCCAATTTACATTATCAACTCCGTTGATAAAACCAAATTTTTGTATACCGAGGTTTTCAGTCATGCACATTTCGAGAAAAGCAGGACCTGAGGATGTTGTGGCTTCGAACCGGGTATTGAGTTAGTTCAAGAGTGAATCTGTCACTTTGCGGCCTTGCCCCAGAACAGTCACACGTGGATTTATTTTTAGATATACTTTGCGCGCGAAACAAACAAAGGGACGCCAATTTTAACCAATCAAAAGAAGCCATGTCACGTGTGACTGCTTCTGCCTTTTTTTTTTCAGGCACATGACAACTGATTTTCGCGGGAACGCGTATTCTAAAAATAGACTCATTTGTGACTGTGCTGGGGAGACCACCCATGTCATAACAACATTCTCATCTAATTCACTCTTGGTTAGTTAAATTTTCAACGCTGAAGTCTGTATGAAAACCAAGGGTTGTTGAATGTTAGAAGAAAGCGAGTGCGTCATGAAATAATCTTATCTAAAGACGGTCTTTTAAAATTTATTTCTACTTGTTTGATATTTTTTCACTATGTTCCTTTATCGACTACCTCAAACATTACGACAAATAAGAGGTCCTTTTTAGTTGTACCGCTCATACGTCACCTGGCTTTCCCATTTCAAACTTAGATAAATTAAATTTCATTTATCTTTTCTGGCTTTTCCCTTGGAAAATTGCTCGCAAATAATTAGAGAGGTCACATTTGGAGAAATTTCGCAGATAAACGAGACATAATCGATTATGGTAATATTTTACTGCCTTAAATACGAAAGTTTAAAGTTTATTTTCAGTTTCAGCCATAAATTGAAACAAATGTATGAAGAATTTTATTTTCATATATTTACCTAACCGTTTAATTAAATATGTCCATTGCAGATCATTACAAATGAGAACCGCGGCCAACTTTACGGTGATTTTTTTGCCTGTTTCAAACGAACAAATACATTTCATGCATGCAGCATTCTTCATTTGCTGAATGCGTCCCTTGCACATAGCTGAAACTGAAACCACACCCTTGCGAAAACAACTTCTCAATAAGGCTTCAAATATCTGTAAATTGAGAGTTGCATCAACATCAATGGCAAATCAAACATAATTCTTTCTATGTTTGCTTAAGGAGCGTTTCAGGAAACCAATTCGGGATTTTGGATATTAGTCTCTTAGATATTAATCGCGGAAGTTATTATCGCACAGCGGTTATTATCGTTTGAAAGTTACATATTAATTCGTAACGTGCAGTTGACAGTTTTAGTTTTATTTATGCCCCGTAGTAAGGCTGAAAACATCATTCAAAGTCACGGTGACTCGTTTCGGTTTGCCTTAAAGCGCGTTCGTAATAACCAGCAATTACACCATACTAAGCCTTCGAAAAACAATGACAAGTTACCTGTGGTCCTGCTTTTATTTAAATAAACAGTGCCCCAAAGCATTAAGTAAGATATGCCGCGATATTTGTGATATGAAATTACTAACTTTATGAAAGTTAAGATCAGTATTTTCCACGAATTTAACACGCAAGAAGTCTCCATCAAGTGAAATCACTGCTTTCTTGTTGGTTACCAGAATGACGCTGAACTTCTGGCAGCTGGTTTTGCTGTGAGTCCCCGTACAATAGCACGGGGGTAGGGGGTAGAGGGTTTTGTAGGCGTTTGAAAAGCACTCAGTTAAGACTCTTAAATATCTCTGCAGTATAGTGTTGCACACTGAAGCCGGCAAAATGAAAAAAAAAAAAAAACGATTTGCATTTGTATACTTTTCACCTTGGCCAATTCTGATGCAAATTTTTAGATTTTGTCTTATCACGGACAAAAATGCATTTAAAGCACCTGCTCAACTCCTCGATTAGCAAGGACTGTTGGATATATATAATGTTGACCTCCTTTTGTTAAGCTTATTTCCGCTGTCGTAAGTTCCTCGGCCTTTAAGTTCCGAGGCACTTAACTTGTTGAGAAAGTTAATCCGACGATCAACCGTAGCGACATGAATGTATCGCAACGGGCAATACACGGCATCGACAGGTTTGATATTGTCTTTGCAGTCTTATACGGGGTCGTGATATTGATAGGAATTTTTGGAAACTCGATGGTAATTGCCGTGGTGTGGAAAACACGGGCTATGCACACAGCTACAAATTACCTTCTCGTCAATTTAGCTGCAAGCGACATTTTGGTGTTGTTGTGGTGTCCGAGTACCTACAATTTTGCTGTAGCTGGTTTCATACCCAAAGGTAAACTAGGAGATTATTTGTGCCGGTTTTTCATTGGGGACCCTGTGGATTTCCTTTGCCTCGGAGTTACTCTTTTCACACTCAGTGTTTTAGCCATTGAACGATATCAGGCGCTTGTTACACCGTTGAGGTCAAAATACGTGCTAACTAAAAACACTGTTATCTACGCCATTGCGATGACATGGATTGGGTCTCTTGCAATCAGTATCCCAGATTTTGTGTTCACCCGTATTGACCCAACTTATGGACACTGTGTGTCGCCTCTAAGCGCAGAAGGAAACAGTTTGAAAGAAATTTATGTAGCTGTTGCAATAAGCCTGTACATCTTATTACCGTTCTTCGTGATTACGTTCTGCTACTTTCAAATCCTACGTGGAATGTTTATCACGCACACAATTTGCGCTGGGCCGGCCAACGCGAATTTCGAGAAGAGAAAACTCGCTATTCTAATCATTGCTGTGACAGTAGCTTTTTACATGTTCTTTCTACCCTTCGGAATATTTATGTTACATATGGCTTTTTCAAATCAAGAGCAATCTCGGGAAGGACAAAGCGTCGAATTGCGGATAGTGGTGAAAGTTTTGACCTTTCTTATTGTGGCGAACAGCTCTCTAAATCCAATACTTTACGCTTTCCAGAGCGAGAATTACCGGACAGGGTTCAAAAATGTGTTTTGTTTACGCAGTAATTCCGTTGCCCCTTTTGAAAACGATCTTGCTCTCCAAGAACATGGACGAATTCCTCGCATAAGTATTTGGAGAATATAGTGTATTCTATTACTTGGATGAGAACCGTTCTTTTCTTCACGTTTCTCCTTTAGGTATTGTCTGTTGATTTGTAACTTTTTTGCACGTTTTGATGGCAAGAAGAGAATGTGGTGGAAAAGATGAAACTATACATACTTCAAGTAATTACATAATATTGGTTTGTAACTGTAGGTCATGAGACTTCACAAGGTGCCGCAAGATTTCGGTGGCGATATAACTCTCGCGTTTTGAATTTGTGCATTGCCCTCGGGTCTGCAAAATTTTAAAAGCGGAAGTGAACTTTTCATCGTTACAATATTGTTGACTGGCAGACAATGATAACGGTCGATTTTCATATTCGGTTTCAACTCGCCAAACTGCAGTCGCACTTCGAAGTAGAACTAAAACAAGCACAGTTCAGTGGACTTCTATTTTGAAAGTTAAAAGTTATGCCACGGTGTCCCTTGTGCACGTTAAAACCCCTAACGGAGTGTTATCTTACAGCTTTCCATACGTAATCCACTAATAAAACGACAAATACTTACTCCATCCGGCTCTAAAATAAGCAAAGGATTATTGAATTGCATGAAAACAACACGACGAAGGAATATCCAAGTCGTGCAAGAGTGATGCGTGTATTGTAGAGCGTCAGTATTGTTTGTCCTTTACGAATTAAAGTAAGACATTCTCTGTTTGTGTACAACCAAGAACCTCACTGGATAGCAAGCACTATTAAATATATCTTTCATTCCAGAAGACATAGTCTCAGATTTCAAGAAGTCCCAGTAGAAAGGACAATGAGACAAATCGAAAAAGCTGTCCTTGAGTTTCGACCGAGATTACAGTTGCTGGAACTGATCCAGCATATTGCTCACTATTCCCCTGACAAACCCAAATTGAGGAATCGATTAATAAATCAATAACTTAAAGGTTTTAATAGGGATGTGTAGCATTATATTTATTATGCTAGATCTCACTTCAAATATTGAAGGATTTTTTGCTTCTGCACGTATTCGAATGCAGTAATCAAATAAATCTGTAAACGCTTGAAAAAAATTTTTCTTATCAGCTCCAGAAAGCCAGGAGTGCATATTTTCTTGTTAAATCTAGCATGCGTGTGGTTAATGAAAATACAAGATAGGATTTTTTGGCAAAAAAAAAAAAAAAAAAGCCAGATTATCTCCGATAAGTTAAGTGTTAAGCTGTTGTTTACGCGCGAAAAATCCACCGAAACATGAGGCTTCTAATACAAAATAACAGCGATATAACCCCCGCAGATATATCCGATTGAAAACGGGCCAAACGCATAATTAAGAAAACCAAGGATCCAAAAATTATCATGCTCTTATACGTTGTGTGCATCAGATCTTCCGTATTTAACCAAGTTGTTTGCGAGGTTTAGTCCACTACACATTCCATTTGAGCCTGAAAACGTTTTTAACATGTTCTTAATGTTGGTTCGACTACAAATTGTTCGAAGTAGTTCATAACAACAACAACAACAACAACAACAACAAATGGGCAAAATGAAGCCTTCTTAACTCTCAGCCTTAACGTTCTTACATAAAAGGTTGTTATAAAAAAAAGGACCGGCTTTGTATTTCGTATCTAATGCGTTAACAGCCCGCCGCCTTCTCTATTTTTGAATAACTGAATTTAATTCCCTAACCTCGCAAACTTAGAAAATCAAGACCGCCAATTTTCGTGATTGCTATATCAAAAGGAGTAATTTAATTTCCAAACGCATGGGAGAGAAAAAACCTTGAAATAATCGTGGCAAAAAGAGATAGGGAAATGTTTCGGACTGATTGTCATCAAGCCGGGTTTTCTGTTAAGATCGTGCAGAGACATCGGTCAACTAAACGAACGAAATTATAACTAAACTATAGTTTGCATTTCAGCTTTTTAATATTTCCTCAGAATGTCATTATGGCAAAATGAATCTCAAATTAAATACAGGGTTTTTCGCTCAAGCCGCGTTTTATACTGACCGCGGGGAGCATTTGGCAATCTTAGGACTTCAATGAAGAAATGATTCACGTCCCTAAATTTATCACTAGGAAAGTTGCTTTAGGGTCGGTTCGGGGATTACAAATAAATTTAAGTAAAATTAATGACGATTATAGATTTTCCGGCTTGGCTTCCGACTAATACGATTTTGTAAAAAAGGGACAAGAAAGCGAATGTTTTCAGATGTCTAATTTTGTAATAATTCTTCGATTGCGATAATTCTTCTAAGATATCTGTTTGTGATAAAAACATGGACACTCGGATTCTGACTCATTTTTAACCAAATAACAGATTTCGATGCTGAAACCGCGTAAGGATCTACACGTGACATGTTTTCAAAGAATGTTTAACCAGAGGAAATGGAGGTTAAAGGGGTTTTGTCACATCACACTGAGCTGCGCATGCTAAGCAACACACCTTCAAAGTATGCTGCTAAAATTTTAGTGATCCAAATTTCCTCTAAATTTCTGCTGAGGCTAAACTGGAGAATACCCCACTGATAGCCGACCACTTATTTGCATAGGAGCAAATTGTTACGTGCCTCTTTCTTCAAACGGTGCCGCTGCAAGGTCTCCCAAGTCGATGATAGCTCAGTGAGCCTGGTCACAAAGTCTGGAAATCGAAAAAATAGTCAAGAGAGTACAAACCCTTGTAATGTATGTTCTGGTACATTACCACATGTCTTTTGAGGGTATGCAAGCCCTGAAAATATCTACTCGATAAAAGGCTTCTACTCGAAACCCATGAGTTTGATTGTATTTGATGGCTCCATCATCAAGACAATTGACACTTCGGGAGGCTTAGGTTGTGAGGTGCAATAATCTGCGGATGCTGATACGTGAATTGTAAAAGTATTTTGCTTTTAAGCCGTTCGTGGTTTTGAATATCCCCTTCCTTCCTCTACTTAAAATGTTTGTTTTTCATTTTAATTCTTTCCCAAAAGTGATTCAATTTTACCACACAAATGTAACGCTTCAGAAAGCAAAGAAAGTCTCGTTTTTCAAAAGCACCGCATTTACTTTTTAAATGACACAGGCTGGCAAAATTCATGTACACGGAATAGCTTTATCTCTTGCTTTAAGCCTTATCTTTTTGGTGAAATTAAAGCGACTGAGAAAGTCGAACACACAGCAAAAAATAATCAAAACATTGCTTTTCTTTTGAGTGGCGTTATCTAAATAAGATCCGTCACTCGCGATTATCAGATCACAACTGATCCTTGACTCCCGCCATGTACAACTGACTCCGGCACGAAACAGTAGAGTGTCTTCGGTAGCCTAACAGCAGGTTAACTTTGCGGTAATTCGGCAAGAAAACCCCACAAAGGAAGATTAGGGACTTTAAGATTTACGACGGCGGTATCGACTAAAACATCATCTCAAAATATAACTTTGAACATTCGCAAGTCTTAATTAAGCGATTTCCATCTCTTTCACGTCGTACAATGTGGACGAAGTAACTTAAAAATGAATTAGGTACCAGTGGTTTTGGAGTAAAAAGCGAGAGATTGACATTTGCATGCTTACGTCATAGTTAAAACCTTAAATTTGGTGACAATGGATGCCGCACGTGCAGATTACCAACAGCAGGTTGGTATTTCATCTTTTGCACAAAGCAACTCACAGTTTTTGTATCTCCAATATTCTTTGCGGGCAAAAGGCTTGTAGCAATAAAGTTCCCTGATAAGTCCTTGTATGGTGATATTGCGAATAGACCTCATTTAGAGACCATAAATAGATTGATCCTCTGGCATAAAACAACCAAACACTTAAACAGTGAAGCTCAGACTGTCATCAATCACTATCTCCAGATCTATCTCTGGAAGTATACAACGCTCTTCAACTTTCTTTAATGCAATCCTGTCACAGTTTATTTTTAAGTTCCATTAAGGCAAGCTTTTTAAAGTCGCAACTCGCTTGCACATTTTTGCAAAGTTTTTGTAGCACGACAAGAATTAAATTCTTGTTGTCTTGGTGTCGGCTTCACACACTCGTGACTTTTCGCGGGCATGTTTAGAGTAGGCAAAGCCCCGAACCTATTGTTTTTGGTCATCTTTGCAGACCAAACTGTAAATAATGCAAAACCTCCCGTTAGAAAGGATTACCAAGAAAATTCGAACTAAAAAACCATTTTTAGAGATAGCAAGCACATTTTTTTTGGTTGCGAGACAGGTTTTGTGTGGGATGTAAAACGGGCAACATCGCTTTTCGACTAGTTTCGCAGCAATGTTGCGAGACAAGCTAAGTTGGACGTTTTTGTTGCTCGTATTACCGTAGCTCAACAAATGACATTGTTTTGTGGCGTTGCTGCGCCATCGATTGTCGTTAAATTAAGGTCAGTGAAAAAAGGAAAAAAATGGAGAGGTGAAACGTCGGAGTGAAATTAGGAATTTTGCCAAAAATGGAAGAACCCTGCTTGATATCAGCTCATTTCTGTCCTGTTTGCTCCAGATATCAAGCAACTTCTCAAAGGAACGAGACAAGTTAAAATGAGATAATTTTCACGCTTTTATGATAAGCAGGAGCCTGCCCGTTTCCCGTTTGCCTTTGACCGTAAACGTCATGCTTAACCTGTCTATCATCGTGCTGCACGTGCGGCACGCATGAATTCTTTGCCGTATTCACGAAACAACAACGTGGAATGACCCAATTTAAGGTTTTGACAACAAAAAAAGGTAACGCCACCTTATTTACCAGCTACGAGGCTGGTATCAATGGAAGCGGACGGTGCACGCGCCCAACGTCCGCGGCAACGGAAATACGAAGCACTACGGGTTAAACAAACAAGAAACTGTGCTGAACTTCAGTCCTGGTGATTCTGTGATACGTAGTTTGAGCAACGACGACTGCAGACGAATGCGACGACTGTTGTTGTAGACGATGGTCACCTAATAGTCGTGCTGCACGTGTGACATGCATTTTGGTACATTTCTATGCCGTCTTGTGCAATAAGGACCAGGAAACTAAGGATCGACTTTAAGCAAGGACGACGACGGTGGTTTATTTATTTATTTATTTATTTATTTGCGATGTTTATACAGGCAATCCAATTCAGCAACGCTGGTTTAAACGGAGGCCTGGAAACATTTGGCTATTTCACGGAGGTGAGAACAGCTTCATAACTGAGGTCTTAGACTTACCTCTTATGGCCACAAAACAGGAAAATATACTGCAAAGGTTGGTCAAGACAATCGGTGAACATAGGCCGGCGTCGTTACAATATTTCGGCTGGCCAACACCAGCCTTCTTCAGGTTTATTGAATGGATAAATGCTTGTTACAAGATCTTTATATCATTCGTAATCATCTTTATATCCACAAAACAGCCCTAAATGACGTTCTTATGATACGTCCCGATCGTGTTCTCGGAGCCATAAAAAGAAAATTCAGTTTTCTGTTATTCCCTCCCACTTCTTGATTCGATTCCTAGGCACTAACATCTTCATCCTCCTCTGGTTCTTGAACCTTTTGTTTGGTTTCTTTATCCAAAACATAGAAATTGAGTATGATGGTCACTGGACATGTGACTTCCAAGAGTTCCGAAACCTCCACCATATTGAAACTGTTCCCACAAGACCCTGGGGACTGTGGAAACCTACCGGGAAGACCTGGGGGAAGGTTCATCCCTAGATTCTTTGACCTTTGACAGGAAGTCAGGGTTGATAAGGTTTCAGTACGGCAGCCAGTACTGAAGCTACGACATACTGCGATGTCAGATAGTATGGCGGACGGACGTCATATCTCCAGCTTTTTGTCATCCAGCCCGTTCCACGTTGACTGTTCAGTGTTCCTCCGACTTTGCGCGATTTTTGTCTTTTAACCCGGCCAAGAAGAGATTCATTTGGAATGGTTCTGTGGAAGAGCTTTCAAGGTTTATTGAAGTCAAGTTTACGATGGGAAATGATTGTGATGGCGGCGGATTTGTTAAATCGAGTACTGATTCATGTGCCGTTTTTAAGTTGCCTAATGTGACTTTCAACTTTTATCCTAATACTAGGACGCTTCAAATTCAGGGCAGCGCTTGTATCGACGTTAGAAACCATCTAGAGGAGGTTGTTAGTCATCTGAAGTCGAAGGACCAGAAGGAGAGCGAGGAAGCCATTTCTATTGAGGACAACAACGAGAGTAGTGTCCCGGCGGTGAATGGCTTGGAGGAAAGTAGTGGCAGCCTAGATGTCAATGAGACAAATGTTCCAGCGAATTTTTCAAATGATGCTGATCTATTATCGCTTGACTCGGAGTCCATTAGAAATGAATTTCATAAGTTATAGTCAGTAATAAACTTTATTCACAGTAAAGTTGAATCCCCAGGGGAACATTGTCAAACAGCCTTTTTGCAAAAGATTGATGAATATAAATTGAAGTGTTCCATGTACGAAGAGAAAATTCAAGGCCTTGAAGGTGAAAGAACTAGTCTCCTGGAAGCCCCAGCTAAGAATTCTCTCCACGGAGCATGTAACACCTTCTACGATTGTACACAATTCTCAGTCTTCAGCAGATCAGTGGCAGACAGTTCCTTCCAGATTTCAAGCGGAACCGAGTTCTAGGGTGTCAAATCAATCGACGACAAAGAAAAAGCAAGGCGAACTAAAAAGGTCGCAGGAACAGCGAGTAGCTCAAAATACAAGAGGACACGAGTCTGGTTCCGCTCCAGACGTGGATCAAACGACCGCCAAACGACCTGTTGTCGTCATTGCTGGAGACTCCTTGGTAAATAAACGTGCAAGGCTGGCGAGTTTCCAACGGTAAGCGAGTCAAAACCGTAGTGAAGTCTTTTTCTGGAGCTTCTGTCAATGACATGTTTGATTATATTCAACCAACAATTAGACAGCACCCTGCACATATAATCCTTCATGTGGGAACTAATGACCTTAAGAATTCAAACCCAAGGAAAGTAGCAGAAAAAAATTGTTGATCTTGCCAACCTTGTAGAAACGGAGTCTCCAAACACAAAGGTAACAATTTCAAGATTATTGGCGGGATCTGATGATCTTTCTCTGGCTTCAGAAATCAAGGAGTTGAACAAAATACTAAAGACTTTTGCTAATCAGAATGAGTGGGATGTCATCTCACACTCAAACTTAACAACCGAACATTTAAATTCTAGCGGTTTACATTTGAATTTTTCCGGTACCAAAGTTTTTGCCTCAAATTTTATAGGCTATGTTACAAATATTTGAATTCCTGATGAATTGCCATTGTCTTCTACGATTGATAGTTCAATGTTGAAGGGAGATTCTCTTGAGGATTCTTTTTCGTTCCTCCCGCGTGGGCGTGGTTTTAAATTAGCTTCCCTTAACATAACTAGTTTACCTAAACACATTGATGAGTTGAGGATTCTGCTTGCCGACAGATCTATC
>NC_090882.1:25042369-25059869 GCF_036669935.1 Montipora foliosa | reverse complement strand
CTTAACAGGTAAATACGCAAGTTCGGTAACCTCTAAATATATAACTATCAGTGAAACTTTATTTTATACATTCTTTCACTTGAAAAAGATGTCAGGTACATGACATCGAAACGTTGCGTGAAATTTATTTCACTCCTTTCTATACCCTGGCTTTTATCCTTTCATTCTCTATTTTTAAATCATTTGTAAGCAACAACATGAAAAGTTCGTGGAAAACGTAGGCAACAAATATTTTCGGCCTCCTTCGCTCCAACGCGGCTCTTAGCAATTCACTTTGTGGGTACGTCAGCCACATTTAGTCACTAAACCAGTTGCAATAAATATTGAACGTGTTCCCAGCTTTTTGATCCCCAACATGATTTACGTTCAGTGATTGTTCCCTAAGATATTGTCACTATTCTGTTGCTCACGTTTTAATTGGTCATTTTCTGCTGTGCCTAAAAATTCCTGGAATATACCATGAAATTATGGTTCCGTTAAGATTCGTTTTTGTCACTACGCCGTTGCAAACAATCATACCCCCATAGTGTCCTGGAGATGTCACAAATCCTGACAGTAGGTGACTTGCCTGCAAGTACCTGTAAATCCGGAATATATTTCTGAGGTTAACGAGTAATTCTGTTATTTCACCAACTGTCTACAAGCCAATCTTTTCAGGGTAATAACACTTTGATATACGACATGACATGGCTTGCAAGACATCTGTATAACTTCACGGTTCAGCCAATTTGCTTCAGGAAAATCCGCAACTGGAATAATCCGATTTGGGACCAGTCCTTGTTTAAAACTCATATATCTCAGCTGTTAACATTGGTAAGTTGCTCAGTCTTAACAGTGGCATATTAGATCACTTCATCATCATGTAGGACCAGTGGAATTGTCCTTTCCAATCTCAGTCCTTGGAAGTGCTTTTGTAGTTTTCCTTATGCAAAGATTTATTGCATTGGTAGCCTCAAGAGGAGTCATTTTGTTTATGTCTCTTTCTAAGTAGCCCAAAGAGTAAAGAGAGTTTTTCATCTTTCTGGTGATCTAAAAAAACCAAAAACAGACAACAAAATATAAATCTTGAAGTCTCGAAATGAATTTAATCTACAGCAACCTGCAATAAAGTGCTTTCTTTTACACAGTGAAAGCTAACTAAGAGAGGCAGTGCGGCCAAGTCATTAAGATCCAGAGATCCTGGGTTGAAGACCTGCTAACCACCAGTTGAATTTGATCCTGAAAGTCTTTGGTTTCAATTCTCGGCTGAACTTGTAAATAGCCAACTTGTTTTGCATCTGGCCAGTTGGGATTCTTAACAGTTGTTGTTGTTGTTGTTCTGTCGTTTCGGTCAGTGTTACTTTGTGTTTCATTGGCCCTCAAGCCCCTATGGGGAGTGGTCAATTAAGTATGTATTGTATTGCACCCGCGACTGTGCAGATAGATGTGATGATGCAATCACGCCTGACGACAGTTTAACCCATTGACTCCTGGGAGAGAGACTTACAAGATTTTACTCTGTGTAATGCCTGAGGCGTCCTAGGGGGGTTGAGGTGTCAATGACTTAAATCATCAGGGACAGGAAACAACATGGGAAGTGTCAGGGTAAGTCATAATAGGTAAATTTTTAAAAGAGAATTATTAACTACTGGAAACAGATTGGAAAGCAAAACATTGGACATACAATGAACACAAAAATTTGGTCCTATCAAACAAGTTGACAAAGGTCAAATTACAACATGAAAATATTGAATGGCTGACGTTTTGAGCGTTAGCCCTTCATAACGGCAAATTCATACCAAAAGGTACTGGCAGAAAAAAAGAAAATGGCAGGCCTCAATTCAATTTTAGCTTTGTTTATGTAGACATGGGAAATTTGGCTTTTTTCCTTATTATTAGTATGCATCTAGAACAATAGAAGTAGAGAATGGAACTTTTGCGCTCTTGGTATTCACCACAACAGGAGGTATGTCTCGGGAGTGTCAGCAGTACCATTCCAGGCTTGCCGAGCTCATCTCTTCAAAGAAACAGGAGAACTTGCATGAATCAGAACAAAGGTGTCCTTCGCCATCCTGTGGACTGCCCTATTCTGTGTGAAGGGAACAAGGTCATGGAGAAGAAAGACAAATGTACAGGAGAATGACTTAGAGATAGAGAAGGGACTTGCTGGACTGACATGAATTTCCTAACAATTACTGTTTTATGCCTTCGCTTGATCGATATTTCTTTTTCTTACCGATGATTTTTTATGTTATTATTATTATTATTATTATTAGTAGTAGTAGTAGTATTAGTATTACATGTAAACTCTGGGGAAAAGGAGAGGAGAAGAAGCCCCAGGAACAACTAGAGGCAGGACAGTGAGACAGAGATGGAGATACTGGGAAACAGCTCACAAAAAGCAGCTTAGAAGATAGCTGAGACATTTACATGTAGTCCAAAGTGTTGCTGAAGGCCGAAGTTGCTCAAGGTACAGCTGTACGTGAGTAAGTGCTGGCAATCAACTGCAAGGGCTAATAGTTTACTGGTACCTTTTTCATGGAAATATTTTTGAATGGTGTACAGTGTATATGTATGTGCTGCTTTTTAAAAAATAACATAACTGAAGGACTAAAGCGAAATTAAAAAAACTAAAAAAAACTGTTTTATTAGCATTTTCTTGTAAGTTGTTTTCCTATGATTGGGCATTGTGGAAATAATTTCCATTGGGTGCCCCTGAAATTGAATTAATCACTTTAGTTAATAAATTAACAAAATGCAGTTTTATTTTTACCATGAATGGTATATGTTTTGTTTGATGTGGTCTGCCATGTAGCATTGTGTCAAGAGTTTTCTGGAAGTTGTATCTGTAAAAATAAAATAAAATATTATCATTATTTGCGCATTGCATGTGCTTTTCTAAGATGCCCAATAGGCTATATCCAAATGGTCTCTTGTTGAAATGATGATCAAATCCTAAATAGTACATCATTTTCCTAAATCAATAGCCTTTGTTCAATTTTTAGTACCCAGTTTTCAGGGGCAGACCCAGAAATTCCTAGAGAGAGGGGGCTAAAGAAATTGCCGCTAGAGCGCAACCCTCCCTCCCCTCCCAAATGCCCTCTATCTGAAAAATTTCTCATCACTTCATAAAATAGAGAAACGCCTGTTACAATTAACATGTTGCTCGGACTTTTAAAAAGCAGTGAGCTTATTATCGTAATTTTTCATATTTGATATGCATTATTTATTTTTTTCTCCATGCACAAGCGGGTGGAATTCTCCGAATCCTGCAATTTGAATGGCTCTGGGAGTAGGCGGAATTTTTTACCTTGCCCACCAACCCGGGCGGAATCGTAGCCCTGGTTGCGTGAGCTTGTGTAATTGACCTTACATTTCCATTTTAGGACACCGAATCTGTTTACATACAGAAGTGTTTCAAAACAGATTTTCCTCAGACAAGAGGTATGGAAATAGAATTCAAATAAAAATATTTCTCTTTGAAACATTCAGTTTGTAAGCCGCTTACTGCATTGGCTATCAAGCACGGTACAAGTCAGCAATTAAAAAAGTGATGCCAGATAGGAAGAGAGGAAAAAAATAAATAAGTTATTTACCAGCTAAGGGTTGGTCCGTATAGGAAAATTGTGACCTCAGTTTTGAAAAAGCTTCTCTCGGCCTGCAGCCTTGAGCAGCATTTATTACACCTTGTTCAGAGTTTTTCGCTATATGGACTTCCCAGCTGGCAAATAACATATATATATTCAAAATGACTCCATTCCAGTGAAACTGTTCATTTAAAAATTTTTCCCATTCTTTTGTTTATTCCCGCCTCGTTTATTCCAATGTAATTTGTCAGTTACTATTGTATATATAACGTTCACTATCTTGTTATAATTTGCATTTGATAATGGTGACATGTCATCGCCGAAACGTCATGTTTTTATATCGCTATTTTTTATTCTAAAATTTTTCGTATGTGATGTATATCTATCAACTGAAGGCAAAATGTATTTCAAATAAGAAAAGCTCTGTAACTGAACTAATCATTATCTAAAGTAAAACCACCCTGAGAGGGGGGGGGGGTACTCCCTTATATGGGCTATATATATGCATGTGCGGCCCCAAAGGATAGGGTTTTTTATAAATAGGGTATCAATTTTGGCCAATTTTCCACCATTTTGGTCATATTTTTTCTTATATAGGGTATCGATTTTGGCCAATTTTTCGCCATTTTGGCCATAAATAGGGTATTGATTTTTGCACTCTACTTTTGAATTCGTTTTTTATTTAGAAGCTACTTCTTTATCGTGTGACCTACCTAATAAAAGCAGATAAACATTGCCTTTAACATTGGTCTGAACTCAGGAAATAATTATAAGGCAGGTCTGCACCAGGGTATTGATTTAAGGGTCAGCTCATAAATTGGGTATCAAATTTTTGGTCAGGTCATAAATAGGGTAAGGGTTTTGGGAAGTGGCCCGCACACCCCTACCCAATTTTTGTGGGAGTAAAGTACCCCAAAACCTTCAATTTGGCGAATCCTAGGCCTAAAAACCAACCTTAGGCCTATTGTTAGCCAAATTGAGCGTTTTGGTTACTTTCCAAAACGTAAAACAATGACTTGCAACTAGTCACCTGTGGAATGTGACCTGTGTTTTAGACACGCCGATTTTTCAGAAATAATTAAGCTTTAATTTGGAAAAGAACGCCACACATTGCTTTGTATTTTAAAGCTTTTTACAAGTATTGTCGATCAATTATCTTTGAAAAATGCGTGGTTATCCCCAATTTTCTTTTTGGGTATCTCAATGACACTTTTCCCGCATATTCATAAACCGCGCAAAAGTAGGGACCGTTCAATCAAACTTTTTGTGCCTTCGATTGCATGTAAAACTGGCGCAGACTTACTTCCAAAGATTTGCATTGTACAGGAAAATAATGGCTAAGTTTCTTGATCGTGTAGATATTCTTTTCCACCATTTCAAGAAGGTTCCCATGTTGAAAACGTTCCTTTGATAATTTCCTCCGGCTCCGCAGAGCACTCGGTACTAGATACCCAGTCCTTCAGCGCTCCATTTTGGTTTTTGAGCGAACAGGTTCAGAGGTATTTGTTTCGTGGTTGTTTCTTGTTGAGAAGCGCTTTTTGCTGCGGCAGATAAGGTGGACTTGAGGTGGGAAAACGGTCGCTTGCACTTGTCATGACATTGCTGTCGTGAATTATGGTCGAAGAAACGCTCCACTGAGAATGAATCGAAACCGATGTGAATCATCTGGGCAGAGGTCAATCATCACTATGGGAAATGTCGTTCATCCCGAGGACCAGCCAAAAAGGCAGGTGGAAATAAGTGACGACGAAGATGATGAGGTGCAAGAAATAAGCGAGGTTTGTTTTTCAGAATGATGGTGACGCAGCTTATCGCGTGGTGCAAGCTAATGACTCCTATTTAACCTGGTTGGTTGGGATTATGGGTAACGAGGAAGTCATGGCGGGAAATGCGAAATTCGTATTTTATGACAAGCAATTCTCAGGCTAAACGGAGCACTCTAATTGGCTGGCTTGCAGTCGGGATTTTAAAGTGCTGACCATTACCATGGAAACAGCCCATTTCTGTATTTTTTCTCTCCCAGGAAATTCAAGTTGAGTGAAACACAACTTAAAAAGATTTTCAAAAAGTGGAATTTAATTTTTTCATCACAACTACATTATTTTATAATTTACACATAACATGAGAATTTTATTCCATAAAGCTCATTTGTACAAATCTATACGCTTCATTTTCACATGTAAAAAAAGCCTATACAGCCAATCAGAATGGCAAACAGCTCTTTCACGTGTGGAAGTATAACCAATCAATGATAGCGTAAAGGCCTTTCCAAGCCCATCACTTGTGCTTCTTGTGCAAATCGTACTTTGTTGTTGAATTAAATTAAATTTGCATTTGGTTCTATTGTTAGTGAGTTTTTGTTTCTAATTTGCATTCAGAAAACTAATTCAATGGAAATTTTTCGTCTTTTGTGTAATAAACGGCTCACAACATAGAAAGTGCTTTGTACGGGGTTGTATTCACTCGTTGTTTGTGTCAAAAACCCTGTACACCACACTTTCTATGTGTAGTCGGATGTCGATGGAGTTTATTCTCGTTATTCACACACACCGCGTGGTTGTGTGTGCTCTCTGCTCTTGCATAATGTGCCAACCTACTTACATATGCGTATGCGAAATGTAATATACAATAGGTGCTAATTTGGTGCCGCTATGTCACATCCCCTTCTCTTAAAACTATATTAATAAAATGGAAAACAAACAAAACACAATATCTTCATTCGGGCCTATATATCTTGTACATATGTTGAAAACGAATAAAACTGGTAACAATATAGGGATTTTCTGTCTAGTGTTTATGTATCATACTAATATCAACTATTAAAGCAAGCGTCAGAGATTAAGTCTTTCCGGTGCCCGGATTTCACGTCCCGCGCGGGATTTTCTTGGTCCTTTCTCGGCTTCTCCTGTTACACTAGAGCATTGTGGGTTGGAGCTTGAGGGCTGTATAGTCAACTTGCCACTTGATGGGTCATTTGCTGAATTGCCTGCCGTGGTGGATTCTCGTAGAATGGCGCTTGAATATTGTGCAGTCATGCTTCTTTGGGACACGGAGTCCGAAGAGTTGTTTGCCGAATTGTTGGAAGCATTATTCGGTCTAAGATGGATTCTATTCCTTCGCAATTGGGCACCAGTTCCAGTTTCTATGAGATATGAGCGGGGTGTCTCTCCCCGATCTATGACCCTAGCAGGATTCCATGTCTTTCTCACAGGGTCTTGTACATAGATAGCTTGGTCTCTGTGTAATTGAGGGAGCTCCTTGGTGTGTCTGTTGTAATAGTGGCATTGATTGTCTTGTCTCGCTTTGAGCCAATTTCTAACTTCCTCTTGGTTCTTTGATGGCTGGATCTTACCAGGAAGTGTGGATTTAAATACTCGGCCATTCAGTAATTCAGCTGGTGACGGTATATTGGAACTCAGGGGCGTTGTTCGTAGAGCCAGCAGGGCTAGATCTATGTCTTCTTTAGTCTCTCTGCATTTCAGGATCGTCTTCTTAACTGTTTGGACTTGACGTTCAACGAACCCATGGCCACGTGGGTAATGTGGAGATGACGTCACAATTTCAAACCCGTACTGGCTTGCCAGTTGATGGAACTCGCCGGATGTAAACTGAGTGCCGTTGTCGCATTGAAGAGATTCTGGGATTCCATTTTCTGCGAATAGCATTTTCATTTCATTAACAACAGCCCCGGATGTAAGGTTTTGAAGTTTCTTGACAAATGGGAACTTGGAATAATAGTCGACAACTATGAGGAACCACGACTGTTGAGCGTAGAAAAGGTCTGCGCTCAGTGTTTTCCACGGTCTTGAAGGGATCTCTGTTGGTATCATTGGCTCCTTTTGCTGGGAATTGTGGTACTTCTGGCAGACACAACATGAGTCTACAAGGTTTTCAATTTCTTTGTATATGCCTGGCCAGTAAACACAGGATTTGGCTCGTAGCTTGCATTTTTCCATACCAAAGTGCCCTCCGTGGATTTGCTGCAAGATGTTGCCTCTCAAGGGTTCAGGTACTATAACACGGCTTCCAAGAAGTATCAGCCCATCTTCTACTGATATGTCATCTCGTAGGGGCCAGTATGGTTTTAGCGCCGAAGTGATTTTCTTCCCACTGTCAGGCCAACCTTGCATAACTTTGTGGGCTAGAAGCTGCAGGGTTTCATCTTTCGCAGTTTCCTTTTTGAACTCTTCCATTTTTACTGGGGTGATTCTGATTAGATGGTGAACTTTCACATTCATGTCCGACACTTCAAATTCATCCAACGGCGAAAGGCGTGACAGGGCGTCAGCTGTAACCATTTCTCTTCCTGGAAGATATTTAATGACGCAGTCGTAAGGTTGTAACCGCAACAGCATTCTTTGAAGGCGTGGAGGTGCTTGCATCAGGTTCTTTTTATGGATCTGTTCCAGGGGACGATGGTCTGTTTTAACCACGAACGATCTTCCATAGAGATACGAATGGAATTTTTCGCAGCCGTATACCACTGCCAATAGTTCCCGTTCGATATTAGCATATCTGGTCTCCGCAGGGGTAAGTACTTTCGATGCAAAGGCTATTGGCTTGTCGTTTTGGAAGAGAGCTGCGCCCAAGCCCTTAATTGATGCATCAACATGGAGGACAACTGGTTCCTTTCTGTCATAGTAGGCCAAGGTCGTTGTGGTACATATCAATGCCTTCACCTTCTCAAAGGCTTTCGAATGTGATGGATTCCATGTGAAATCAACGTTCTCCTTTAAGAGGTTTCTTAAGGGGGCAGTGTGGTCAGCTAAATTGGGGATGAATGAGCTCATGTAGGTTGCCATCCCCAAAAAGGTGTGAAGCTCCTTCTTGTCTTTAGGCGGTTCTAAACTTTCTATGGCTCTGACTTTATCTGGGCTGGGTTTGACACCGTCTGGTGTGTAGAGCATACCAAAGAAATTGCACTCCTTTGTTTTGATAACGCACTTCTCGTCATTGAGCTTGATGCCGGCCTGTCTGGTACGTTCCATGGTTTCATGTAGGTGTAAGTCATGCTCTTTATCGTTCTTTCCATAGACTGTGACGTCATCTGCAATACCAATGGCTCCCAGGCAATCACGATACGTCTCATCAATCTTGAACTGGAAAATATCTTGACTCATTCGTAGGCCAAACGGCATTCTGAGGAAACGATACCGACCAAATGGTGTATTGAATGTTGTCAGGTACGAGGACTCGTCATCTAGTTTGACATTCCAATAGCCATTGCGAGCGTCGAGCTTACTAAAAAGCTTTGCTCCTGATAATTTGGGTGTGATTTCCTCTAGAGTGGGTATGGGATGATGTTCTCTTTTGATCGCCTTATTCAGGTCTTTGGGATCGAGGCATAACCGAAGTCGCCCATTTTCTTTTTCTCTAATGACCAGGGAGTTGACCCAATCCGTAGGTTGGGCTACTTTCGCAATGATATCTTGGCTTTCCATCTCGCGTAATTCGGCTTGTAATTTGTCTTTCAACTCTATAGGTACTTTGCGGGGTGCATGGACCACCGGTGATACTTCAGGATCCAGTGTGATGTGGTATGTGTAGTCATCAAAACATCCAACTGTACCATTGAAACATTCTGGGTACATATCCATCAGCTCTTGTTTACTTGTGATTGATGGCCGCTCTTCTAGTGGTATATGACTTCCAATGTAACTCGAGTTTTTCTTGCAAGTACCCGGATTTTGAGCTGGAGAATTGAAGCTGCTATTTGGATCAGCCTGGTTTAATTGATTTGTTCCTAGCGTACAGTGGAGGGAGACTAGTTTTAGTGCAATGCACGCTTTTAGACGGAGGATAGCTGGCCCTGAAGTATCCGTGACGTAGAAAATGCAGTTAATCTTCTTCTCTTTGTACTTGCACAAGATGTTTATAGTGCCAAGCTGCTTAATTACAGAGCCACCGTATGCTGAGAGGACGGCTTCATTCTTTTCCAGTACTTCTGGTTTGAGGTTTCCTTCGTCATCAAACTTCTCTGGGGCGATTATGCGAAGTAGCCTGATAGGCAAAACATTGCTCTGTGCACCTGTGTCCACCTTGCACTGGAGATTAATTTTCCGCTTCTTTTCAGGCTGGGTTATTTCCAGTGTTGCAAAGACTTCATCGCATGTGTCATGTGTCATCGAATGTTGCGTGTCTTCTATGGTGTTAACCTCGATTGTACTAATTGTGAGAATTTCATCATCGTCTTCATCGCCCCTGTCTTCAATCGTGTGAATAGATTTTTTGAAAACCGGCTTTCTTCCTTGGATAAATTGTTTCCGTTTACTGGATCGGCAGACAGATTGCCAATGATTAGCTTTGCCGCATTTTCGACATAGTGTACCGTAGGCTGGACATTTGTTCCTCGGGTGTTGTTTTCCGCAGTTGTTACAGGATTCCCTTTCTTGTTCCTTATGAATGGCATCTACACTTCTATCCTCTTGATGGCTTTCGCTACTTCCTGCCAATGTCTTCATATGTTTACTTGTCGCCTCGTGGCTTCTTGCAATCTCGATAGCGCCTGCAAGGGTCAATGATTTGTCTCAGCCTATGAGGGACTTCTGGACATCGGGGTTTTTTGACCCCCAAATAAGCTGATCTAGAACTCTGTCTTCGACTTCGGTGCTGTCGCGAAATTGACATTTTGCTGCTAGGTTTTTTTAATCTTGAGATAAAATCATCCACTGGCTCGCTTTGTTCTTGTCGCATTCCTTGTAGTGTGTATCTGTGAATTCGATGACTCGTCTTCGGCTCCAATTGATTCTCGAACCGTTCGAAAATAATGGCTGGTTTTTTCCTCTCTTCCTCCTTTGTGAATGTCCAACTGTTGTAAATATCCAGACCTTTTTCACCCGACCAGAGTAAAATATAGCTCACTTTTTCTTCGTCATCGGCGTCTTTGAGAACGCTTGAGAACATAAGCTGACATTTTTGTTTGAATCTTGTGAATGCAATTATCGGATCAGGAGCGTCCCAGTTCATCTGTGGCGACGCAAAAGACGTTGCTGTTGCCATAATTCGCTTCTGCTGGCCTCTTTCGATTTGATTCTAGCGATTACTCTTGTAAAATGCTGCCACCATGTAGTCGGATGTCGATGGAGTTTATTCTCGTTATTCACACACACCGCGTGGTTGTGTGTGCTCTCTGCTCTTGCATAATGTGCCAACCTACTTACATATGCGTATGCGAAATGTAATATACAATAGGTGCTAATTTGGTGCCGCTATGTCACACTATGTGAACTAAATATAACAAGCAGAATTTAGTTTTATGCGTAAAAGGTTACCTTTCAAGGTTCACTGATGGCAGATGAATATTACAAACATTCACCAAGCAGAGAAGTGTCTGATTGCTCAAAGAAACGATGCCATATAGTAAACAACTTACGAACCTCACTTGCACAAGACAGCACTGCAGGGGAATATTCGCCCTGGGTCATTTTGGTACCGACCAAGCAGCTCGGTCCGTACTGCCATGATCTCAAGCCAATATTCCCCAGTGCGGCCCTCACTCTCAGTTAGTGAAAAGGTCAATATTTTATTTGCACTTGATCTTAAGAATTTTATTTTTAAGGTGCATGATAGAATAAGATATGCCAGGAATGTGTTATACAAAAGAAAAGCAGAATAAGATACAAATAAGGTTCGTCTTTTGAAAATCCAGGAAATTATTTGCAATTTATCAAATGAATCTTACAGCAATAGTTTGCATGAAAAAGCCTACACACTGAAAAAGAGAAACCCTGATGGAGTTTTTCTCTAACAGGCTTTCTCTCAGCCCTTGTGTGGACCCATTTCCATTACTTGCACCAACTTTTGCATTGATTACATATAGTTAAATGCAATTATTTTAACGTATTTAACAATCAGGAGCAAGCATTGGCAACATCTTGGGTTAGTTATCATTATTCTTATGTTTTGGCTGGCATTGCATTTGCATTTGCATTGGATTGTGTTAATGTTGAATCTTGTTAGCAATACATGTATGTTTGCATTACATTAGTGCTGGGTGTAACAGGGTTTTTTAGCATTGTATTGGCATTATTTTTAGCATTGTGTTTGTGTTGCATTGTTCCATGTCTCCTCAGTCCCAACAATCATCCTTATCTGCAGTGCATGGTTTCAGCGGCTGCTTGGGTTTGTCCTCTTACCAACTGCCAGCGGTCTTAGCATTGTGCTGGCAGCATAAATGTACATAGCAGTAGTGGGCATTTTACTGTGTGATTAGCAGAGCGTTTTTGTTGTTCGGTGCAGTTGCTAGATTAAGATTGATGATTAATAATTAAACGTGAAACAAAGGAAAGACAAAAAAATCAAAACAAGTGAATTTTGACAGCACATTTTCAATTGATTTTCCATGAAGTTCATTCAACTGATTGGTTGAAACATTACAACGTTAGTCAAAATCAAACTTTTACCAGTCTAATGTTTATAGTCATTCAACTGTAAACTTTAAATGGTGCTTTTGCAATTTGCGTTTGTGTTATAAAGTTGCACCTGTGTTACACGAGAACTGCACTCTTTTTACCTATTCAGTCTTTTTTTCTTGTGTATTATTAGAATAAGTTACATACCAAAACTGTTGGCAAAAAGCCTCATTCTCTTGTTTGTGGGATTTATGAAAATACTACAATGTACATGTAGATACTGTAGGAAACCACTGAAAAATGGCAAAACTGGGGAAAATACATTTTGGATGTCAAAAGTAATAAACTGACCTAAAAGTACATGAAGTGAGATTTGCAAAACTTATAGACCCACAGATGGACAATGGAAATAATTCTAAGGAGAGTTAAAATTCATCGGGACTGATGAGCTTGGAGGGAGGTGCCTTACAGTACTGTGGTGGTTGCGCTGACTGTCCACAGAAAAGATGTAACCATGGCAACAAAGCTTGGTCACACTGAATAATCAGTGAAAGTGCTGTATGTACCTAAATCACACTTACCGGTACCTTTGAGGAGGGTGGGAACACAGCAAGCAAACGATGGTAAAATCTGCAATGATCTACAATGTCAAGTGCAAATTATGTGACCCTGCAACGTCTCTGCAGCACAAGAGAACCGCTGACCAGCATGCTTTGATTTTAAAGGGAACCTCCTCTAAAACAAAAACTTGTTCCAACTTTTTTCCAATAAAAGCATTTGTATTCGAAAGAAATGAATTTCAAAAACCCTTGTTCTGGCTTTCAAATTTCCTGGGGGCCGCCATCTTGAATCATTTTGATGTTTTTTGGTTGCCCTATTGTTTGTTCTGATACAAAAAGCATTTGTTCTGGAACAATAGGGCAGTTATTCAAAATGGTGGCACCCTGGAAATTTGAAAGCTAAAACAAGCATTTTGAAATAATGATTCATTACTTTCAAATACAAACACTTTCATTGGAAAAAATTTGAACAATTTTGATTGTAAACATTATGTTCTGTGGTTTGAAGTCATTTTCTTGTTTTAGTGGAGATCCCTTTAAAACTTTGAGTTGACAGAACTTTAATCAGTTTGTGAAATTTGATATCTTGTTATTTAGCAAGGGACCTCAAATACATCTGACAGAGCCACAAGATTATCAACGAGAAGACAGAGAAGAGATGCAACACTTGATTTGCACTTTACACGTAAGGCCTCTAAATTTTGGAATTATGAAACATTAAATTTTAAGGTTTTAAGGTTTGAAAAGTCATGTACAATAATAATTATTCAAATTTTATCATCGGTACAGGTAGAAATCCAGAAGATGAGGAATGGACGCAGCTGCAAGTAAGTGCACTTGTAAAGGAGAACCTTGATACATGGATTATCTTTAAATTTTATCAAATCCCTCGAGGTGATGAACAATTTTGTCAGTGAAAGATTGCTTGTCTTTCAAGCCTTCTTTCCTTTCCCCATTTAACATCTCCTGATCGAAAGCTCTTCTTCCGTGAATAGACCATTTTCGAATTCTCACAGGTGGACTGGATCTAGCATGAAATTAATTTGTGTGTGAAAAGATTTGCCCGCATTAGCCTCCATTTCATGCTAGATCCAGTCCAGCCATGAGAATTCGAAAATAGTCAATTGGAGAATGCTTGCTACTAAGGCTAATCAAGGCTCAAAATTGTAACCAATACAGTTTTAGTTACATTTGCGGCTGAATTTTGCGGCTAAAATATCTGGAGAAGTCGTAGCTTGCAACTAGTTTTCACCTTTGCTATTAGGAAATAGAAAGGTTATCAGTCTGCTGCTACCTTTGCTAAAACAAATAAACAAATGAGAAAATTTTGTTTCTTGTGGTAAATATTGTTTGAAGATAATGGACAAAATAATAATATTGTTGTTGTAGTGTAATTTAGCTGCGATGTGACATGCACAACACCATTCCCTCGATCATCACCATTTTCAGTGGCTTCTTTAGATGTGAGTCCCCAGGATAATTTCTTGCGATGACCCTCAGTTATGTGATAATACACTTTAGTACTTTTGTATCTTGTGTCAAAATTGCAAATGGGTTCTTTTTTTTTTAATTTCGAGCCCTGCTAATGAAAAGGTTGGGGCAGTCAATCATTTTAGTTACTGTAACTAGTAGTCTATTGACAGTAGTATCAATGCCCCCTGACATAGTCACTCGGAATGTCCATTGCGTGATATTTTGGCCTGGGGAGGGGGGAGGGGGGAGGGACTCTAGTTGGCAATGGGCGGGGATGATCGTTGCATCTTTTAGGGGACAAAATCAGGGATCTGGCATCTTTTAGGGTGTCTAAAAGGTTTTTGGGCTACCAAAGTCTAAACTGGTATCTTTATTGTTCTTGAAATTATTAATAGATCTGAAAATTATGACAATGCTTTTCTAAACTATTTAAGCAGAAGGTGTTTGAAGTTGACGTCTCTGGAACTATTAAAAAAGCTTAAAAAGTATAAATTTGTTCATTTGTAGCTGGTATCAATTTAGGGGTAAAAATCTTATGTTGCCATGCCCACCTTCGCTAATATTGTATTCTTGTGTCATGTTCTTAAAGTGCCCATAACCCCAAACATTTTGTTCACGTAATTGAATCTTTTTATTGAATTGGGAAAAATGTCGCGAACATTTTTGAATTCGGTTAAAACTGCAATTTTTTTTTAATATTTTAAAGATCGGAAAAAGAGCACTTTTTAAACCATGACTGAGCCACAGATTCATTGAAGAGAGTCTGGGTATAGAGTAATTTGTGATGTCATTCCAGGCCATTCATGATCGCTCTCCTGGAAAATGCCAGATAAATGGGTTGTTTTCGGTTGTAAAAACAAGCCATTTTAGACAGAAGGTATATCGGCTGATGAACAGCAGAAACGAAAACAAAGAAAGAAGTTGGTCGAATTTGTAAAATCCAAGCGTGCTTATTGGGAGCCCACGAAGTACTCGGCAGTGTGATCAAAACATTTTCGAGACGACAATTCCGAAGTGATGTTCCCTGGATTGACAAATGTCTTGAAATTATCAAAGAAGACTATGGATAGATGAAATAGGTATTTGCATTTTCCTCGTCCTCCATCTCTTGGTTCATCATCAGAGGTTTCGTGTTCGCTCTGGTTTTATGAACCCTCAACTTCTAAGTCATACTCGACCTCCGTTTCTGCGGCCTTGGAAGCTGAGTTAGAGTTAACCTGCGATCAGGCGCAGTGCTGGAAAGAACAGTCGGTCATTGGACATTGTCCGACCAAATTTTGAAAATGTCCGGCCAATTTCACATTATGATCGGACATGATGACCGAACATCTCACCAGAACATCTTGAGTTATCTTCTACAAGGCGTTGTCAGTCAATGTTTTATGTCCGGCCCAATTTGTCAAATGTCCAACCAAAAGGAAGATTTGAAAGGACATATGTCCTGTGAATAAAGAAAAATTATTTCCAGCACTGAGGCGTACTTTTACTAAGACATGGTGCGAAAAGGTACGCCTGATACAATTTCTTAACGAGTCGTCTACCCATAGTCCAGAATCTGGACTTTACTCTGATTGGCGGAAAAACAATAGAGCTCTTGGAGCCTCGCTCCAATTGGTTACAGAATTGCAAATCATACTTCTTGTAAATCGGTTAACAGCTGATGAAATTATGGCCGCCGAGAAGGATTTGAACAGGAGTGATGCTTAGGTTCTGTTTACAGCTGCTGTTGCTTCGACCTTTAAAGGAAGGGCGGAGAGAATGCATCCGAAGAATGGTTTGAGTAAAAGAAGAGATTACAGTTGTACTTCCTACGGGATTTGGCAATAGTGTTGTTAATACAGGCCCGATCATCCTAGAAGAACATGCATCGTTCTTCTTCCACCAACTCGAAAACGTTTGTAGTTGTGGCAAGTCCTTTGGAATATATTCGGAAGCAACAAGTTGCGAATCCAAAAAGAGCCGAATAGAACTTTAGGGCTGCCACATTCGGGGAATCAGCCAAGCTTGACAGAGAAATTCGTCACTGTTTACGGAATCGCTGAACAATCTGAACCACTTCTAACAAAATGATAGCTGAGTAGCTGCTGCTGAAAAACTAGAATTTTTCAAAGTTCATTTTCCTCATATCTGTTTTTATAGCATCCTTTATTGGCTTCTCAAATATTCGATTTTAAGTAAAGTTTATTGTACTGTCGATTGCACCTGATGATGACATGAAGAATTCGGGCTTTTTCTGCCATTTTATCTCGAAATTCTTTGTTCCTTGATGGTTTGAACAGAGAATCTGCACCAACTGTCAAGCATGATTTGCAGAAATAGCTTTGATTGCAGACATCAAAGCCAGAGTGCTATTTTGTTTTTGTGGCGTCTTTACTTGAATCGCAGCGTGCACATAATTTCCGGTAAAATCTGATTGGCTCACATTTATAGCATGGCACATGATAACATCACTCTTGACAGGTGGGCGGCAGACGACGCGTTAAGAAATTGTATCAGGCGTACTTTTTAGCGCCCTGTCTCAAGAAAAGTACGCTTGATCGCAGGTTAAGTTAGAGTCGTAGCTACCATCGCTGGACGACATGATGAGTACATTTGAAAAGACAGCAATACCAGGTAACGAAGTAACAAAGTCTGGTACACATCACAGTTCATCATTACTTGACTTCCACCAACATAACTGGTAAAAGGCACTTGAAAAACTGGTAAAAATAACTGGTTACCGGCTCTTAATAAGAACCCTGATGCTTGGTCGTGCTCTCAACAATGCCAACTGTAAAAAATACTAAAAAGTCGCGGTTTCAACCGAAATAAAAAATTTGTTTAATTAGGCAAAAAAAATGTTTTCGGGTTATACACTATAGGTACTTTAAACAGAACCTCAACTCCTACTACCGAATAAGTTTAAACCAAAGTAAATTTATGTTTCCAAGCAAAAAATTAATGTGTTCAAATTTGTTTAAAAAAAGTGTTTATATCAGGAAAATTGAATTTGAAAGTCTCTTAATTTCACTTCAAAATTAATTATGCGGGCATCGCCATCTTGTATAAAAATTGTGATGTGCTATGGTTTGCCCTATTGTTCTGACTCAAGTAGCTTGTGTCTAATAATAATAAGGGAACTGTAACACATCACAATATATATTATTCAAGATGGCAGCTCCCACTCAAACAAAAATAGGTGATTCTAAAACTTTTTCATTATTTCAGATAATGCTGTCCTTGGCTATTCATTAATAATTGTGGTTCCATAATCAATTTGTGACTGAACATGGGGACACAGGCTTCCTTTGGTAGGAGGTGTCCAAGGAACCTAAAAATCTATTAAGTTCCTTATGTAAATTTCAATACTAGGAAGTTCTACTGATTAGCAAGCGTGAGGCAGAACAACAGGAAGAAAGAAGAAAAATGTGTGGCACTCTGGAGGATGTGGTAAAATCCTTTGCATGTGTTATTTTCTTCTGTTATAAGCAAGGCTGTTGCCTAACAGGAGCCCGGTAGCCTGGGGCTCCCAAAGAATAGCTCTGGGCACCTTAATTTTTCACAGCAACAC
>NC_090882.1:25029869-25037369 GCF_036669935.1 Montipora foliosa | reverse complement strand
AGGATTAGACATTTAAATAAAGTTTCTTTCCTTTCCTTTTTTTTTTGTTCTCAGCTGTCATAATTGTGTTTCATTGGCCCTGAAAAGCCCCTGTGGGTGGTGGGGGGTGGTTAATTAACTGTGTATGTATAACCGTAACTCAACTACTTACTCAATTTTTCTTGCTTTATGTCTTTTATAATAATCAGGGTTCATGGTTCGGAATTCATGAATCTGTAACAGCTTATAGGTGGAGTAATTTTCTTTCTGTTGAGTAAATGAGTCCATTCACAAGTGTCAAAAGAGCTCAAAAACGGTTATAAGCAAGTTTATATTTATTCACCACAGATTCTAACTGTGGTTGTTAATGATAAATAGCACTACATCTAATTATAATAATAGTTTCCCTTTTTGACTTTAGGGAAGAAACTGAAAGGAAAAGGCCAAAATTGAGGCGAACTAGAAGAGAGATACAAAATGCTACAGAACAAAATGATAAAGAATTTGACAATGAAATAAAAGCTACTTCATTTGGGGAAAATGAAGAACAGCAAGACCAAAAGTCTATGGATGGTGAGGGTGCTGACAGCAGAGAAAAAAGAAAGCTGCAAGAATTGGATGAAGGTGATACAGATGATGAAGACATACCTCTGAGAACAAAACTGTCCTTGAAGCGAAAAAAACTCTCAGTGTTGGAGGATACCAGTGATGTGGAAGATGGGGAAGTCAAGACCTCGAAGAGAATCCTGGGTGATATTGATGATCCTCAGCCAAAAAGAGTTGCAGTTGATCAGGAAACAGCAACTAATGGCCAGTCCTCTCTAAAAAGAAAGGAACCTTTGTAAGATGGCAAATAATTTGCTTTTGTGGTCCTCAAACTACTTTAACATATTGGTGAACCTTTCATTTACCATGTTTGGTTTTTCTTGTTCCCTGGATAGTGTTTTTCGTTGTTTTTGTAGCATTCTTTTCGAGTAATATAAATTACTGCAACATTTCATGATAATTTATGCAAGATTTGACAAGATCTAGTTGATATAAAGTTGTTGGAAATTTCGAATTTTGTTGTGAGTTGCATGGTCAGATTAATGAACTACGGGGGACACTTCACTTGAAAGAGTCTTGTTTTCAAAAATATCACTGTTTTTCAGTCTGTAAAAAGTTTATTATACAGATACTGATGAAATACTAGGATTTCTCCTTTTACTAAAAAGTCATATCTTCACCGCACACAGTGACCATATCATTTTTATCTTTAACATGTGAGAATATTGGTGTTGTCATGGTAACGAACATGATTAGCCAATAAAAAGCAAGCTTCCTCTTCATTGTAAGATACTTTTGTGCTTTAATAAAAATCTTCTCTGCTACAGCTGTACGTTAACATTTTTATTGCAAAATTTTACGTTATGATTTGTTTTTCATAACTTTCATATCTTAGCGGTTGGCGACCACTTTTATCATTTTGAAAATGAGTAAAACAAGTTGTTTTAAATCTAGGCATTCAGCAATATCAATATAATAAACAGAACATTACATGGCCGCTTGGGGATACAACTTTACCTTCTTGTGCTATAAGTATCTCTCACGAGTTAGCGAAGCGAACAAGTGAGAGATACTTTCAGCACGCGAAAATAAAATTTGTATCCCGGCGCAGTCATGTAATATCCTCTATGTCAACAAAATTATTGTTTTTTTTTTTGTCAAGAGTCTATTAACCAATTTGTCTGTTTTCCTTTTGTGAATAGTATGGACACCTGGCAGCAAAGAACAGTAAGTGTTGATTGTTTTTATTGCTTAATATCTTGGGAGTGTGATTGCCAGTCGAAGTGTAGAAGCTCTTTTGCTGTAATTGGTGGGTGAAACTCATCAGAAATGGGAGCTTCATTACATGTACCTTGTCTCTGATTCATTCTGTCTTACTTGTGTTGTACACCCAGGGGGGGAGGGGAGGGGGTACTGCCTTATATGGACTATATAGGTATGTGCCGCTGTGAAGGGTATGGTTTTCAAGCGGTTTACTCTAGGATAGAGTATATAAATCATAGCCTTTCGGTCTAGAATAGGGTATCATTTTTCACGAAACTGACCAGTCGGTTGAAGATTTTATCAAGACTAAGAAAACCAGAAATTCCCACTCAAGAATGTAAAAAAATCAAATCGGCAAAGTTTAAGTTTACCTAACTCAGCCTTAACAGTGTCAATAAATGGCTATCATGAAACACCTCTGGATATTAATAACTGTCAAGAATTGGAATTTAGACTGAAATCGGTGGGAGTTTACTGTAGTATAGGGTAGCAAAATTCAGCTGAACTAGCTCTGGTATAGGCTAAGGGTTCCAGGGTCCCACCGGCACATTTCCCCCCTCCCCCGCCGGTTGTACACCAAGAAAAAATCGTCATGTGTCCTCTGTTATTGTTTATCTTCTAAATCGAATTTAGCATCATTGTCTTTTTTTTTGTTTCTACAGTCTCCCAACCTGCTACATATACGTCTCTCAAGGGGCTATAAGAAACCCAGAGGCCTACCCAGCACTTTGAAAGAAGCCGTAAGATCAAATCTCTATTTTGCTCCTCAAGGATTCAACTTGTCAACCTACACGGGGCTGATTATTAGAATGTTTGAAAAGTATAAACAACGACTGCATTTGGCACAGTCCAGGGTCAGGACACGGATCCCATGGGGTGTTCCTGTTGTGTGTGGTAAATCTCAAGGGAAGACATTAGATGCTCTGTTACCTGGCAAGACATTTGCTGTGGCTGCAGGAAAAAGCTCAGTGTTTGTCAGGGGAACTCCACGAATGGGTAGGCTATTGTAATAATGATAATGATGATGATGATAATAATACCTGTTACGAAAAATAGCATTGCGTGACTAGCGTGACTTTCTAGAAGCTTCGCGAGAGTTTGTAGTTTGTTTATTTTTAGATTCGTGCGTAAGCGTTTCTAAATCGGTGTGTTTTGTAATCTTTCTATAATTAGATTGATTACTATTTTAGAAAGTTCTAGAAGTTTATTGTCAGAGTATATAAGTAGACGAGTCCAAGCGGAGTGTTTTTTTTAACTAGTTTTTCACAAGCGAAGAGAGTTGGCGTTAGCCGTGTTTAGTCAAGTGTGACAGAAGCTGTGTTTACTCAAGTTGGCGGAGGCCGTGTAAGTTTATTGAGTACGTGTTGTTCAGAGTTTTACTTCGTGGAAACTACGTTCACTTTGGAATAAATCTTCTTGTTGTTGTTCCGACAACCCTGCGTTCAGTTTAGTTTGCAAACTACCTTTCCTCAAAACATTCGAACTCCTAACAATACCGGTAATAATGATGATGGTGACGACACTTTATTTTATGAGGTTGGCATGTACATGTAACAGTTTTACAAGTGATGACCCTGTGGGCCTCAGATCAAACCTTGCTTTTTGAGGAGAGGGGAAAACTAGAATACCCGGAGAAAAACCTTTTACGTGTACAAAGAAGAATGTTGTTACACCATATACTCTCGATGGTCATACATTGGATGGGCACCACCACCATTCATACTTAATAGGAATTATACTCTCGGAGGACTTGAAATGAGCAAGTTATGTTTAACAAATTTCATTAAGTGCTAAGTGAACTCTAGGCATTATCAGGAGAAACTTTAGGCATACTTCTGTTTAATGTAAATCTAAACTTTTCTGTCGCCTAGTAAGACCCAGACTTGAATATGCTTGTTCCCGGCATGGTATCCTTATCTCCAGAAAGATCAGTATCAACTAGGCAGGGTTCTGCGAGCTCTGCTGCTAGACACTCCACACAAAATGCTACTTCTTCTTTCCAAACCGATTAATTTGCTCTACAACCCAAAGCATGAAGAATCAGACACATGCACAAATATAACAAACCCACAGACAACATCTGACCATGGCTGCTCCTAGCTGTTTACGCAGTTAAAATGCATTTAACGGCATTAAATTTGATCCCGATCAGCGTGGCATCGACTGTGAAAAGGTCTTTTCCAAACCTCATAGAGAGACTCCTTCATCATGAACTTTCATTCCTTTTTCAGATCATTTCTCGCTCATTCATTATTATTGCAGAGGCCTACATGGAGGTTACTTTTCTTGTTTTTTCTTTAACCCCAGACAAAGGAGACAGAGGTCAATTTGATCAAGGCATTTCCCATCGCAGGAGAACCCTGAGAAGTTCTACAGTCAATCAAGTCCCAAGTGCTTCCAAATCAACAAGTGAAAGCAGTCGTGAAGTTACAGCATCTTGTAAAGTGGACAGTGATAGTGACGGTGAATTAATGACATCTTGCATGGACAAAATGATGCCCTCATCAGGAACTGGCTCTGCAAAGAAAGCACAGGAGTCTGTCAAGAGTGACAATATATCTGGGAAAGTCTTTGAAGAGGCTTGTAAACTGGCAACTGAAGAGCTGGAGGAGCAGTCAGTCACAAAGCAAACATCAGCAGACTCAGATGTTGTTGTTACAGATAATGATGCAACGTCAGAGTCTCCTTTGTCTGTTAATTCCGCTGGTAATGATCCTGGTTCAGGTTTATTCGGTGTTGATGTTGTTTTGGATTCTAAAAATAGTGAAACAAAGGGGAATGGACTTGACTCTTTAAATCAGACACTTGAAAATGAGAACCAAGTGGTAAATGAATCGAAAACAAATACGAATGGGCTTGATAGTGAATTTTCAGGGAGTAGAGACGAAGGATCTAGAGAAGCTAGTAATGACACTGATGGTAACCTTTCTGAGATCATTCGACCTCCAAAGCGAAGAAGTTTCATACGACCTTTGGACGATGATTCAACTGACGATGAAAGTGTTCTTTCTCGACCTGTGTTTTCACTGAGTCTCCCACGTGACGAAGCTTCAGCTGCTATCGATACGTCATTGAAGGAAAAAGCTAGCAATGAGTTCATCTCGGGAGAAAAAAGCAAAGACATTTTGGATTTTGATATCCCAATTGATTCTCAATCTGTATTGACAGAATGTGAATCTCAAGGGGTCCTGGGAAAGAGTGTGCTTGAAACTATGGCAACAGATGGTGAGACCCTTTTACCATCTCAAGCACTGACAGATACGCAGTCATCCCCACTCAGACTGCTCACAAAGACTTTACAGGAGGTAAGAACCACAGGATTGGCATCTTCTTCAGTAGGGTCTACAGCTGATAGGGAAGAGAAGAGATGTTCTGGTGACGAAGAATTCATGGTTGATGTGGATAGTGATGATAGTCAACATGTTAGGCAGAAGCGCTCAGAGGCAGCAGAAAAAGCAGCAGCGGCCGCAATGAAGAGGCAGCAAACAACAGGAGGAGGTGGAGATCCCAGAGAAGCTTCTTCATTCAAGTAAGCCAGAAATTTTTTTGTCTTATGTACAGCATAACAGCTCTAAAGAAATAAATGAATGGGTTCTGTGAGGCATATTTATCTTATAAATCCCAACCTGAGAGCTACATGTATTCTATGGGTGAAAGCGTGGTGAAAAAAATTTGGGGTTGACGACTTCCTAGAATTATATTTATAATATCAGTGATGCCTTTTCAGTGACCAAATCTCACTAGCTGCAAAATCTGGAAAGAAAAATCTATTCCATTTATTTTTTTTAAATGTTTATTCCACTGATCTATTGCAAAAACAACTAGAGCCTCTATTTCATGACAAGTGCAGGCCATTCACTGAGGTGACAACAAAAAAGACTGCAACTTCGGTAATCAAAGTTGTCAATCGTAGTTCTGCTCATTAATGTTGTTACTCTCTGTTTATTTCCATTCGTTTTCTTAGCTCAACTTTCAACAATCCAGATCAATCAGATAAAGTTGAGTGTCCACTTTGCTATGAACGCTTCACTGCAAAGGAGATAGAAGTGCACGCATCGGACTGTCAGGGCCCGTCCTCATCTACACAGGCCTCTCACTCACGCATCCAGAATGCTGGGCGGTCTGTGACCAGGTGAATGTTTGGATAAGATTTGAAGAAGATTAGGGTGTGTCTATGGGATCCTTGCCGGAAAAAATGCAACAACAGCAGTAACAAATTAACATCGGTGTGCAACGAAATATAATTCGTCAGATAGAACAGCGTGCAAGGTTTGACTTGTCTTCGTGACAGGTTTATCATCAAGCTAAGATGGATGAAGAACGTTTACATCCAAGTTTCTAATTAGAGTTTTAAGGCCCACATTCGCCCAAAACTCAATGCAATCGTTTTTTTTGTTTGTTTTCAAATAACCGTTTGTCCAACTGCTTGGTCTGATTGGCCGAATGCGCTCAGGTAAATCACGCGGGAAACAATATGTCAGCTAAAGTATTTGAATAATTTCGTGTTACACAAAATTCTGTCACGGTGCGCAATGACTTTTGGGCGAATGTGAGCTTTTAAATGTTTAATATTTGTATTTTTAGTTTCATTGGTAGGAAATTTGTTGGTGTTCACTATTTCTTTCTGGTCAGTGAAAGACTATTTTAAAGTGCCATAATGAAAAAAATAATAATTTTCTTACAGCACAGCGCTTTTGTAAAATAGTGTTACTTCGTAAACCATTATCAGTGGTGCGGTGCCTACTAATTCAAAGGTATTTTTGCGCGGTGTGTGGATATGCGGGAAAAGCAGATCTTAACAAGTGTTATTGAAATCCAAAAAGGAAATGGGGGGCAACCCCGCATATTTCAAAGATAATTGATCAACAATATATGTAAAAAGGTTTAAAATACAAAGCAATGTATGGCGTTCTTCTCCAAGTTGAAGCTTAATTATCTCTGAAAAGCGCATGGTTACGCCCAATATTCTTTTGGATACTAAGATTGCTAGCTACGTTCAGCTTTCTCTGCATTGTTTTAAACCGCGTGAAGATGTCTCTGTATTAGTAAGCACCGCCCATAGGAAACCCGAGTATCGCCCTTTGTAAAAGAATTCAGGTGGCCCCCGGCTTCCAGATCCCAGCCCGTGGTTTTCCGGATCCCGAGTCGTGAATGCCGGATTCCAAACCACGGGTCCACCAAAATGGATCCTCGATTCCATTGAAATCTGAGGACTCTGGATTCCATACAGTGGATTCCGTATTATTATGTAGATATTGATGAAATACCAGGATTTCTCCTTTTACTAAAAAAATCATATCTTCACCGCGCGCAGTGAACATATCATTTTTATCTTTCACATGTGAGGATATAGGTGTTGTCATGGTAACCAACACGATTAGCCAATAAAACGCGAGCTTTCTCTTCATTGTAAGATACTTTTGTGCTTCATTATAATTCTTCTCTACTACATTAACATTTTTATTGCAAAATTCGACATTATTATGATTTGTTTTTCATAACTTTCATATCTTGTTTCACGTTACACAACATGCGTGTTTTAGCGGTTGGTGACCACTTTTTCATCTTTTCGAAACTGAATAAAACAACTTGTTTTAAATCTAGACATTTCATCAATATCTATATCATAAACAGAACATTACATGGCCGCTTGGGGATACGAATTTTATCTTCTTGTCCTGAAAGTATCTCTCACGAGTGAGCGAAGCGAAC
>NC_090882.1:25022369-25027369 GCF_036669935.1 Montipora foliosa | reverse complement strand
CGTGGCTCGAAAAGCTCTTTCAGATGTGTTTGGTGTCTGAACAGAAAAGATCCTGACTTTCTTCTTTTTTTCGTGTCCAGCCCTCAGCCAGAGAAGCCACAACGGACATACGGAGGTAAAGATTTTCGTTATTTGGGAGTTTAAGAAACGGCAATGCCATCAAAATAATAATAATTATGAAAATAATAATAATAATAATAATAATAATAATAATAATAATGGTTAAAAGAGGAAAATTAATCTCGCCGCACGTGCGGCACGCATTTTTACGACATTCGACGTAAAATCACCACTTTTGTGGTTTTGACGATAACATGAGCAAGAGAATCTTCCATTGTGTATGTTTACTCTGAGACCGCTCGTACCTCTTTGCGAAAGACTATGGAGGGGTATTCTCCCAGGAAGCCGACGGTTGCGCTCTTTCCCCCCCCCCCCCCCCCTCCCTCTTTCCATCAGTGCTCCGTTTTAAGGGTATTTAAAGCTACCTGAAGCTACACAGAATGGAAACAAGTCGAAGCAAGGATGTGAGGTCCCTTGGGATCTCACAGAAGGCCGCGCACTAACCAATTGTGCGTTTCCTACCCAGTTTGACCGGTGGACCAGGCGAGGCGGCTGTAGGATTAGATAAGTTGCGCTCAGTCGAAAATTTGAGCATTATTCTTTTGAGCGTCACTCCTAAAATCATAGTATTATGCTCAAAATTATGTTCGTGCCCTAGCGTTATGCCCAAAGATGCTTAGTGAATTTTTCGCAAAATAGAAGACAAAATAGGGGCTAAAATATTTTAAAATTATTTCATGTTGCCCTCTCAAACTTACAGGCCTTGGTAGCCAGGCCTTGAACAAAATCAAATAAGTGCATAAAGCAACCACAAAGCCCACAATTGACAGGACATTTTTAATCGCATTGTTTTGTTCAACTTCCCAGCTGCACTTGTAAATAGTCATCTGGTTTGCCTCCGGCCAGTTGGGATTCTTAACAGTTGTTGCTCTGTTCCGTCGTTTCGTTGTGTTTCATTGGCCCTGAAAAGCCCCTATGGGGAGTGGTCAATTAAGTATGTATTGTATTGTATTGGTGTTTTTATTAACAGGATAATTTAATCAACTAACATGACTATTATGCCGGATTTATGCTCGATGCTTGCACCATAGTATTATGCCCGAAATTATGCCGGCATAATTTATCTAACCCTAGCCGGCTGGGTAGGTGACTGATGGACTGGGCTGACTGTCTTGCTGTCGAGGCGAATGTCCTATTTACCGACTCTATCCCCGACCATATGACCGTCAGACCACCCAGGCGACAGGGTGTGGCTGACCGGCGATCTGGCAACTCTTTTAAGGTGGAATGTGATTGGTTCGCTACCTAAACCAATGACAAAAGACTAAGAATAACTTGGACAGTAGAAGCTGCTACACTTACAAATAAATGCCAGCACGTGGGGTTCTAGCAAGATCACAGCATTTCTAGCCCTGTCGAGTTCGCTACCCATTTTGAGTTGCACAATCTCTTCGGTCTTGTCAAATTCTCTTTTAAGGGCCAGTGTGTTCTCGAAAGCCATAACCAACACAAAATGTGAGAAAATTGACTCGTTGCCTCCCACACAATTAGCAGTAAGCGAGAGGGAATTAGATAAAAGTGTTGATCTATCACTTTGCGGTCTTTCCTCAGCACAATCACAAATTGATTTATTTTTAGATACACTTTGCGCACGAAACAAAGGGCCGCCAGTTTTGACCAAACTGAAGAATGTCACGCGTGACTGTTTCTGCCATTTTTTTTTTTTCAAGCCGGGACACGACAACTGATTATCGCAGGAACGGGTATTCTAAAAATAGACTCATTTGTGACTGCGCTGGGGAGCCCGCCTATGCCATAACAACACTCTTATCTAATTCACTCTTGCTGCAAGACAGGGCTCGGTTGTTCGAGAGCCAGTTAACTTAATCCAATATTAGCGTAGACTTTTGTTTCATGTTTTCGACGTTTAGGTGAAAGTTTCTTTCTCTTATTTTTGTTTTTCAAGATTGACTTCTTGTAATGTTTAATGTTCTGCCAAATACCAGCGTTGAACAACATTTGGGAGTAGAGAAATAAACTCCCTGGTTAATTTTTAATCTGGAATTGGCGTCAATCGGCCATTGAACAACCGGGCCGAGTGCTTTAGAGATGGTCACCTCAATATCTCTGGGGGTGGGGGAGAGTTTAGTTCTGGGGCTACCCTGTGACATAACTGTGGTGCTCCTCTCTTGAGATCCATATCAGATAAACCTGCTCAGGCAAATAAATAAACAAACAAACAAACAAGATGCGAAATTCCCCGGTTTATCTTTTGTAGGAAACAGCTCAAAATTGCCTGATTCCGACTTCCTTCCCCTCGACACTGAAAAGGACAGCGATTACGACGAACTTTTTAAATCTACATTTTCCAAAGCACCCCACGCCGACAGCAAACCAGCAATTTCTGCTAGAACCGAAGAAATAGAATCTAACAGCGATTCATCGAGTGACGATAACTTAATGGTGCAATATGGCGCACAACGCATTTCGTCACATCGGAGGACGCAAAGAAGACAAGCAGAAAAACCGGACTTGGATAAAAACGATCAGGCGCTGGAGAAGATTGGCTCTGGTTTTAAGAAACGACCGCTGTCTTTGTCGAAAAGTTCAAAGGCCAAGAAGGCTCGCCGTCGCACTAGCGATTCTGCTAGTGACGAAAGCGATGAATTGACGATAGTCTGTCACTTGTGCAGCAAGAAAATACCAAAGGAGCTTTATGAAAAACACGCCGAAGAGGAATTAGAGGAAAGGAAAAGGTCAAAAAAAGTTGTTAAACCAACAGAGGAAGGTAAGAAACCTTTGGTCTTCGAGCGTCATTAAATTTCGTGGGCAGCTAGTTCTTTGATTTGTGATTTCGAGGTGAAAATGATAAAATAATAATAATAATAATAATAATAATAATAATAATAATAATAATAATAATAATAATAATAATAATAATAATAATAATACCAACTTTATTCATTCAATACAATGAAAGGGAGAGATACAGAGGTTATCCCTATACGAAGGTATCCGCTCGGATGTTATTGATCTAGAGTCGATTTTGATGAGGGAGGAAAATCGGAGTACCCAGAGAAAACCCCTCGGAGTCAGATTGAGATCGACTGAAACTCAGCCCACATACGACCTCGAGGCCAGGGTTGAACCTGGGTCGCAGAGGTGGGAGGTGCGGTTGATAACCACTACGCCACCCTGACTCCCCTGGTGTCAGTGTAATTCAGTCACATTGTCTGTGAGGGCTGCCGATGTCCTTTTTTTTAAAATGCAAACTTCCCTATTTTCGTGTCACTCAGCTGATTAGTTCTCGCATCCTATTTACGTAATGTGGAGCTTAAACATGCATGCGAAGGTTTTGAGACGCGGACGCAACAGGAAGTGAGCTGTTTTCCCTTTTTAACATGTCTTCACACAACTACATCTGTATTGTTAAGTATCTCTTCTCCATTAGAGATGATACGTTAAAATCTGAGACATTACTGTCCTGGGGCCCGTTTCTCGGTAGTCCCGAAACTTTACGGGCCATTTTTGGGTGTCGTAATTCGCTTTGTATCTCAAGAACGGAGAGGACATAAGTCATCAAACTTCACAGTCATTTTTATTTTTGTTACCTTGAAAACATGTTAAAACAAAAAAAGCGGTTGGCAGTTTCACAAATGGCTTTTCGGGCCCGAAACGTTTTCGGGACTTTCGAGAAACGGGCTCCTGGCACGCGAAAAGTTCACTTCCGGTTGCCGTCCCGCGTCTCAAAAATGTGGCGGACCCCAGGACCCGTTTCTCGAGAATCCCGAAAACTTTTCTGGCCCGGTAAGCCATTTACCATCTGCTTGTTTTGATGAGCTGGTCTTTTGACATGTTTTCGAGTTAACAGAAAGGGAAATGAACGTGAAATTTGATGACTTCTCCGTTCTTGAGATACAGAGGGAATTGTGGCGCCCCAAAAGTCTTCGGGACTTGCGAGAAACGGGCCTCAGATCTCGAAAAAACGACGGCATCGAGCAACCTATTGTTTTCACCCTCCTTTACACAGACGTAAGGAGACTACTTCCAGTAGATCAACATGACTTTTCTGTTAAGCGCGTTAATGAAACAAGTTACATTCAGTCTCGATGCCTATCATTTTGCAGTTCACTTTATTGAACCCAACTATTGTGCTATGTCCAAGCGGTCAGTTCACATTGCAACCAGGCTGACAATCATGCATGCTTTGATGCTGGCAGGTTTGAAGATGGAGTTACCATACGCACGCTTTGTCTCTGCGGACCTATAATATTTTCGTCATTATGTGAGCGGTAACAAAGGGTAGTAGTAGTAGTAGTAGTAGTAGTAGTAGTAGTAGTAGTAGTAGTAGTAGTAGTAGTAGTAGCAGCAGTAGTAGCGGTAGCGGTAGCGGTAGCGGTAGCGGTAGCGGTAGCGGTAGCGGTAGTTGTTGTTTCACGGTGCATACCATTTAGCCAAAATATCCCGAATTTTGCTTTGAGGTCAAATGGAATGGCAATTTTCCGGAAGATCTTTACGGAAAATGTGGACAACCTTCAGAGGTAGTCATTTCGTATACTCAGAAAACCTATCCTAACTTGATTTAACAACGAACGTTGAAAGTGGAACCTCGAATCGTTTGTGGACGTATATATTCAGCTGTAAAAACACATTGTTCGAGTTTTCGATTACTAGTTAGGAAAGTACATAAGCAGTGCGCTATCTACGTAACAGAAGAAATTTGAATGTATATATATATATGTATATTTTATTATTTTAGTTGTCATCGTGAAAGAGCAGGGAGAACAACAGAAAAGACTCGACCAGCAAAGGTAAGACAAACTTGTAATAATATTTTTTTGAACGGCTGGGTTTTTTCAACGGTTCAGTGTCGAAAGTAATTAGCGAATTGCTTTCGTTTTGCATTACTTCACTTTTTCAACCAATCAGAAGTGAAACCA
>NC_090882.1:25004869-25017369 GCF_036669935.1 Montipora foliosa | reverse complement strand
TCTTATACGGATTTCTTGGAGTTTCCAGGCTTTCGCCTTGTAATCTCTAACCTGAGTATCAGGCTTCTCTAAAGGGGAAGGGAGAAAGGCCTGATACTCGGGTTATGTAATCTTCAAATGGAGAGTTCGAGCGAGTGTTTTAGCACCAAACAACCGGCTGGTGATTTGATATGACTGGGAAAAAAGGGCTGAAAAAGCTGGGTTTTATTAATACGGTAATATCGAATTCGACCGGTTGCAGGTATTTTTCCTTGGCTGTTCACAAAACTCGATAATTTCATGAACAAACTATGATAATTTCTTTTTTTTGTTCACTAGAGTGAGTTCTTATTGCGGAAGAAATGGGACAATTTGCATAAATTAAGTCACGTTTCTCCACTTTTATTTAGCATATAGAACACTTTCATAAATGGCGACCGATTTGATATTCTATAGTATGTATGTTAATTGGACCTACTGACCTCATTTTGGTTAACATATTCTCTTGAATTTTGCGCATTGCAGTGAGGCTAGAAAGGCTTGTCAGCATTAAAACAACTTATCGGGCCGCCATTATGAAAAAGGTCAATACACCAATGATCTTCTTTGAGCACCACAGAAATGCAGTGTCCAGAGCTATGTAGACGACACGAAGCTAGTCGTATCCTTCAAAATGAAAGATACTGAAAACGCCTTTGCTGACTTAAGAGATGACTTGCATCAAGAGAAAATGAGGGGACAGAGAAGGAGGCTCCCGGTCCAGCCCTTGGGATATGTCATGTCCACGAAAGTTATTTTTAGACGAGCGGAAGTCTTCCGAGACGTCCGCATGCAGGCCAACCTCGGTCCGATGTTTGAAAGAAAACACATATTCATCAGCCTTCCACGTGCGCCATCATTTTCTCTTTTCACTAAGAACCGGAGAGCGAAGCAAGACTGCATGCGGACGTCTCGGAAGACAGACTTCCCCTAGAACAAAGACTTCCGCTCGTCTAAAAATAACTTTCGTGGACATAACATATCCCGGCCAACGCCTTGAGCCTCCCTCTCTGTCCCCTCATTTTCTCTTGCTTGCATAGAATAGGCCAGTGGTGTTGTAACAACCTTTTATTGTTGAAGCCAAGCAAAACTAAACTTATGCCGCGTTTGGCAGCAGGCAAATGCATTACAAATAGGTCACTCCCAGCCTCACTTTCATGGGAAGAGAGCTCGTACCGGAAAACACCGCTAAAGATCTCGGGGTGATTTTGGATACTAATCTAACCAATGACGAACAAATTACCTCCTGTATTTCCTATCTCAGTCAAATAAATGAACGGGTAGTTTCTAAAGAAACTGTGGTGCTGCGTCGGTGGGGAAGTAGTATACAAAAATTTGGTTTATCAACGGAGTTGATAATGTAAATTGGCCACCGTACAGAGATTCTAAAAGCTGACGTTTCGAGCGTTAGCCCTTCGTCAGAGCGAATCGAGGGATTATGGGTTACGTGTAGTTTTTATAGTAGAGTAGGAGCTACGCTATTGGTGGTAACATGGCAACGTGAAAAATAGGAATATATCAGTTAAATGAAAAGCGTTCGTTAATACCGTGAGGATATCGATTAAGGGTGCTAATTTGAAAGATGATTTTTTGTTCCAGAATCTTGCGGCTTTCCGTCGTACCTAGATGTAGGGAAAGGCCGCAGATAGCCATGTGTTTTTTGGAGTGGTTAGGCAGATTAAAATGGCGAGCGACTGGCTTAGATGCATTCTTGTCATTCTTCTCAACACCGCGAAGGTGTTCGCGGAATCGGTCACCTAGTCGTCTACCTGTCTCACCAATGTATAATTTATTGCATAACGTACAGGTTATGCAATAAATGACATTTGCGGAGGTACATGTGAAACGATCGGTGATCTTAACAGATCGCTTAGGTCCCGATATCTTGCTAGTGTTAACAATGAAAAGACAAGTTTTGCATCGTGAGCGCGCGCATTTGAAAGTGCCGGGTTGCTCGTTGGTTTTGAGCGCGCTTCTAACTAAAAAGTTGCCTACGTTTTTGTCGCGTTTGAATGAAATAAGTGGAGGTTGCGAAAAGATTCTACCAGTCTCGGGATCATTTTGGAGTAATTTAAAATTGCTAAGAATGATGCTTTTGACTGCGTGATTATGAGGATGGAAAGTGAGGGTGAATGGAATTCTGTCATTCTTATCTTTCTGTGACGTTTGTAGTGACGACTGTCGATCAAATTGTTGGGCGCGATGATGGCCCGCTTTGACCACAGAGACAGGATAGCCACGTTTTTCGAAGAACTGGCACATCTCCTCTGATTTGCTGGAAAAATCGGAGTCATCACTACATAGACGTCGAAGTCTAAGAAATTGAGAATAAGGAATGGAGTTCTTGACATGTGATGGATGTGACGATGAATACAACAAATAACTGTGTGAATCAGTAAGTTTGTAGTGCACACTAGTACATAGCACGTTGCCTCTAATAGAAACTTTGATATCTAGGAAAGCCAATGAAGTTTCCGAAATTTCCCAGGTATATTTAAGAGCCGGATGAAAAGAGTTGACGGAGGTTATAAATTGATCGAGTTCTTCTCTGCTGGATGAAATAGCGCCGATGCAGTCGTCGATGTAGCGGCCGTATAGTTCAGGTTTAGGGCCGTTGTACTGATTAAAAAATTGGTGTTCAACATATCCTACAAAAAGATTGGCATAGCTAGGTACCATTCTTGTGCCCATCGCTACACCATTAATTTGTTTTTAATAGTTGCCGGCGAATGAAAAACAGTTAAGCGTTAAAACTAGTTCGGCAAGGCGGAGGAGCGTTTCCGAGCTAGGTTCTTTGACAGTGCGTTGATCGAAAAAGTGTTTAAGTGCTTGAAGACCTTCGCTATTAGGAATGACTGTGTATAGAGATGTAATGTCCATGGTGAAAATAAGTTTGTCTTGGCCGGAGAAATTGAAATCGCGGAAAATTTGTAGTGCGTGTGTACTGTCTTAAATGTATGATGGCAAAGATTTGACGATAGGCGTCATAATCCTGTCTAGGTGGCTAGAAATGAGTTCGGTGGGGCAACTACAGACAGATTGGCGACAAGAGCTCCACAAATTTTTAACTGCTCACAGGTCCACTCACTCACCAAATGAAAACTGGTGTGACACCATTCTTCTTAATGTTCGGGAGAGAAATGCGATCGAACTTGCCAGAGTTGAGACGTGAGGGACCCATCGCCAATGAAGAAGTCCGTGACCGAGACTTGGCAAGAAAGCTGGCACAGAAAGATTATGTGGACACAAAGAGACTTGCAGTTCTGAGTCAAGTGGAAGCGGAAGTATTATTGAGAAACACCAAAACAAACAAACTGTCCCCAAACTACGACCCCAGTCCTTGTGAAGTCATAGACAGAAATAGAGGGGAAGTAACATTAAGGAAGAAAGATGGCGTGGAAGTAAAACGAAATGTGTCATTTGTTAAGAAGTACCAGGAGAATAGTACTTCAGAGTCAGAATCAGTGGTACCACTTCAGTCAATTGCTAGCTCATTAGAATCAGCAACACCACTTCAGCCAGTTACTAGTCAGCCAGTTGCTAGTCAGCTCATTGCTAGGCCAGTTTCAGTACAGCAGAAAGTTAACCCAAGTTTACCTACGCTTAAAACAAGCCCAAGACTAACTTGAGTTATTAGACTTCCTAAACGATTTGATGATTATGAAGTGTCAAAGGCAAGACAGGACTTTGTTATTGGAGAAGCGTCTTACAGCTGTACCAGCTGTATCCAGAATTTAAGTTTTCGTATTCGTTTTATTTTGGAGATTTCACGATGAAAGTCAATAAAGTATGTACGTATGTATGTCTCTTACTTATCTAAAAGCGGTTTTCCTATTAGTGTTTGTTCAAAACAATTGTTGTGGACGATGATCAGTTATCGTATCACGTGCAAAACTGATGCAAAGGCGTGAAATTATGCATCCACAGTGAGAGGATATCAGAATTTTATTCATTATCAAATTTTATCAAGAAAACTGATATGCCATGCATTCTATGATGTGCTGTCCTCTTTTTTGACCGTACTTTGATCTTGGCTTTCAATTATAAAGTTCATTAAAAGAAAAACTCTTATGAGAAATAATTCTTATTTATGCTCTCCTTCGTCAGACTCAATACCCCCAGGGAAACCTTTTTCAATTTTGTAGCATTTCTTTAGAATACGATTAGAGAACTGTATGTGTGCACGATAAGGGAAAAACTATTATTTGTACTCAGACCACGTGTTGAAATAAGCGCACAGGCGCACAGAATATATAATTTTCAGGTCAGGAAAGAGAACTGAGTTGAATTTCGAGTTTCTTGGTCTGAAAGAAATTAAAATAGTATCATCGAAGGAAACTGAAATATCAAAGGATTGTCTCGTGATTCAGCAAAAAAGCAGGCACTAAGAGTGACTCATTATCAAAACGTAAGAATTTTCAAATCGAATTAGTTTGAAACGCTGTTAGGTAAAATCAATTAAGTGAAATTAATGAACTAATTGACCTGATCAGACGAATTGACCAATCCGAGTGCGCGAAAAGCACTATCCACTTGGGTGGTATATATTCTTATAAGGTCTATTGAACCGGCAATGATGTCAGTCGTGTTTGAAGTTGCAATATTGCCATAGCATTTTAAAAAGCAAACAAACAATCAGCATGAATCAGTACATAGCAGCTGCCTTGATTGTTCATTTTAACCTCGTCATTTTTTAAACATCACGAAGCGCGGGGTTTAAAAAAGTGTGCATGAGTCGAGACTGCAGCAAAAACTAAACGATTGGAAGGATCTGTGCATCATGAACATCTCCGATGTAAAATCTGAATCTGAGTTTTGTGACCGCCTCAGGGCTTATCTTTACATTGCTTCCACTGGAAATGATTCTTTCAAGGCCGCGTTCGTCGTCAATGCCATTTTAAACGTTCCGTTTTGCATCATCGCTACTTTGGCCAATCTTGTGGTCATCTTTTCGATCTGGCGCTCCCCGACTCTCCGCTCTCCCGCCAATCTATTGCTGATCGGACTCGCCTTGTCTGATCTTGGAGTTGGTTTAATTATGCAGCCATTTTACATTGCTTTTCTTATCTATTTCGCCATTCAAGGCATAAGTTCATCTACCTGTATATCTACCGTTGCAGTTGCTTTGGCGGGCTCGTTTTTTTCGTGTGTGTCGTTTGTTATGGTTACAGCGATTAGTCTTGAACGCTACTTGTCGCTTCGTCTTCACCTTCGCTACGAGGAACTCGTCACAGTCAAACGTGTCCGATACTTTCTCATCATTTCCTGGCTACTTTTCGGAATTTCTTCCTTCATTTGGGTACTTTTTCTTCCGAAATTTAAATCTTTCTATTACTCCGCAGGAATTTTGCTTTGTCTGCTGATTTGTACAGGGGCCTACGTTAAAATATATCGCATCGTTCGCTTTCATGTGCAGCATATAAAGAACCTGGAAGTATGTGGCAAAGTACATCGTCGTAAAAAAGTAGCGTACAATATGTTCGTGGTTTACTGTGCTCTTCTTTGCTGCTATTTGCCATATTCGATTTTTCTTGGCGTGGCAAAAATCGCAGGTTACTCCAAATGGAATTGGATTTGTATAAACTTTACACTTACAGTTGTCAATATTAACTCATCCATTAATCCCTTAATATATTGCTACCGGATGAGGGACATCAGAAGAGCAATATTACATACATTATATGTAGCCTTGAGTAGGTTTAAGCTCAAATAGATTGGCGGTGCATCAGTACGAAGGGAAAAAAATCCTCTTTGATCTTACAGCCCCTCTGGGAACTCAAAACTAATATATTTGGTCAAAACTCTGCGTTTAGCTTACATTTTAGTTCGAAACTGGTTTCGAGAAAAGTTTTTGCTTTTGTAGGATGACAAAATTATATACCTTTCATTTCCGACATAAGCATATTCATGTTTTGCACTTTCCGACGCTGGATCGACATCATCAGCTCGTTTTAATTCTGCGCGTGAGTTTTCAGCCCCTAAAATTTTCCTGTACTTCTATAGACGAGCTCGCAGGCTCTTGAGTGCATCATGGGTAATCAGGGCAAGATGGAGAGAAATTCAAAGGTTTGTAAGAAAGTTCAAAACGATGAAAAGTATTCATGGCATGCAATTTTGGGTTTTTCATATGCGCTCAAAGGTGCGGCAGAATAAATTTGGAGAGAATGGCTGTTGTAGAAATTATTTTATTAAAAAGAGTTTCGGCCATACATTTTTTTCTGTAATTCCAAAGGCACAAAATTACAGATAATGTATGGAGACAAAAAAAGCAATATTTAGAAATTAGTACAAATACAGGTGATTATACAAAATCGCGCGCTCTCATTGGCTGCGCGCTATCTCGGATTAGTATCACCCAACTAGTGGACTAATGCAAATCCTGCATTTTAATTGACTACGCTACTACAGGACTATTAGTAATAGTCCTCGAGTAGCGAAAAGCGTGACGCTTTCTTTCGTTTCATTCCCAAATAAATATTTCTTCAACTTGCTTTTGCTAACTCTATGATTGCCTTTTCTGTCCGACCAGTTGGGTGATACTAAAACCATTAGACCCTTCGCCCTCAAGGGCTACGGGTCTAATTGTTAATTATCAGCCGATAATCACCTCGACGGACAAAATGGATGCCAGTAGTCGTTTTGCCACTGTAAGTGAAGATGATTTCGCGTTGAAATGTTTTTTTTTTTCTCTTTTTTTGAAATAATCACCTGTGTATTTATAGTAAAACAATTATTCGCCTCAGGCTCAGTGATTATCGGTGAATATTCACCTCGACTTCGTCTCGGTGAAAATTCACCGATAATCACTTCGCCTTCGGCGAATAATTGTTAATTCCAAAGAAAGGATACCAAGCTTAGTTCATCTCAGTTGTGAACATGAACTTATTTGTTTGGTTTACGAAGGCGAACGTCTGTAAAGTAGAGTCATGTACAGTATCTTTTGCTTTTAATTTCAATACAAACCTTTGAATTTCCCACCATGTTGCCCTGATTACCCATGATGCAACCAAGAGCGCGAACTCGTCTATTTCAGCTAAAAAAGCGGAACGTATACATCTCCGTCTTAGAGTCTCAAATACACCTCAACGTGGCGTACAAGTCTTTAGAGAGATCAAACGACCACTTTATTTCACAATTAGTAAAAGTCTGTGATTGAATAGCCCGAAGGTGCCTAAAATGGCTCTTTAGTTAGTCTATTTCCCCAATTACAATTTTGTGAGGACTCTTCAGAAACGACTATCTATCCCGAAGGTAAGGCGTCGTTTGCCTCCTTTGTATGCCTGTGTCATCACAAAGATTAAGTGAAGCAATATTACGGGAAACAATAATATAGAAAGGCAAGGGTGCTGCTTTAAGAAGTTGCCATCTATCTGTAGCTAATGGGCAAGAAAAGAGATGATGATGATGATACATCATCATCATCTAGGGTATTCTGTGCATTGGGGTGAGCATAGGCAAGTTCGTCTGCTTAAATGCGGCTAAATACAGGAATTGTACCGGGTTGTGATTGGATGTTGGCACAGAGAGAATGATTGTGGACATTTCACAATAATTACATGGTGTAAAATACACATCGATAGTATTCGCGTCTGAACCCCGGGTGGGGAGGTGCGGCGCGGCCCCTCATGTGACCCTGTTTAAGACAAATATCGCTGATTTTCCTGCTCTGTTTAAGACAGAATTCCGATTTTTGACACCCTGTTTAAGACATTCAACCCAGTTTAAGACCAAAATTGATAAATCGATACCCTGATTAAGACAAAAAATGATAAATTCGATACCCTGTTCAAGACAAAAATCCCGAAAAACATACCCTGGCTGGCCGCACGTCCCCATTAAGCCCTTATATAAGGGAGTTTCCCCCCCCCCCCCCCCGGGTCTGAGCACTCATTTCAAACACTCATTTTTAGACGATGTTGCTCTAAAGATTTAAGTCTTAGCACCCATTTTTATTTGGTTAGCTTTCAATATATTGTAACCGCTATCTCAGTTAAATACTTTAAAATTAGCAGTTGTTTGCATTGCTTATCTCAGCACAGGTAACCCAGGCTCACTCTGTGCGTCACGTAGGTATTAAAATATAGAGAACATATGAGGCGAAGTTTAGGTCTGAAAATTTGCTAGAAAGTGGAAATAAGAATCAATAAAACTTACCATGTGGTGAGCTGTTGTTGTCTTTAATACGTACACGAAGTTTCGGGAAAAATGGTCCCCGTTCACCTTCCTTCATAGTATAGTGACAAGGTAGGAGACAGAAGCCAGCTTAAGGACTCCGATCGACCCAAAACAAGCACGATTTTTTTCGTGAAAATCGAATCCAGTCACTAAATAAACACGCCAGGTTCGTGGAACAGGAATTTCTCTAAACCATGAATCCACTGAAGCATCTCCAGGTAGCAACGCGAAGCCACCAGGCTCCGTAGAACTTGTAAGTTGACCTGCTAAAATGGCGGCCCGAAAGCGTTGTCCTCGCGAAGTGTCCAATTCAAAATGGCACTGAACTCGGGACGCCTGGTGACGAGGGGAATATATGTCCCCCCGGAGGGAGGGGAGTCCCAGATTGCTCAGTGAGTTTTGTTTTTAGCAATTTGGGACTCCCCTCCCTCCAGAACTTATTATACTCGCTTGACGCACACATGGCGTGACGTGACGCACACATGGACGCAAGCGATCCGAGATCAAAACCTCACTCTCACTTCTTCCAAAATTGCCCTTGGAAGTCTTTTAAACAACGAAATAAATCGAAGTGTAGAACTTCCTTCATATTTGTGAACTAGCGACACTGATGCAATTATTGGATGTAGCTGCATCTGTCTGCTTTGTCAGCGCCATCTTGAATTACGTCATACGTGCATTGATACGTCATGTGCACAAATGACGATCACGCGCCTAATGATTGTTAGTTGCTATTCGCCCTTGTCACACGGCGGCCATATTGTCCCAGGAGACCAAAAAAGCTTTGTTTTACCACGCCAAGCCTCACCCCCATGGTTTCCACTGCGAGGCTTGGCGTGGTAAAACAAAGCTCTTTCGGTCTCCCGGGACAATATGGCCGCCGTGTGATAAGGGCGAATAACATTATTTCTTTCCCTACCCTTCACGAACGCAAATCATTACTCCGAGATTACCACTAGTACTACAATGCACTTTATTTCAGTGTCAACTGTATTTAGCGCTGGGTTACTAATTGAACAGAAACCAAATCAAATCATATCGAATAAAATAAAACAAGTTTCTTTGGTTTGGAAAAATGACGTTTGAACGCGATGCTAACAAGGAGTTTAAGCACAGACAACGGCAACGTCGACGAAAACGCCACTTAAGTCCCCAGTTGTTCAAAAGATGGATAACGTTATCCACCGGATGAATCACTACGCATTGGATAGTGCAACTGCTTTCGCTATGACTTATACACTGGGTAGCGATTTATCCGGCGGATAGCTCTACCCATCGTTTGATTAAGTATTTATGAGTCAATGAGTCACGAGTCAATGAGTTAGTGCAGTTACCCTAACCCATAAAATGAAAGCTAAAATTTCAGAGATTGCTTAGGCCTAATCACTGAAACGAGGGCTTAGGCTTAATCAATAAATTATTGCTATATTGACTGTGAGTCTCACTGACTCATGACTCATTGACTCATAAAACAGGCATCCTCTACAAAACCATTGGTTCGGTGTTGTACGCCCATGTTGTCGTTAAAACCTGACCTTTGGTGATTTGTGGAGTACGTCAAAGAAATGTACTGAAACGCGTGCCGCACGACTATTTTTTCCTCCTTTGAACAATGATACTAGGGAACTCAAGCAACAACAACGGCAACGGTAACGTGAACGTCACAAATTTGCACATTTAGTGGGGAAAAACAATAGCTCTGCACGCCCGGCTGCACGTGCGTTTTTCACTTTTGTCCATTTCTTTGCCGACGTCTGCAAAACAACAACATGAAATAACCAAATTTGAGGTTTTATCAAGGACGTCAGCACTTGAAGATAAATTTTCATTTTCTCCCCTAAATTAAGCGCCGTTCCGACTAATCTCATTCTAGTTAATAGTTAATATCAAGTTAACATCGTTAATATCAAGTCTTTTGGAACAACGCAGGCATTCCAGTCACTAGTTATGTTATATAAGTGCTGGTATAGCCACGGAGCACCCTACATTAGCAAGCTTTTCAATCTTAAGAATGTTAAATATAATTTACGTGGGTTTAGCACAAGGTTGGAACTCCCCCCATTCAACTTGGAGTATATGCATCGATCTTTTACCGTTTTGGTCAGTAAACTGTGGAATGCGTTGTCTCCAATGGTTAGAGAATACACCTTGTCAAATTAAAAATATTGAAATAGTTACGAGGTGATTACAATAACGCGATTTTACTTTTTGAGATGACGTTCTCGATGACGTTGCCGCTGTCTTCTCCATTCCTGTTTTGTGACGTTGCCGTTGCCATAGCTGCCGTCGTTGCTACAACTCCCTAATCTCTCTAATTCAATCGATAGCGTTTTATGTCTTATGAATGTATCTTTCCCCATTTGGTAGATACGCAGGTTCGTTCACATGTTCTCGTCACAATTCATCACCGTAGTGGTGCCTAGGTCGGTCTCGCCAGCGCTTGCGATTTCGTCTTCCGTGTAATATCGTCGATAGAGCGTCCAAGTCATCTATTCTTTTCTTCAGCTCTGAAGCGTCGCGGATTTCTTCAGCTTCTGTCATGTAACGCTGACGCAACTCTCTAAAAACGAACGAGTTCTGCCCAAGAAAATGATCATCAATTTCGTCGTCCTCAAGATCAATTATTCTCGTTCGCAATTCTCGTCTCAAGTCGTCGGGGTCGTCCATTCGTTCAAACCGTCGACGTCGCATATCTCTTCGCACTTCATCGGGAATCCTCGAATCCATGTCGCGTTCCCACGGTTCAACCTCGGTATAATCATCTTCGGTCATTTCTTTGGTTCGGATTTTCCGAAGTTCTCGCCGCAGTCGATCAACATCGTCAATTTCTCGCAGTCTCATCTGAAGTTTGTGTCGCATTCGCTCATCCATTCTTCCTCCGACATGTTCGTTCTTTCTTTTCCGTCGCCTGTCAGATTGTTCTTCGGTCTGCTCCCTGATGAGACGTTGAATTTTCTCCGCGTCATCTTCTTCGGTTGGCTTTGTCTTTGCCTTTTTTTCCCGTGAGGATGTCTTTTCCTTGGCCTTCGACTTTTTCTCTTTGTTTGTCTGTTTGTTAGTTTTCTTTTCTTCAGTCTCGTCCTGTTTCTTGCCTTGTTCCATCTGTCCTGTATTCTTTCCGGCTTCATCCTCCTTTCCGGTTTCAGATTTTTTCAAGCATTCTGCAATGTTCAGAAAACTTCGATGAAGAATACTTAAAATTTTTTAGTCAACCATAGAGGTCCTTCTCTCCATTCATTTTTCTTCCTTCCTCTTCCCCCTATTTTCTCCTAACATATTTCCTTCCTCTCCTCTTTCTGAATCCCTCTTGGTCACCCTCCTTACTTCATCCAGGCCTTCCTTCTTCCTTCCTTCCTACTTGTCGCTCCTTTGCTTCTTCCTCCCTCCCGTCTTCCCTCCTCCTCAATAGGGTCTTTCCCTTTCCCTCTTCCTCCCACCAAATCTCCCTCCTTTACCCATTCATCCACCGATCCATCCACCCTCATCTCTCCTTCATAAAGCATCCTTCTATCCTCCCTACCTCTCTTCTGTTTAAAGCACTCCATCCACTCCTTCATATCGACAAGGTTTCTCTTTTCCTTAAACCGCTCCACGCTTGCACTCCTCTCTTCATCCTCTTATCCCTTCTTTCTCCCTACAAGGTTCCTCTTTACTTTCTTCCTCCATCCCTCCTTCCTGGTATGCTTCCAAGAAAGTGCCTCCCTCACTTCTTCCACTCTCCCTCTTCTCGACCCCTATCCTTCCTTCCATCCGCCTTCCTTTGTTCCTTTCATTGCTTTCCCCTCTCTCTTGGACTCAGAACACCCACTAACACTTAAAAGCAAAGACAGTCATTTGTTCTAAACCAAAAATGCCGTGATCTCCTGTCTGAGACAGGGTGAGTGCTGTCATAAGTGTTAAGTGTTGCTTACCATCCTCCCCTGGGTTCAACACTCTTTCAATACATAACCACTCTGTGAGATCTTTATCTTGGTGATTCCAATACCACTCTGTCAAATCGTCCTCATACGTTTCCACCATCAGCTCACACTGTACGAGAACAAGACTAATGTGAGTATTGTTTGAGTACAAACGGGGGATGAGATGGACAGGAAACATACTCGATTTCGGAGAGAGGGAAGGAGACCAAGAATGTCCTTCCACGTTTGGAATTGCAAATATAACATCATAGACGCAGAGCACAAGCGTCATGCAAAATGGTGGAAATACAAAATTTATAAAAGCAGCAGCAGACGAAATTGGGTTTTCTGAAGAGAAGTGGCCTTATAAGGCCAAAATCAATCTTAAGTATGAAACATAAATGTATG
>NC_090882.1:24987369-25002369 GCF_036669935.1 Montipora foliosa | reverse complement strand
GCCCAATTCCATTAGTAGGGTTAACGCTCACATGGTTCATATGGGGTAGAAAACTAGCACTTAACATTACACTCTAATCAGTCAAGTCAGCCCTCTAGAGAGCCTGTTTGGCGCACTTGTCACATAAGTTTGCCATAGGCAGGGGCCGTGGAGTATATTTGAAAGTGGGGGGGGGGGTTGGGGTCTAGGTTTTGGTATGGATCACAAAAGTCTGAGGGGAGGGGTCTAGGAGAAAACAAAACCGTGTGAAAAGAAGTGTGGCCCCCCTGATAGGGTCTCCCATTGGGCAATCTAAGAAAGCTGATAATCACAATTATGATGATGGCTAAACTTTAAGTTGCAATTTCAATAATTATTGTTTATAGGTTTCTTTAGTATAGGGGTGTAGAATCAAGAGGAATGGAGAGAGCTGGTTGCTAGTTCATTTCCAGTGCCCCTATGATTATCCTGATTACAGGCTATTAAAATGAAATGAAGGTCTATTATTTTATCAGTATCTCAAAGTTCAGCTGACTGGTCAATAAATAGAAATTGTTTTATACCCTTGAAAAATAAGTTTACCAAACCACAATCCAGAGCACTTATTTATAGCAATACACTGAACTACGAAATAAGCACTTACTCTTCTCATATCTTAATGCCTTAACTTTGTCCTTATGGACCTTGTAGTCCAAAACATTTGAACAGGCATCCTCAAGAGCTTCATTTAATCGAACTTCTCTACAAAACACACAAAGAACCAGAAGGAATTGAACCTTTTTCCATAATTATTTCTTGCCCCTTAACTTAACAGAGGAGTGATGGTCTAATCGGATGGGACTGTCAGATATGTTTAGAAATTAAACACACATAATTATTATATTTTTGACCTCTGAAATTGCATTTCTAGCTTTCTGATTGGTTCACTCAATAGATCTCTGTCATCAGCTCATATATACTGTATGACCTAATATGGAAACCAATTGCGTCAAGTGTTGCAGCAAGCCGGAAACTGATTGGTCTTGATCCTGGATCTCCGGATCTCAAGGCAAGTGGCCTAACCACTGGGCTGCACTATCTCCACATGAGTTCACTTATTGGATGCATAAATGTTAACTTTTGATTTGCAACTTTCAATAACTTCCAGACTCTTAAGGACGGTGCCTACTAATTCAAAGGTATTTTTGCGTGCTTTACTGAATATGCAGGAAAAGCAGATCTTAACAAGTGTTATTGAAAATTTCAAAGATAATTAATCAACCATATTTGTAAAAAGCTTTGAAATACTAAGCAATGTATGGCGTTCTTTTCCAAAGTAAAGCTTAATTATCTCTGAAAAATGCGTGGTTACAGTACCCCCAATTTTACTAAGAGCACTTGCTAAGTTCTGCTTTCTCCACAAAGTTTTGAGCTGCCCAAAAATATCCCAGCCTTTGTTAATAAGCACCTGTAACCCATAGGAAATCCAAGTATCTCTAGATGCGCGGAATGTATGCGCAATAACAATAGTAGGCACCGTCCTTAAGCTCAAATACACTCAACGGTTTAATTTTTCACTGCCATTATTCACTGTAGCCAAGCATTGGGTTCAATAACATTTGGTTACATTCATGGTTGTACTACATTGGCTTATTTTGATCCACTTTCTCAGTTTCCGGTTGAACAGTCTGCAAACTGTCCCTTAATGGCCTTGTGCCTACAGCTGGCCGGCCTCCCAGTAAAGGAGAAATTTTGAATAATAATAATAATAATAATAATAATAATAATAATAATAATAATTAATAATAATAGTAATAGTAAATAATAATTAATAATAATAATAATAATTATTATTATTATTATGATGATGATGATGATGATGATGATGATTACCGTCACTTCAATCATGATTAGGGCAGTAAAAACTGACTCTGCATAATAATTTGCATGGATATATGTTTTTCAAAATAGAGGACAGGAGATGATGAATTTGCTTAGTTTTTCAAAAAGATTTCCATAACACACTGCACTGAACATAAAATAAATAGTTTTAGCAATAGGTGACTCACGATTTTCTGTAGTTAATTTCCTTCCGCTGTTCCTGAAATATCTGTCCAGTACGGAAGACTTCATTGGACTTGCCAGACCTTTCCAGCTCACCATACAGCTCTAGTACAAGGTGTTTGCAAACTGTGTAGAAATGAAAGCAAGCTTTTTCATGTACTTGAATATTTCTTATTTATTTATATTCCCAAGTAACTCTACGTTAAAACTCTCAGACAATTATGTTACAGCTGCTGAATACTTGATCTAGTATTGGCAAGTCTACAGTAATTTGCCTTGAACCCTAGAAACTGGCAAACTTAGCTTGCTTTAAAAGACGTAATAGCTTTGTTAAGATTGACAAAGTGACTAATATAATACCAAATTAATATGTATGTATGCAAATCAAGCCTTAGAAAGTTTTCTTTTTTTAACATGGTGAATTTAAGTCGTAAAAGATTTTAATTTTGCGAAGGCAAAGCTTCAGAACCAGGCAGATGGGAATACTTGGTTTGCAACCAACACGTGGGGGCCCGGACTCATGACAATAGCTAAACGCACGAAAAAGCGGTCGTATAAAATAATAAGTATCTATTGTTTGTGTCTACAACATCCATTGGGAAGGTACACTGTAAAATAATTTGCCAACTAGCAATATTGAAAAGATAACAAGTGAGTATACAAACTTGTAAAATATTCAGTCTTCTCGCGAGTTCACTGATGTATATGGTGCCAGAGTAAAAATTAGATTGAGTAAAATGTTCAGTTCTTTAAAATTTGAAATTTTCTGCCTGGTTTTAATTGTCATAAATGAGATACAAAGAAATTACAAATCATACTGGGCTGACAAAACTTTCACTTGAATACAACCTTTGAAACTTAAAAATATATAGAGGCAACTTGGCTTTTTCATCTTCTATCGCTAAATTATCTTCAACATTTCGAAAAAGAAAAAAACATAGATAACAAGTTTTTGCTCGAAGAAAAAGTTTGGTACTACAGTAGATGGAAAGCGTTGTGGGAAGACAATAGAAACTAATATTAGGAGCTGACAAGTTGTGAAATCTGCCCTGTGTCTTTGACAGTACGTTGCAGGTCCAGCTCGTCCCAAAAAGACTGCGATAATCTTCAACTGAAGAGTTGTGACCTGACGATTTTTTTCCAGAGCATTCAACTTAAGCTAATTCAAACAGCTATGTCGCGTAACACTCTAAAAACAAGAACATTCATTTACAAATGAACATGTTACCATGACACTTGGTTGGTAGTTTTTCCTCTTCTTCGTCAACATTCCCAACAACCATGACAAACAGAAGAAGTAAAACAGAGACAAATGCGCCAAGCGCTTGCATTTCACTATTTTGCTGAACCGTAAAAGGACCATCTGAACCGGCTGGATAAACAGCTGCATAAGAACTTAGAGCAAATTAAAACTCAAAATGTGAGCTTTTGTAAACAGCAGCTCAGTGCGAAACTGGGAAGTTAGACATGATTGGTCTCCCGTATTTTAACTGCCCGAGGACATTTGTACTTATTCGTATAAAACACCTGAAATCATGTTCTACTCTCCTCTCCAGGTGATGTATAATTCGAAGGAGAACACAAAGGAAAAATTAACAATATTTTGTCCTGAACAAATTCATTTTCATCATACATGAAGCACTCTTTAGCCAATGACCACCGAAATTGCGGTCTCACAAAAAAATATGGTTTCCACTTTGCAGTGTTTGCAGTCATTTTGTCTTCGAAAGTTCGAAGTTTTTCGCCCTTTCGGAGGTAACAAAGAGACTTACAGTTATTTGACTCTCGCTATCAATTATTCCCTGTATTAGTATAAACAAGAGTTTAAACTATGGTTGTGTTTAAAATAATTTTAGGTTGTCCAGTTTTGATACAATGTAGAACGCATGCAAAAAAAGCTGGCGGTCACGGTAAGAACCAGGGCAAACCAAGGAAAGCCAAACGTTTGGGAATGAAAAGATACGAAGGTATAACTTAAGAAAACTGACACTTAGCTGAAACCTCAAAAGTTTGCCATAATTATTACCCGTCGTTTTCATCTAAGCGTGGACAGTACGTTAATTATAGAAAAAACATTGGTAATTTAATGCAAACGTGGCATGCCTGCTGGTAGCCAAACATCTGCAGTTTTGCAGCCATTAAGAAAACTTTCGCGCCAAATTTTGAAAGTATTCTTATTTGCTGGTATGTTTTCAATTACCAAATAGGTTGCAACTTCACACCAGGCATAGCCCGCATTCTTCTGTCCAAGGATTTGAGAAATGAGGTAGTCTAGATGGCAGCTTCATTTGTACGCTTCCAATATTAAAATATTTTGAAGATTTCATATTCATTGTTCAAATGAACACCCTTGAAACTTTCAATGTTTGACTACCAAAGATGTTATGTTTGCACCCAATTAGAGCATGTTTTTCTCTGTCGTGTCCATGCTTAGATGAAAACGATGGTTTCATTGATTCATTGTTTGAATATGTTGAGCAATACAGAATAGATGGTTTGCAACCAATTTCTAGAGATGCAGATAACAAGGATGTAAATTTTGTACATTTGCTGGTGGACGAACAGAAGGAGCTAATGACAGATCTTTTTTTTCGTCCACCAACATGGTGGCAATGATGTAATGGGAAAACCACATATACAGGGTGACGTTCAAGGCCTGGAGGTACATGTTGGCTCGGCAGTGTATGAAAGAACAAGTCATATTAATATTGGAGTCTGTTATACTGGTGGCTTGTTTGGCTCGGCAGTGGATGGCAAATGAGCCAAACAAGCCGGCTCATCAGTAAAGTCTCTAGATGATGGTATGTTTGGAGGGAAAATTGATGTGTTTTATCGTCAGGTGCTCACTGTTTCCATGCAACCTCAAATTTGATTATTTGGCTCTGTTGTCCGAACAAGAAGGATGAGGTAAACAGTACAAAATTGTAAAACACACTCGCGGGGCGTGCAGAGCCCCTTTTTAATTCATTAACCTATTGTTTTACCCGAAGAAGCTGGGATGCCCCATTTATGATCCAACCCAGGCTTATGGATGAGTAAGATTCTTACCTCTGATATTAATTTTTTTGTCACAACCCTTTAAAAAGCCTCTTCAATCCCACTCATATTGTATTGGTGCTTTTGAAAAAAGATTACTACCAGTTGTACATGTATTTTAATAGACCTCATTCCTGGGAAGAGAGGGAGAAGGCTGGTTCATATAATGAAATGTGAAATTCTCTCAGCGACACACTTGCAGATTTTTTTCCCTGGAATAGTAACCCTTTGACTACCAAAGCCTGCCTAAACCGGTCATACTTGGTATTTCACTCTGTCTAGTGCCAGAGTATTTTACTCTGTCCAACGCCAGACGATTTTACTCGTCAATGGGGAACCCCTGGGAGTCAATGGGTCAACCCATTCACACCTCAAATGCCCTAGCATGCTCCCCATTGACAAGTAAAATCGACTGGCGTTAGACAGAGTAAAATCTATTACAGTGCGACGCACCTTACCGTGGCCACCTAACAAAGATTTTTTTACAAATTATCTGCCAATAAGGTTGTGCGAATTTGATTGACAGTCACGCCTCCTTGCACCTTGCCCCTGTACCTCCTTGTGTTCGGGAGCATTTAGTGAAAAATGAAATTAAACCCTGTTGACTGTTCAACAGGTGAACATGTGATTCCTGGGACTGTTCTTTTTCGGCAGTGGAAGCACAAAGTAAAATTTCATCCAGGACAAAATGTAAGTTAATGCCTTGGTTTATTTTCAGGTGACAGTTCTTTTTTTTTTCCTCAAGTTCCCTCAAAAGCAGTTTATTTACTAGAGTATCTTTTTCCCTTTTTCGCTCCTCCATCATTTTTTAAAAATTGTTTAAATATAATAAAAATATCTCTTGCAATTATCAACTTCTTTCTTGGACAGGAAAACATCAAACACTTTATAAGCCAAACCTGCTTGACTTTAAGCCTTTTAAATAAAAATTCCAATAATGTAAATCACAGAACCTTCATTAGTTATTTTTATGAATAAATTTGTTTATATTTTGTTGTCGGTGTCTGAACTAAAGCCATGCTTAAGGCGAAATTTCCAGCTTGGCTAGGTGGAATGAATTAGTTAGCTGTTCCAAAGTCAATAATCCATTCTTGATATTTTGTTTCTAGATGCCCTACTTTTCATCTACTTTATTTAAGTTTTACCTTTGGCTGTTGATTTGGGCCAAACTCAGGTCTTTTTTTGTCTGCAGGTGGGCCTTGGAAGAGATTGGAGTTTATATGCGCTTGCTGAAGGATATGTGAAATACAAGAAGGGACTGCTAGAACCCTATGCTTGGGGCTATGGTCAACAAAAAAAGTTCTATGAAAAAAATTTTATTCATGTTGTGCAGAAACAACCCTACAAAGGTCCTAAACTTGTTCCTGTTCATGATGTGTACAGAATCGCCACAAGATAACATGCAGTGAAATTTTACAGGAATGTTTGAAATAGCATCTTGAAAAACTGTTAAATAAGTGTGCAAAATTGCCAAATCCTAATTGCCCCCGCAGGCGAAATCGAGGAGGAATTGAGAATTGTGACATCACAATAAATAGGAGTAGCAGTTAATCAAAAATCTCTATTTGGGGGTGCAGAGTATTATGAAAGAAGCATGTTGTTTGGTATTTTGTCAGCCGCATCATGTCATGTGTGTTTGCAGTTTTCATTCTGAGCAGCAGCTGATTTTAAGATAAGAAAGACAACTTTTCATCATGCTGTTTACATGTACTTTTTTGAGAAAGCACGATTATTTGGCCACGAAGCGTAAGGTTTATGTTTATTATATATGCAAAACACGAGTTTAAAAGTCTGAAAGCCCAAAACTCCTGTGCTTCTTATTAATTCAGCCACATACACATTGAGTCTTTGATGTCATTTTCTCCTCGATTCAGCTCTCTCAAGATTTTAAGTTAGTATGACGAACCATTAAACAAGAAAATTCCAGTTAAAATAAACAGGTCTCTTTTTGAAATCAAGGCTTAAACTTCAATCAGTTACTGTTTAGTTAACATAGTTTTGAAATCCAAAGAAAAATAAAAATTATTGTTTTTTTGGTCATAATAGTAGGGGACCAGCTGTAGTGTCTACTATTACTAGTTACAGTATTAGGAATGTGGATTGGTAGAATTAAGTTCTGAAAAGCAAGCAAATTTGGGAATTTTGCCGTAAATTAAGCGGATTCAAGTATTTTGACAATTTCCTTGTGTGACAGACTCTACCTGCACTATTAGGGTCTTGATAATCTGCGAGCCAGTGAGCCATGTAAGTCTCACATTTAAGTTTACACACCCATTTAAAATAACGCTGAAAAACAGTATTTTTAAATAAAATTAGACTTAAAAGTCTAAGTACCTAACTATGTGGCTCGCACGTTGACTACCGTGGGTCACATGTTGACTCGCATGTGGACTTGCATAGCTTGCAAATTGTACAAACTTGACTATTAAATCAGCTCCTTTTTTATTTGCATGTACAGTGTAGATTTTACAATTAGTGACCAAGACAATAGTGTTAGCAAAGAAAGACAGTTCTATGTAGTGGTAATAATAATAATAATAATGCATTAACCCTTTTACGCCTGAACTGGCCAGACTTAGTATTTTGCTCTGTCTACAATTTTACTCGTCAATTGGGAACCCCCAGGAATCAATGGGTTAATCACTCACTGAACTAACTTTAACTATCAAACTCAGAAAACGCTTGGAAATACATTTCAGGAATTTTCACAGTGTTTTCAATCACAGTAAAATTCACGACACCATAGTTAATAGCCATGGCCTTTTGCATATTGGTTTGCTTTCTCCGTGCAATGTGATAGCATTCCTGAAATATTCCAAGGTGTTCCCTATTTTAGTAATGCAGTCACTTTCAGATAAATTATATCTCATTCTTTACGTACATGATGCCATCTATTGTAGTTCATGAGCCAACCAGACCTTCTTTTGGCTGCTGTTGAAACAATGACCTTACCTTTTTGATTTATTGTTCACCCGATTTGATTATCAAAGGAAATTTGATGTCAATGGTTGTAAACAGTAAACCTTGCAGTAAAACGAAACAAAACAATCACATGTTCTGGTATTTAGACAGGTTATTTTAGAACATACAATGTATCATTCCTTTTTTCCCCCATATTAATCTTTGTTGTTAATAATCTTTAATAAAACATTGTATCTCTGGAGTGCAAGTTTAACTTTAAAATCCAATGAATTGAAATGATGACTTATGATAAGAGGGGACGGTGGAATACACATACTTGCAGTAAAACCCCTTGGTATGAAGTGAACTACCAATAAACTTAACATTGTGAAGGAGAACCTGCGAACCCAAACCGATACACACTCCTGTTCCATGGGAGATCGGGGCGAGGGGGCGTGTGATTGGGTCAATTTTTGCTGGACATGTGATGCTGGCATCTCAGAACCCCTTCCCCTAAGTTTAGTTTAGTTTAGTCCCCACCTTAGTCACTTTTGGGTAAATGTTTACAATTTTAGCAATCCCAACTTAGTGACTTTCTGTTTATGCAATAATGCTTCATTGTAATTTCAAAAGGGAATGTAATGGGACTGGTAAAATTAATATTAAATAAACAGCGCTACAGTTGTTTATGTAACAACTTTTTTAATGAGTTGCCAGTATGGCAATCCCAGTCGGAAAATGGGTGGTACTTATCTGTTTTTTATTTGTATTTTTTTCCGTGTCGGTGTAAGTCTTGCCTAGGTGTCACTCCCCTGCTAAGTGATGTCTTTGTGCATAGGGTCTTCTGTGTGTCTTTTGTTAGGTTTGAGGGGGTTGGGGTAATCCATAGATTTCTCTGGTGCACACAGGAGAACATTTAATTAACTGCCAGTGGCGTCGAATGTCATTCTAACACAATGGCATTTTGGTGCATCTTTAAACAAAATATACCCATATGGAGCTCAAGAATGGAACGTCAATTGGATAACAAGACAGGCGGTAAAAAATAAATATCTGGAATCTTTTTGACAACAATCCTTCCCCCGTCGAGCTGAAATCAAAGTGAGCTGTATTTCTAATATTTTGCCAAGTGTGGTGTTATGTACAACACTGAAACCAGATAGAAAATTCTCTGGTAACTTGTGGGTGCAACAAAGACAGAGAAGGAATCGAACACCTTAAGTGGATCTGTGATCTCTGTTGTCTGGCTATTTGTATTATTTTATTTTGATCAGTCTTTTCAGTCTAAATAAAAATATTATTATTAGCCTACAAGGGCTGTGAGTCTAATTGTTTTAGTATCACCCAACTAGTCGGACAGAAAAGGCAATAATAAAGTTGGCAAGTGCAAATGAAACAAAGTGCTACGCTTTTCGCCACTCGAGGACTATTTCTAATAGTCCCCTCGTAGGGTAACCAATTAATATGCAGGATTTGCATTGGTCCACTAGTTAGGTGATACTTAATAAAGAATAGTAATAAGGCCCAGTTTTTTTTTTGTATGCTACCGCTGATGTAAAATTGAATTAAGGAAATGATTTATGTGAACAGTGGACATATACATAATCTTTTATGTCTGTAAAGTTGCATCACAGTAATGGCAACACTGAGAAAAAAAAGTTGATAATAAATTCTACATTTCAGTTTCGACACGCGGAGAGTTAGTATTCTAGTATTCTCTTCTCTGCCTCCCCTCAACGACAGAGGAGGCAGAGAAGAGGCGCCCTGGGAACGGGGTTGGTCGTTGCCTCGCTGCTATTCATAGACCAGGTCACTAAGCACAACACACCACCTGCGAGGGAAAAAACCTAAAGCACTGACCCTGTCGGGTGAGGGGCATGGAACTGCAATTATGGTGGACATAGGAGGTCTTTTTGAGTCTTCTCGTCTCCTCGACTGGGAGTTAGATTCTATCAAAACTGACCGAAACGAAACAGTTGGGAGGTCGCTAATCAACTACCGTCATCTGAAAACTGAAATACAGAGTCAGTGTTTCTCGCTTAGCGCACAACAAGAAAGACTTGACGAGGAAGCCACCACCGAACCTTTGAAAGTATGGGTGATGAGGTCTTGGGGCGCCCTCGAGACAGTGGATGGCAAAAGAGAGGATGCGGAAGAATACTCACTCAAAAAGCGGGAACTTGATAAGAAAATCGTGATGCTGAAGATTCAAGTACTTTGTTTGAAACGAGTGCATGTCAGTTCTTGTATTCGACAGCTTCAGGTAAATCTCGTGATCTTTACCTTAGTATTTAGGCTGAAATTAATGTCTTGTTAAAGTTTTAAAACGAATCCATACGCATTCACTTTGCTGCGATTTTTACATCGGTAAATGAAAGTTAATTTCATATCAAGGTGCAACTATTTCAATTTCGGACAAATAAAAGGGAGCAATACTGGTGCCAATCTACCCGTTAACATGGCCCCTGACTTCCGTTTCCTCAGGGAATTTGAGTGTTTTTGTTATTTTTGCGGTCATTTTCCGGGAACACGGGAAGAGAGACAATTCCCAACCTCTGCGACACCTCCTTGACTTAAAACACCATTTTCTATTGATTTTTGTGCTGTAGCTTTTATTTGACATTGAATTTAAAGGCAATGTTAATGGTGAAAGAAAAGACAAGGAATGGGTTACGAATTGAATGGCATGTATTGTCTCATTCTTCAAGCCATGCCGCTACACATCAGCGGCCATTGGTATTCTGCAGTTACTCCTAACTCAAATAGTTTTTTCTGACTTGTCCGAGGGACACCTTTTCCAGAAAAATGAACCCTCTACTGCAGAGTGTTCATTGCCATGGTGTACGATGCAAAGGGATGATTTGCCTCTTCCTATCTGACTTTTGCAAATGGGTCCCTTTTTCCTGGAGCCTTAAAATATTTAATGCTGAACTTTTGCTTTTTTTTTGGGGGGGGGGGAGGGGGGGGGGGCTAGGGGGCTACCCAGTGGTACAGTCACACAGTCACACTGTACCATGCATTGACTGTGGTAGCTTTTTCTTGGTTTTCAGGAGTTGGCCAAAGAAGGTGGTAAGATTCCTACCCCTACAGCTTTGCAATACAGCAAGTTTGAGGAATGGTCAGTGGCCAATCAACAGATCTACGAGTTGCAGTCCCAAATACTTGAAATGGAAGCGGCCAAAGTCAGGTGATTACCCCATTAAATGTTTGTAATCAAAGGAATGTAGTGATCAAATCCTAGCTTCAACATCCCTCCCCTGACTGGCGCTGATTTTCATAATGAAGACTATTATTGGTCTACAATAAATTAGGGTTGCTTTGCTTTCTATTAAGGACAGGAACATCAACTCTGGGCTGGACTTCAATATGAAATGTCAGATAATTCGTTTGAACAGAAAATAACGAAGTGATGTTGAAGGTGGAATGATCAACTTGGTACATGTAGGTAGAACACAGCAGCGCAATATGATACAGTTTAGGGTTTTGAGTCCATTCAAGCCCAGGTATTTTTCTCAGGCTTCTTTACTGTAACTGCTCAAGTTTTGCTCTTATTAAAGTTCTGCATCGATCATTGTTATTTTTAGACCACATATCTTTTTATGATAAATAATTACCGGTATCTTTGGTACACGTGTATTTTAAATTATCATAATTTTATAATGATATTATAATGCATTTTTGCCTATCATTTATGCTCCAATATGTACACGTAGATTGCACAAAGAATTTTTTACACGAGAAGGCAAGGAGTCGTCTGAGTCCTCAATAACAACAAGGCAGTCGTTTACTTCACATTTGGAGCTAAAACTTGGAGCAAGAGATCCTGATGCTATGGTGGGTGAGCTGAACCTGGAAGAGGTTGTTGTGCCAAAAAGCACACTGGCGATTTCAAGTATTTTAGACCAGATTTTAGACACAAGCTTTCTAAACAATTCTTTTGAAAGTAGCAAGTTGAAAGCTTACATCCGTGAGTGCTGGGATGTGGAGAATATTGATGACGAGTTCCCCACAGGAGTACACTCAGATAGATATCAGGAATTTGTGGGTGGAATGGCTCAGTATATTGTGGATAAGCAACTATTTGTTCAGAGGGAAAGCCTGACATATGATATGGTCTATGTAAGTCACATTTGTAAATTATTACTTTTTTGCTTTATAGCCATTTTTATGATACTTTTGAGTTTTATGTAGGTTAATGTGTTCCTCAAATTTAAACCAACTGTGTATCTGCTTCGCTTTAAATTCAGTAAGTTTTTTCTTATTTATTTTCAAGCTGTTTAATGTTATTTTTGTACATTAATTAACCCATTGACCCCTCAAGCTCTGGCATTTGACAGAGTAAAATCTGTTAAGTCTCACTTCCAGGATTCACTTTTAAACTTGATCACGTCTGTTGAAACAAGATGACAAAAGTCATACACATGGGATGTTTTCTTTTCTCTGCAAACAATAATTCAATTAATTGCATTAGGTAAAATTAGAAATTACAAATTGTTTCACTGTAACTTACCATAAAAATTACGGTAATCTGAATTTTCTCTTGTGAAAATTGATTTGTTCATCACCTTTACTGACCTGGTATGGTAGTGTAAATGTTGAGGAATCGTCCTCAATTTATGTAATGGTGAAGATTGAATTCATGGATTTCCCGGCAGATAGTTTATTTTGATGTTCCTTATTGATTTTTTTATTGCCCACTGTTATTAACAAGACTCTTTTAATCACTAATGTCAGGGCAAACTGGAGCAGTACTTGATGCCAGCCATCTACAGTCTGATCCAAGATCACATTCGCAAACCTGAAGAAGACAACAGAATATCTCAGGTCTACTCAAACCTTGCGCATGTTACCCAGACACAGTTCGGCGTCAGTCCCGAGTATCGGGATGACGACATAGCACCATACTATGCTGCAATAGCATGTATGAAGAGTATCACCTTGTCAATCTTGCCTTCAAGGAAGATTCATGCTATTGTGAGTGCTGCACAGTGTGTGTTTAGGAAGCTCAATGAACTCTCCCTATGGAACCATTCTAGGCCACCAGGAGCAGGTACGTTGTTGACCAATGAAGTGGTATATCACCTTGCTATGGGTTGTTAACATGGAGAGAGGATGATTCTTGCACCATAAGTAAGATCCTAGGAAGTGGAAAAACAATCCTTTGTTTGGCTTTCATGCATAAATTTGGGCTCTCTGCCTGCAGCTTTTTCTTTTGTACAAAATGTTCGGGTTGATGATTATGAGGGAAAGACATTTCAGCCTTGGGTGGATTAAACATGCTGAATTTCCTGTGGTTGGTTCACTGTTCAAAACATGATCATGATCCTTGTTGCTTTGGCAGATCATGACTCGACACCACTGTGTCCTGTGAATTCAGTTATGTACAGCACATTGCATTGCCTTCATTACTGCAGCAGCATTAATCATGTCTTTTTGGTGGGACTCCACTGTTCAGTCACTGAGTAACCATGGAGCCTGTTCCACGCAGACAGACTAGTGACCCTGGACTTAATATGAAACATGGTGTTAATGTGATTCATTCCCAAGATTCTTCCTGCTGTAGTTCTGGGACCCAGTTTTGACAATGCAGTGGTTCCCTCAATCGTCTGGCATTAGACAAAGTAAAATCTAAGTGCCACTTGTGAGAGGGAAAGAGCATCCCTTCTCGTGACATATTACTTTTATTTCTACATTTGGTGTTTTGGTGTCTCCAATTAGTAGACTACCTGTAGCTAGCTATAGCTGGCTAGAAGATATGACATATACAACGTGTAAATAAAGTTGTTCATTTTTTTCATTCATTACACAGCTATAAAAGGATGTTCCTGATTAAGGAAAAAAAGTTTCCTTTCCTTTTTTTGCCAGATGAATTCATGGATGTTTGGGTTTACGTAGTTCTTAAATCCAGAATACCAAACCTGGCGTCAACAGTGGCATTTTTACGGCGTTACTCCAACCCCAACTTGTCATTCTCTGAGGCAGGATATTACTTAGCAAGTGTTGAATTTGCATGCCAGTTTCTTCGCCAGCTTAATGAACAAGACTACAGAAACAAGTCACCATTGTTGACCCAGAACATTGTTGTTTGCGAGCTGAGCAGGTTTGGCAAGATGGCTGCAGAAGAGCAAGCAATATTTGAAATGGTTTTGCAAGACGAATGGCTTCATGGATATGAGCTTTTTGCCGTAAAGGAGTGGCACTTGGACCCAACAAGGTCAGATTGTTTATTTAATTTACACTGCATTTATAAGTTCTCATTGTAGGGGTCTTTTTGGCTATTGTAGTTCTGCATTTCCTGCAGTAGTGGCCTGTCTACTATAGGATACTACCATACAGAGGGCAGGGTTTTTGTTTGAGGCCTACAGGTCAAGTCTAGAAGTCCTTGCTCCACTGATTAACAAGTTAAGCCAAAAGTTTTCCCTAGACCTGCAACAACATTTTTTAGAGTGATTAGGGCAGGGAGACATTTTTGGTGTTTTTTGTTTTCTCTATAGCACAGTGACATGTACACTGACCTGTAACTGGTGACTTGTGTTTTAGTGCAGTGACTGCAGTCTTTCAAGTATCTACCTGATATTAGGGAGCTTAAGCACGTTTTTGCGCCACGGTTGGCAACCGGAAGTAAGTTTTCACACAATCACACTTTGCTGAGTATCTCTTCTCCATTGGAGCGCAGGTACCCCAAGCTAATGTTATGGGAATTTGCGACTCGGGTTTCGGAATCGAAAATAACAAACACGAGTTGAACAAAAATGCCTTACCTTGTCTTCTTATCAGTGTTTTTGTGGCGTACTTTGGCCATTTCAGCGCGATTCCAGTGGGTTGTACATGTAGGTTCGCTTTATTTAAAACGCGCTGAAATGGCCAAAACACTGATAAGGCATCACAAAGACAAGGTAAGGCATTTTTATTCGATTCGTGTACTTTATTTTGTTTGTTTGTTTGGTTTTGGTTGTTAGTTTTAACTGATCGTGACGCACTAATAACAATGTCAGCTTGGGGTACCTGTGATTAGAGATGATTAGTTCGAAAATCTGCTTT
>NC_090882.1:24954869-24982369 GCF_036669935.1 Montipora foliosa | reverse complement strand
AGTTGACACATCTTTCGAGTAGAACTCATGTAAGATGACGCGGCTACCAGAGACATTTTGTTCAGGGTTGCTTTCTTCTATCCAAACCTTTAAATCGAGTATGGGGATTTTTCCGTCTTGGTGTTCAGACGGACAATCAACCTCTATCTGTATGGATGGGTGAATACTATTCCCTATTTCTTGTATAAGCAACATTGTTCTCTTGTCTACAGGGACGCCGGTACTACTTTGCGATTCATGTCTACTAACAATTTCACCATTCTCACAGCTCATTTGGGGTTTTGCCGCCGCTACCACTATGTTAATGTCGTCAACGTATCTTTTGTACATTCTTACTCCTAGGCATGTCAGTTTACTCTTCAGTTGCCTATCCCACCAAACCATAAACACCTGGGCAATGACACCTGTGAGCTCTAAACCAATTGGTCCACCCTCTTGTTGTAATCTCATCTCATTGTTAAATGTGTAAACGTGATGTTTCATGATGAATTTAAGGGCCACACTGAGGGCTTCGGTTAACATTCTCCTCTTTTCTCTGTTAATTGGGTACTCCATTAGGTCTTACCCATGGTGCAAACCTCTTCTCCTTTACGTCTTGAGTTCCACTTCCTGTCATGGTGGGTGGCCTTCCACGTTCTGACCTTCTCTTGGGGCTTACACTCTCCAAACCGAGGCTACTGATCCTGCTCTGGTCTACGTTAAGTGCAAGGTAGAGCCCAAACTCGTCATAATCTATGCACTCAAAAGTAGTATCGCAGCCATAGAATATCTCGCAAATCTTCTCAATGGTGAAGTCTATGTCAAGCCTGGGGTACAATGCTTTTACATCCGCTGACCCAATTATTACGTCTTCGTCGCAGCCTTCGTCATTCACTCTCTTTATCTCTGCCATCATTTCTTCGGTGCTCATGCAGATACTATCTTCTCTCTCTTCTATTCTCTTGAGGATCATTGACATCAGATGCGACATTCTCTGGTTGAAAGATGACTCAGCTCCGTACACCGGCCTAGAGGGTGGACCAGTTTCAGGGTCATTACACTTCTTATGATCTTTCCTGAGAGTATACAATGGCGGGAGAGGATCGTTACAGCTGACCATATTATTCCTGATCCGGCCCTCATTTCCATTGTCTTTCCCAGCTTGCAGTATTGTAGACCTCATGAGGTCATGCGAGGAGCATATCCAGAACGATACCATCATAACGGCAGGCCAGTATAAAAAGTTAGAACAAGAGATGAATGCCCATTCTGTTTCTGTTACAAAAGGAGGCTATGACTCTGTCATATTCATCCCTGTCACACCCAACTCTGAACTAAAGAACAGGATGCAGAACGAAGTGAAAAGATAAGGTTTCAAGATTAAGATAGTCGAACAAGCAGGCACGTCACTAAAGAGACTGCTACAAAGAAAGATCCGACCCCCTAAGACATACGTCGTGTGACAGAGAAGATTGCTTGGTGTGCACGGGAGTGGATGGGAAGAACTCCTGTGACACGAATAATGTCACATACGAGATAGTGTGAAAAATGTGGAGATATATACGTAGGAGAAACCGCCAGAAATGCATATACTCGTGGAAAAGAACATCTAAAACTCCTGGAGGGGAGAAAAGAAGGATCGGTGCTGTGGAGACACTGCAGAGAGAAACACGAAGAAGAAAGACAAGTATTTAATATGAAAGTTACGGGATCATACAGAAATGACGATCGCAGAAGCCGTGAGAATGAAAAATGTTCCACCTGAACGGCTAATGAATAATAAAACGGAATGGAATTACTTTAAAATCCCAAGGGTCGTAGTAGACAAAGACTGACCCCACCTTTTTAGCTGTTGGGTTTTAGAATAATCTTTTAACAAAGGCATTGAAGAGGCTCGACATAGAGCGAAATTAATCTGCCAAAACTTTTTTAATACTTCTTTTTACCGAAGTTTTAAAGAACATTTTGAAAGAAATTTTAGAAGATCTTCACAGGAGCCAAGAGTTTGGAGTGTCGAAGAGATAAACACAAGGTTAAAACATGGTTTCGTTGACAAAAACCTTCTTGACATCAGCGCATAAAATTGGTGGAAAGAGAATATTATTTGCAGCAAAACATTATTTGCAGGTCACGTGGTGGACTCCCGGCCAATGAGAAGGAAGGAAAAAATACATCGAATGATAATTGTTAATTATTATTCAACACATTCTCACAATGTCCAAATATGGTCATAATATTGTGATCGTTGCAGGAACATATCATATATCTTTATTTACCCTCGGATTTTAGAGTAGCTTTATGTGGCTAGTATCTCCGCGCATTTACCCTCCCATGCAACCATTATGGTACAACACAAAAGACAGACCCTAACACCGGGAACTCCATGCCCTTCTCTTTGCGAATAGCGTGTGTGGGTTATTTTGTCCCAAAAGGTTATGCACATTGACGGGTGGCGAGAGGGGACCTACGGTTATCTGAGAAGACTACAGAAGAGTCTAGCCATTTGCAGATGTCGTTACAAAGGCAGCACTTTCCTCAGTTATTTTAAGACCCAGAGTGTTGGTCCGGCCGGAGTCTTTCTGACGACCTCCCGCATGGCAGCCGGTGCTCTACCAACTGTGCAAGGTTGAAGTCATCTTTTTGTGCTTTAGTCTCAGAACAGGCAGCCCAAGCTCAAAATGTCAGGAGTTCAGTGTAACGTGACATATGCTATATTAAATAACTACGCGAAACGTGACTCCCGCCTTACAGCATATGGAGGTATTGTGTTACAACGGTTTGAATTTGTAAAGGTTTGTATGGGAAGGCAACGGCTTTGCTGGAAAAGTCAATTATTCTTATATTTTGTGAATAAAATCCACTTACCTGTTGCCGTGGTGTATTCTTTGTTGTTTGCCAGCTTCGCAGGCCGATCTAACGCGATTTCGGCGACTTATCGTTTTGTGGGTTTCCACTGCTAAAAGAAAGACCTTGTCTTTGTTGTTTGCCTGCGAAGCTGGCAAACAACAAAGAATACACCACGGCAACAGGTAAGTGGATTTTATTCACAAAATATAAGAATAATTGATTTTTCCAGCAAAGCCGTTGCCTTCCCATACAAACCTTTACAAATTCAAACCGTTGTAACACAATACCTCCATATGCTGTAAGGCGGGAGTCACGTTTCGCGTAGTTATGTAATATAGCATATGTCACGTTACACTGAACTCCTGACATTTTGAGCTTGGGCTGCCTGTGGTCTCAGTCACTGTTTTATTACTATACAACTATTCACGTCAGTGTCGGTGGCTAGCGATGGGTGTTTACCACTAACCACCTCCACTTCGGTGAATAGTTGTTGATTATCCTCTAAATAATCCGCATAAACCCATCTCCTGGATTTCCTACGAAAACTGCAGCAGTGAGTGAACCTGAAGCGAACGAGGCCACTCTCTAATATTTTTCTTCGGAACGCATGGAATTGCGGTTATGCACGAATAGACCAATTAAGATGCGCTGTATCATCTTGCCACATTGAAGATCTCAGCCTGCTGTTTTTCATTTCGCTCGTCGCAACCTCAAACTGAAGAAAGTTTCACTGTCACGCAACAAAAAAAATAAATTCGAAAAATCGTTCAATGAAAAAGGACAAGAACTTGGAATTTTGAAGAAAACAACTCTTTTAACCACCTCTCATATTCTCAGGTCTGTGCGGTACAGCGTATCTTACTTATTTGTCGAAGCGTTTCACGCAACTTTAGGAGACGCCACGTGGTCCACCAATATGGCGGCCAAAAATCAACGGAAGACATCTGGAGTTCACTTTGCGATGAAAGCTCTTACTTTCCGCTCCTGAGATAGAGTACATGTGCATGAACACATATCCTAATGTACTTGAAATGCTCAAACTGCTGAGATTCATAGGGATAGCCTTTTTTAAAAACCAACTAGCTTTGTATCGTGGTGTCACGCAATCGAACGCAAGGTGACAATTCGGAATTCATACGAATGCTGTATTTTCGAAACGAAAGACGTCACGGAACTGGAAATTTGAAAAAGATTTATTTCTAGGCCATCTTCAATTTCCTTTAAATAAAAATTCAGAAGACCTTGTGACTTTGATTTTATAATTAATTTTGATGACGTTACAGTGAAAACCATCTATTGTTTCCTTTCTTCTCTCGTGGGGTCCACAAGGTGGTCCAGTTGGGGGGTACACGTTATGACCCTGCCCAAGACATTAAGATCTCCTTTCAGTCCACGTACGAACCATCGTTAAATTACCGCAAGCAAAATTGTACATCTCCCTTCCCCTCCGCAGCATTGCAACCATTTAGGTACACTGGTACATAAAAGTGTATTGCCCAATCGATTGTTCGAAATTTGAATTCAGGCAATGAAATTCAAATTACAGTATTTGGAATAATTTTATATAATTAGCTAGCGAACGAGTGGAAAACAGCCACTGAAAATGGCTCTATCTTCTTGGTAGTAAAGCCTAATTTTTGGCTGAATGTGTAATTTTTTTTGGATAATATGGTTATTTAATGGTTTTCTAGGCAACATTTCACTTGAAATTTGTTACTTTGTATACAAATGTGTTTACAAAATGGATCAGAGACATTTTGTTTTGCATTCACGGCTGTGTCAGTTGGGCAATGTCCCTAAAGAAGATACAGCAGCGGCGGAGATGATTAGCTGCAAGCTAGCAGTTGTATATAGAATAAAATGTTACTTTAGGGTGAGGCGAGAATATGCAAATCTTCCCTCGCCACCTCCTTTCACGTCTTGTCACTGCTTGCACAAGGCGCATGGAGTGCTTGCTTACGGCCTAGAGATGAAGTTAAGTATTTAATTGTTCATCGAATAAAGCAGTTCTCTAGACTGGCAACAAAATCATTTTTTGTCTGCAAGTTTAGACTACTGCAAACAGAACTGTCAGTGAACTGTTAATGTTGCCACCACTTCGGCAGAAAGTGTTTTTATTGTACGCGCTTTGTCAAAATAAAACAAAATAAACAGTAACAGTTAAAATAATGGAGAAATAATGTCAGCAGTGATGGCAAGTCTTTTTACAAAAAGGGAACTTGCCAACAGAACTTGTCTTAGTTAAAGAGGGCAGCATCAACAAGACATGGTCTGAGATGACCCTCATCTCTCTTGGGTCTCTGAGCCACTTGCAAAACAAAGAGCTTCCTAGCAGCTTTGGTCAAGCTATTTTTTTTTGTCTATCTTTAACATTGTGGGAACAAGATTTTTCCTATTGCATGGAAAAAATGCAAAAAGGTTCATGTTTGTATTTTTTGACTACCCTGGTCCCAGACGTTTTTCTTGAGCCTTGAAGAGGTGAAGTCGAGACGCGAAGCAGCGAGAAGAGAAATTCGTCTGGTTACCTTGGACTTGAATCTCACTTTCATGCAGACGCCAGCTATCAAACACGTCAAATTGATAACTGAAAAAAGGGACCAATGGCAACTTAGCAATCACACATTCCCTCGGTATTACCAGTCAAACGAACCAATCATATTGATTTGCGAGTTTGTAAAAAATACCCATCAATTCGAGCCTGACGGTCAGATCCTGACCCTGGCGTCTGCATGAAAGTGAGACTCAAATCCAAGGTAACCAGAGGTTGTTCTCTTCTCACTGCTTCGGGACTCATCTTCACCGCTTCGCAGCTCTCTCGTGGCTCAAGAAAAACCTCTGCGACCAGGGCATTTTTTGAGTGAATAAAAAGTGAATACAATAGGATTCCCAACCAGTCAAAATATATCGTAAGAAACAGCATAAATAACTTTACATATCCCTGGCTCATAAAATCTCTACAATATAACCCTGTTGCACAGAGCATGTTTTGTGGGCAAGAAGGCCAGTATGCCTTCCATATATCCATCCTGAAAGATCCTCAGGCTTTTGAAAGGCAACACGTTGCCAAGAAGTGTTTCAGTCTCCTGGATTGTCATCTTGGTTTGGTTTTCTGTCAGTACTCCACAGGCTCGGGCTTCCACTCATCGGACTGTTGCCAAAGTCTCCATCATCTCCAACACCATTGCTTGCATCATATTGAGTGTTCTCCAATCTGGACCAAAAAAAAAAAAACCAAGACATTCAATAATGACAAAACTTGCAACTAAAACCCTAAGAAAATGCAACTGAAAGATGCACTTTGCAGACAAACTGAAGTCTCTGGTAAAAGTATATAATGAAGTAAATGCTGTGGGGGAAACTTTCATCCGTGTGTAAGTTTACCCTGGTTCAATCCCTCTTGTGCATTTGTAACACAATTGCAAGAAAAGGGTGCACCCATCAACGTTATGTACATATACATTTACATGTTCCACCACTTGGCGAAGTATCCTTTGAGTTGAGCCTTCTTTTGCTTTTGTGGCCTCATATACCATAAGCCTTTCCAAGACATCACCACCAAGCCAGCCACATTTTGAGTAGTTTTGTTTTGGAAGATTCAACTACAAAAGATATGAGAGATGGAGAGCGAGGAGTTGCTTGCCTGTCGTCCCATTTCGCGATGCCTAAATTGAGATATTCCTATGCTGGCAATAACAGGAATAACTTTGGGCCAAAAATGAATGTACTGAGAAATATCAGTGCATGTTTTTGTGTGGTTTCCTCTCAGGAATCCAATCTCAGTACCACAGTCAAATTTCTGGTCATACCACTGCCTGGCCTGACAATGATAAATATTATTAATTTTTGTACTAATTAGTAGTAGAAAGTGGCTGGTTACTGCTTGTCTTTGGCCAGCAACACTGGTGCACCATTGGTAAGCAGAATTTATTTTCTTTCTTATTCACCTTCTACATTTCAAAAACAGCCAGCTGTTCTGACAACCTTGAATAGATTGTGTGCATCACAGGGACCATGAGGATAAACCCTTTTAAATAAAACAAATTGCATCCGTCCAAATAAACCAATTTAGAGCCTAGTCCTACACATCAATGTATTCACTTTTCAATGACTTTGAAAGTGTGGCCACTAATGTAATGGTGGCATTTAACCAAGGCCAAAGGATTTTTAAAAATGCCAAAGGCATTGAATGTCTTCCAGTGTAAATAAAGCCACAGAAGAGATGCTCTTCTGTAATGAAGGACCATGATAATAACGTGTTGTTGCAAGCGAGCAAATCATTTAGAAATTACCTGAACACAAAGAATGGCACACCATTAAACAAACATTGAAATTACTTGATTACTTTGCATAAAACAATGTTAACCATTAAGTATGTTATTTGATTTAAGGACAACTTGAGTCTGAAAGGTTAATGCAAGCATACTGCGCTTTCTTCGGTCAATATTACCCCATCTATTTTGCTCTGACAAAATAAACCCTGACAAAATTCATGGCCAGCTGTCAAAAAGAAAACTTCATGCTGGAAATGCCTGACCTTGCACTGCTCCAAGTGTCCTTTGTTAAAAATTATTAACTTTCTCATTACCACAATAATAATTATTTTTAAGCTCTTTTAATATCGTCCAAACCTTACAACATACAAGCATAATGAGTGGAATTGATCCACTGATTTCTTTGTCAGAGGTCAATAGATGAGTGAACATTTCACTTACCGAAGAAAAGTCAGCTAAATCACTTTTGCCATCTTCGTAACCCAATCTGTGTTTTCAATATTAGTGAATTAAAGTACTTAGTAATTGGTTGATTTATAATTCAACTCTAGTAAAACCCACGCACTTAATACTAATCGCCCATTGTTCCATAAACTACCGGTATTGTTTACAAAATGTGTATGCTTTTCAAGAAAATTAATTAGGGTTTTCTTTGGTTTATCAATTATTTCATGAAAGCTCGAGTCACTGGAGTGATTCTTAGTCGCTACCCTTGTGCTTAGCAATCTCCCAGAGAAGGGGGGCCCCCATAACTTCAAATAATGCATGCTGAGGAGTTAGATTTATTTTTTTAGATCATTTTCAGTACCATGCTGCAATGTTGTAACGAGTTCAGTGAACACAGTTTGGGAAGTGGAAGTTACAAGGGTCAAATTAATTTTGAATGCTGATGACCAATTCAAAATGATTTTAAAAGTTGTTATCACATTTCTGGTTGCTTCTGTTTGGAGTGACAATATTTAATTTGCAGCCCAGAATAATAATAATTATTCTCTAAGAGATGGTATGCTCAAATTGAAAACAAGCAGAATCACTGGTTACTCTGACATCTTGTAGTTTATAGATCAGGTTTAAGGCAAGCAAGAAAAACCTTTTTTTTTTTAAAATGCTAAAAACTTGTAAAAAAGTGATCAGTGTTTATTAACTTGTTTTTCCTTTTTAACTTATTACTCTGTCACATTGCAAATAAATGAAACAAGCAATGAAACAAGCAAGGCTATCGATAGCCAAAAGTGAGTAATCCATTCTTGTACAAATAGGTTGATACTTTTTTCCAAAAAAGAATTCATAAAATAATTAAAGCCATTTTAACACACCTTGTAATAAGCCTTTCATCTTCATCTCCGAATTCTCCACCCATGAGAGATGGCTCTCCAACCACCATGACATCTTGAGTTGCTATTGCGAAACCTGGTGTGCTTGGGGACTTCTTCTTACTCGATGTACTATTCATTCCAGTGTTAGGAGTTGATGAATTCGCAGTTGCTGGCTTGCGTTTCCGCCTCGTCCTTGTTGGACGCGTAGTATCTGCTGGAAGAAATACAGCAAACTGTTGTACCCGTACAGATACTTCTCCTGCTAAACTAGCATGTTGCATTACGACCTCACCCAAGACAAAAATGCACCTAACAAGTGCCTGGTAACTTTGAAATGGTTATGACCACAAGTGAGTTCAATGGTTATTTCAACAGAGGAGAATTTAACAACACAGCACAGGTCATAGAGTTAAAATAAGCATAGGGAAAAACGTTTTCTTATCTCCTTCTTTTAAGTGCTATCACCTTGGGTGGATCCAGGATTTTGTTTAAGAGGGAGAGCAGGGAGAGGCTAAAGAACTGTACACTAAAGGCTTGGGTAGTCTGCAGACATGACCCCTGTCAGAATTTGAGATTTCTCCATTTTATAATATTCTTGCACACATCCCCATGGTGAGCTACAATAGGTGAAGCTAGGTCAGACAAGGACTACAATTAGTAAGCAAATTTGCTTGTCCACAAGTTTCCTTTCAGTCTAAGGAGTTAAACAAAACCACCCCTAGATCTGCCCCAGTGTCACTTTTGGCATTTAGCAGCTTTGAAACTGTCAGTCTACAGACTTCTTTCTCGACTTGGACACTGAAAAAGGAAAATGGGCAGAAGACCACAATAGTCTTTGGTAACCTTTCACAGTAAAGCAAAAAAATTGTAAATGTGTCACAAAGGATTGGCCATGGACCACAAGCTGATTTGTTTTTAGATATCCAAACTGAAAAAACTCTATAATATAACGATCTCAGGATGGAGTTTTACCACAAGATGTGCAAAGAACAAAACTAGAGACAATACTGGCCTTTCATTGGGCTTCCTAGTGGTAAATAAATTTTTCTTTAAATTGCAACAGTTTACTATGAATAATTTAATAATAATATTCACCCCCTGCACTTTAAAACAAAAAAAAAAACAGAATTCTATAAATGCACAAGGAAATAGAAGCAACCTTGTGTATCAATAATGATTGTCTTACATTTTGTTCAAATCTGTTCATTTTACCTAAACTTTTTTCTCCCCTATAAACTAGCCATCTTTTAACCCTTTCATGCCCCATAGTGACACTTATAGATTTTACTCTAATGCCAGACGATTTTACTCGTCAATGGGAAGCCCCTCAGAAGTGAAAAGGTTACAACATGAAGCTGAACAATATTCAGCTGGTTTAGACAATAAACTCAGCTTTACTTGAATAACTATTTTGGGTCACAGAAAATGCATTGCATCTTCAAACAGGAAACAATTCAAGGCATGAAACTTTGCAAATTTAGTTTTGTTTTCTCTGGTCTTGAAAACATGTTTAGAGATCAGTTTTTCAGAATAAAACAGATCTTAGCCTCACAAAGAGCCTATCGGCCCAAACCATTATCTGGGCTTTACTAACAGAAACAGGTCCCATTCTACCACAGGAAGCCCAACTGACACAGAAAGACTATGGCAAGACTTTTTCCCCCAAACAAAAGTAATCTACTAATGGAAAGGAAAGGAACTTTATTTATTTACAGGAAAAGCACTATATCTAGTGTCTAGTATTCTAGCGCTGGAGCACAAATTGGGGACACTGTAAATTGAAACCAACAAATTGACGCAAATCAAATCAAATCCAAGGACATCTTGTGGCAAAGCTCTATCATGAGTTGAACTGAGGCTGACCTTTTTTTGAAGCAGGCTGCCCAGTCAGTGTTCTGTCAAGAAGTTTAGGAAAAGGGGATCCTTTTGAGGAGAAACAAGTATATATGAGATGTTCCAGGATTTGATGAAGGAAGTAAAAGGAAAATGGTTTAAACCCAGAAATGACAGACCTTGATGGAATTTGATCATCAGGCCAAGTGTAAACCAGAGAAGAACTGGTTTATGACTGGGGTTTTGACAACCTCAGCTGAAGTCAATTTCAGAGTCTAGAGTCAACCCTTGACTCCGAAGACAAGTTTTGCTTCCAATGCTGAAAAGTCAGTCACAAACAGTCGTCCTTAGGGCTACACCGACCTGAAGGATCCAGTTCCATAAAGAAACAACATTGTTTTCTATGTCAAGTTATATGTTACAAAAAAAAAAAAACACCCCACTGCATTAAATAAAATGTCATGTTAATTATTACACTTTCATGCCACTGAACACTGATAATTACAAAAATATTTAGGCTTGCAATGTTTAATGATCAGTCTCCTTATAACAATTCAATTCCAAAATCTATCCTTTCTTAACAACGATTATTATACTGTAGATATTTGAAAACCAAAGATAGGGGGAATATGTAGAGTGATCAGTTAAGGCCTACCTGGAGTCGTTGGAGTATTCGGCTGCCACATCATGTCACCTTGGTTATATTCTACAACACATGAATGTTAAACTTTCAAAGGTTCTTCAAAACAAGGCACAGCTTCATGCAATGAACTATCTTGGTAGATCACACATCCCAATTACAAAATACATCCTGTTGACTTCCAACAAGGCAGAAGTACTGCAATTTTCATAATTCTGCAGAATCTCATCTTCAAGCTCCAAACTGCGTTTTAGGCTTCCTTCAATCAAAATTCCCACGCCAAGAGTTGACCCAAAACCAGACGGCCAAATCAATGATAATCATATTTGATGTGTGACATAACCTACCGATCAGCATCTTTGGTTCACACCATACATTAGTACATTCGAACTCAACACCGGTGGAAAGCGATAGAATCTGTATGAAACTTTTTCCCAAAGATTTTCGAAAAACACATCATAATGGTATTCGAGCTGCGAACTAAACAAAAACAACCCAATTCAATTTTGCGGAGGCAGAGTCAATTTTGCTGGATATGTTGGAAATTTGATTGATTCAAGCCAAAGAGCACAAGGTGACATTCCTCAGAATTATGAACACATTCTGCGGATGTTAAGTACAAACCAAATTTCTCAATGAACTACGATGGCTAGTTTGCAGCAATCTTTGTAAATCGCGATCTTGTAAAGTTGTCTTGCACTTGACTAGAGAGGTAAGATATTCAGCACACTAATCTGTGAAACATTTGCTATTGCTGCTGTTTTGAAGTCCTGGTTTGCCTGATGTTGACCTTAAGTGGTGCTGTGACCTTTCATCACCTCCCTATTGATGTTTAATTTGTCTCGCAAGGAACTGAAGTTTCGTTCAGTTTCATGACGTATTATGATTTTTTTCGGGATTTTTTGGGGGTTTAATTAAAGAGTTCAATGATTTAAACTGAATCATTTAATTTGGTTATTTTCATACAGAAAGTAAAATTACCGTAAAGACTCGCAGATAAGCCGCACCCCGAGTTTAGCAACTCAAATTTTGGAAAAAAAGTTTTTCATGAAAAAAACTCGAAAGAAATCCAAAGTCGAGACCATGAAGTGTTCTGTCTTCATCCAAGGCAAACTCGCCATCAATGGATCGAAACATACTTTAAAGTCTTACCCGTAATTTTAGCTCTTTAGTAGAATAAACATCATGTCCACCACTTATGACATATGATTGATATTATTCTGGTATTTGTTCACAGGTATTTCTCCATTCAAGGCAGTTTTTCCATAGAATTTTAGGCGTAAATTTGTTGTTTTCTTGCATGAACTGTGCGAGGCTGTGTAACCAGGCATAATATCGGACGATGGAAGACTGGACACCGAAATTCACAGCATCTTTCCCAAATGGTCTCGCAGATAAGCCGCACCTACGATTTTGATTGCAAATTTTTGGAAAAAAGGTGCGGCTTATCTGCGAGTCTTTACGGTAAGTCGGCTTGCCACATCACATTTTCACATCTTCGTGTTGAAACAGCGCAACGTGTATTTTCGTTCCTGTATATCTAAAATGCATTTATTTTTTAACAAAAGACCACTCCAAATGTTGACAAAATCATTGTCCAGGGGCTTTGGGTTCATGTACATGTAGTTAAAAGCTGCAAGACATTCTCAGACTGGCAATCCCGTGTTTACAACTGCTTGCTGGTGCGTTAAATTATGGATTTTCAATACGCTTGTCATTGAAGTGTTTTTGGTCACTTCAAAAAAATCTTGTAACTTTAGTTTACATGACACTGCTATGCGACATGCAAAAATCTGAAAACATTCAACTTTTTGTGTTTAATAGGCCAAAAGCCAAACTTTGCATAGTCAGACAACAAGACTGTGTTTTATTTTGTGACATTACTTTTCAAACGCATCATTGAACCTTTTGAGAGGCAAATGCTTCGGAAAGTTAATGTGGCAAACGCATTGATCACAAATGAGTTTGGTGGTTCGCTTATCTCTGAGCGGTACTGTATCTTACCTGGGGGAGCATACATTCTTTGCCACCTCTGAAACAGGGTTGACTTCAAACATTCTGTTCATATGGGAAAATATACTGTTAACTAAATCAAAATTATTATGGCGCAAGAATGAATTACAACACAGACTTTTGGAAAAAATCACCCAGTTAAGGTAGCTTGCAACAAAAACACTTTGAAATTGGGTGACGAGGCAGTCTAGGAAAAGAAGCAAAATAAAACTGACAGAAATGTATGATTCGAGCAAGAACAGAACATGAGATCTATGGGATGGGATTATGTTATGATTATTACCTCTTGGGTTCAAGTTATAAGTCTTGTGACGTGACATGAGTTCCTGCATGGGTTCAAGAATTACACAAAGCTGAAAAATAAAGAAGATTGAGTTGTTAATATTTTGGACAAAATGTCTTTAACTTAGTTTGAAGAAGAAACCATGCCAAGTGGCAACAATTTTGCTTGATCATAGGAGAAAGGAGGAAAGGTCAAGAAATTAAAAAAATCAATGGTTAAGTAAATGTATAAATGGCCAAGTTAACACGTGTCCTTCCCCAGAACGTAAGCAGGGCTGTCAACTCTCTCAGATAATCCGGGAAACTCCAGGTTTTGGACTGAATCTCCCGATCTCAAGATTATCAGCTGAAATCTCCCAATTAATCACATTCATCAATCTCATTTCTAGTGATAATAGACATTCACTTAATTTCGAACACTTTTTGTTTTTTGATTTATTTTAACAGAAATAATAACAAAATTCAAACCTTTATTTTTCTCATAAACTCTGATAAACCACTCTTACAAGCGTTGCTATTGACGGAAATTGTAATTTGAGCAATAATGTGCTGGGTCCGAAATAAAACAATCAAATCAAATGTTGCAATGCCAATGACAACTTTTTGGCTCGTTTTTGACCTTTGTCTAGCTTGTGTGACAGTGCACTTTCTTTTTGTGTAAAAGACGCAATATGATGTCATCAGAAATGATGACACAAGACAGTGTTATGATGTCATCTATCATCCCATCCCCATCAACTCTCAATATTTGAAGAGTTTGGGGGTTGACACCCCTGACGCAAGGGTCATCCTCATCTCACAGTGCCATAGTAAAATATTACACGGCTCGAAACTGCAACCAATACAGTCACATTTGCGACTCTATTTTTTCTCCTGACGACTAACATATCTGGAGAAGTCAAAACTTTGCAACTAGTTTTCACCTTTGCTCTTTCAAAACTAGACCCTCCATGAGGGTACACTGGGTTGCCTGTGGTACGTGCACCGTTCCAAACAATTTTTTTCAAGGTCATTAAGAAGTCATACCAGAAGAGGCCCTTTGGCTCACAGGTCCTCACACGTTCGTACGACGAAACAGATCTGTCCTTGCGTAATATGTAGCTCTAACAGTGCACGCTATTGTTTTGGTATTGTCTATCATTGTAGTGCCATGGTAGAAGTCTTGGGTAAATAGTCTGAGAAGACATGTGGTCACTAGCAAAGTACTGAACCCAGAAAGATTGAAGAAAATAAATGGGAAGTGAGAAACATTGGCTTCTGGGCTGACATGTTGATAAACTTCTTTTCACCACAAGTTTAAGTGTGCCCGCTGAGCATCTGACAGCTTTGTAATGCCGAAGTTCACTGAAGTTAACCCCTGTTCGGCGGGGTTAGTGTTTGGATGCGAGACCAAAAACAATATACCCCTCAAAACAGAAGCATTGGACCGAAAATTCTATTTTAACGCTAACAAATGCGGACCAAGCAAGGACCTGATTTTGTTAGCTTGCTTTATGCAAAGCAAATATTGATGCAAAAGTAAATAAATAGTGGTACAAAGTTTTTGGGAAGAGCAGAAGGAAGTTTTCTGGACGGTCGATCGAGAATAAAATATTTTGCCACCAGCAACAACATTTATGACACGAAAACATTAATTTTTAACCCCAAATATAAAAAGTTACGATCACCGACAAATTCTGGGAGATTTTTGCTATTGTACTTTTGGCTGCACAAGTAAAAGCGCAAAATCGAAAGTTACATCGGATTCAGAGGGCGCCGTGATTAAGTTACCGCGGTGTGGTTACTCGCGAAACAGTGTCAAATCATCATTTGACACAGATACTAGGTTTTTGTTTTTGTAAGTTTTCTTTTTCTTTCAAGTGTTATTAAGTTTGACAAGAAATGTGCGAATTCAACACAAAGATCACAATCGCCCAATTCTTCAGGTTGACAGTCAAAACTTTACTCTCCAAGACGAGGTTATTTATCGCCAGGTAATTCCATCGTTTTGGGGATAGCAGCTACTTTATTATTCATCAGTGTCAGATTTTTTTTGCCGATTTTGGGGGTCATTTTGTTGAAACTCAAGCAAGCTTCCAACAGACCTGTTTATTCACGTTACACTATACCACAAAAATGCTCCCGTATCACATTTCAACACACGTATGCAAATTTGTTAAGCTGGAAAATTACACAACATGATATTAAAGTTCACAAAGGCTGGAAATATCTCGGCAAAATCCTTTTCCAGCGAAAAATTAATCGAAACAAACAACATATTTACTATTAGAGGCAAAAATACCTTCCTATTTCAAGTGCATGCGTGCAAACAAGAGATGCAATAATTATTATATACATTTTTGACAGTTCACATCAAAACCCTTTTCAACTCGGAACGCTGACCGTAAATAATAAAGCACAAAAGCGACAACAACTTTCATTCAAATAATTCTTCACTGTCACATTTCCAAATATTTTACATCTTTGGAGAGTTGAGTACAAAATACCGGTACATGTAAATTGTCAGACAACTAAGATGCGACTTAAAACACTGTGATGCATTCTTGTAGGCGTTCGATTCCTTCAATGTTAATTTGTTAAATCATAGTTAGTAACTATGGTTAAATCCATAAAAAAAATGTTATTTGATTTCCGTGTTTTATATAATACCAAGTTAGTAAAATATTAGAAACAAAGCTCACTTGATATTCAAAGGCGAAAAATGAAATTGTTGTCGAAGACCATTACTCGTCTCTTAAAATCCAGATATTAATTTTTCAGCGCTGTCTTGTTCATCCAATTGACGATCCATTCTTGAGCTCCATAAGGGTACATTTTGTTCAAAGATCCACTAAAACGCCATTTGCGTTACATGACTTTCGACGCCATTGCCGGTTAAGTTAATCGTTCTACTGTGTCCACCAGAGAAATCTACGCATTTCCCACTACCCTCTCGATCCCAAGAAAATACGGGTAGAAGGCTCTATGCACAAAGACACCACTTAGCAGGGGAGTGACAGGCAAGACTTTTATCGACACGGGAAAAAAAAAAAAAAAAAAGAAAACGAAAAATAAAAAACGACGAAATTAAAGACAGATTCCGACTGGGTTTGGCAACCCAGTAATAAAAGGGTTAGCAGTTGCCACTCTGCCACCACTTTTGCTAAAATAAATAAAGAAATGAAAAAATATTTTGTTTCTTGCCATGAATTTTCTTTCAATCTGCTCATCACAGCAATAATTTTAAGTTAACCCTTTCAGCCCCGAGATTTGTAACTTAAAGATATTCCTCTGTCTAATGGCAGATGATTTTACTCGTCAGTGGGGGAATGAATGGGTTAACAAAGCAATCTGGTTGTATGAGTAAACCTAGGCGACAGACCAGCATGCCACTTCTTTCGCTCAAAGAAACAATGGAGCTAACAACAACTATAAGAAAATTAATGTGCTGTAAACAGTACTGCTTTTTAAAGAAAAGGAATGCCAAGGAAGCAAAATTAAACAATCTGTTGGTGGTGAAAATGGCAAAGGAAGCTTCTTGTTTGTACACATGAGTGACGGAAAATTGTGCAACCATCTTAAAAGTTCTTATTTGGATTGGAAATCTTGTTTAAATTTTCAAAATTTTCTTCAAAAACCCAACATTTTTTCCTTACCCTTAAATAATTGAGAGTGGCATTGGTCATTCCTTGTCTGGTTATGTTTTTGGATAAGGGTTCCAAAAAGGTTGGATCCTGTGCTCCAACAATCACATTTCGCGGAATCATTTCTGTGTAATGCCGTATGGCAAAGTGCCAGTTTCGTATCCTCATTAGATCATCCAGAGTGAATTCTAATAAAAGTCGACCTTCTGTGCAGACCTGTAAATATAGAACAATCAAAGGTAAACACAGATTAACAACTGCATCGCTAAGTGGAGGTTGCATTCCCAAGACATCCTGGAGCTTCCACTATTGGCAGCCAGCTCCAAGATGGAGACTGTACCCATGACTGGCAAAACCAGACAACCCCACATGATCCCCCACACATCAGAGAAGGTAAGCACCAATCACACTAATAAACAGTGGAATATAGATGTAGAGGGGGGAAGGGAGGGAAAAACCGCAAAAGAGTCCAAACAAAATTCTCCATTGCTCCTAGTTGTTAATTCTGTAATAAATAATGCATTTAACCTCATCAAACCCACTGATACAACTTGTGAAGAAAAAATTAAAAGATGCTAATGAAATATTCTACCCCTGATCAGTATTCTTTGTAACTTTACATGGTAAAAAGGATGTGTTTCATGATCTTGAAATGTACCCATCCCCTTTCAGAATGATGTAGTTATAATATTGAAATGAATCTGATCCATCTGACGAGTTGACAAATGGGTTGGCCAATGCACTGGTTGACAGTCAACCAACTGCAAGTTGACTGTTGGCGACACATCGGTCATGTAACCAATCTTTGACATTCCTATCACACGTCTGTCACATGTTGATGATCACTTTTTCACCCTGTTAAATATTTGTTGAGCTTTGTCATGTGTTTGTCACGTGTTAGCTGACATGTTCTTAAATGTCAGCCAACACGCTGGTTCCGTGTGTCAACCAACGCATTGATTGACACATCGGTCAATGCATCATTTGGATTGGATTACCGTATTGACCCGCGGATAGGCCGCACTTTTTTCCCGGAAAAATGGGACCAAAATTAGGGTTGCGGCCTATACGCGGGTACAAGTGTTTTGATACCTCATTAATGTGCAAGAGATCTCACGGTCATACACTAAATTGGCATTTTAATGTTCGCTTTCAATTGTTACTAACTTACAGCACATACAACTAAACACTAAACCATTGTTTTGTTAACAAAATATCCTTTAGCGTGAAATTGGTAAGTTTTCACACCTATTGTTTTTTATCTTCTATTGAAATGATACCGCTTGTAAAAATCCGTTCTAAAAAAAATTGATATCTCAGGATCTACTGACTCTAAGAAATCGCTTGAAACGGGAAAAAATTCTCTACCTCAAGGCAGTGCTTGCTAGGAATATTTTACTGATGCGCCGAATGTCCTGGTGTTTTAAAATTTTGTCCGTGGAATAATTAATTAATTATGCGGCGGCAGCGGCGCCATGAAATAAACATTTTGGCATCAGTTTTTGTGTGTGAATTACTTTAAAGCCTGCTATTTCACATTTTTGTTCTTTTGTTTTGAGTTTATTATTCCAGTTTATTGAATAATATTTTATTTTCAACTGAACAAAGAAAGAAGGCTTGCTGCTGTGAAATTAGCAAAGTAAGAAAGTAATATCACACGTGTGATAAACAATTTTGACTGCCAACGATATTTGTTGATATGTTTTCAATTTGCATTGGTTTTCATCGAGAGCATTTACGTTTATTAGGCAATTAAAGCAGGATAAAAAAGGCAGTAGACAGTTTTTAGGAACAGTTTCATTAATGACTTTCATATTTTTTCCCTACTTACGGTTTTAAAACTATTTATCATACCGGGAGATTTAAAAATTATCACATTACTCACACCTTCCTATAACCTGCACCAAGAACTATTTGCGAAAATATTAACACATTACCCGGGGGTAATCGCCCAGAAATTACGGTAGCTGTTGTTGATTTCAAACTTCGCTTTATTTATCACTATTTTTTTTTCCCATGAAAACCATTGAAAGTTTGGGGTGCGGCCTATACGCGGGTGCGGCCTATACGGTAGTTACCATTACCCATTTATTCAGCAAAGCAGCAATGATAAGGTACACTGTAGCAATCTTGTAACTTCCAAAAAAACAAATCATGCACTATGATTTCATTTGCTATTTTTTTTATATCATCACGGTTCTGAATATGAAAGAAATACTTTTGAACTCTTGAAAGAACCACGTTGAGATTTTCAGATCATCACAGTTATGAATGCCACTTGAACAGCAAAGAAAAGGAGAGCGCAAGAAATTCAGGCTTGGATGGGATATGAAGCCCTGACTGCTGAGATACTGGTGCAGTGCTATACCAATTCAGCTATCGAGCCATTTGGGAGATGGTCATTTTGTGAGTTTGTAATAGCCCTGTAGAGGATCTGGATACCAAGAGAGCATAGTATATGAAAGACAAGTCTGCAAACTATAGACAGAAGAGGAACTGCAGAGATAAAGAAGTCCTCCACATAAAGCCTTTCAAATCCACATGCTGAATTATACATCACTTGATACTGTAGTGCTTGAAAAACCCTGCTCTGGCCATCTGGACAAGTACAGTAGATTTTAATTAACGGTTGGGCGAGTGACTTTTTCTAAACACTTGCCCACCCAGAAAGCACCCACAGAATCAGAAATCAAAGTACTCAAGAGGTTCCAGGAGACAAAAATACGGAGTATTTTTCTGTTTTTTTCCGCTCAGGCAAGTACAAAATCCCCTTGTCCAACTGGCTCCTCAAGTTTGCTTGCCCAATGGACAAGGTGAAATTTTAACTTTTTCCTAAGCATGACTGATAGCTCAATTTCCCCAATAGGGAAGACTCACTTGGATTATCATAATTCTGCGGAATCTCACCTTCAAGCGCTAAGTGGCAAACTGCAATTTGGCTTCCATCAATCAAATTTCCAAACGTAGCCAGGAAGATCAACTCCGCCTCCGGAAAGTGAATTGGAGTTTTTGTTTAGTTCACAGCTCAAATACCATTATGATATTTTCTTAGAGGTTCTTCAGTAAAAAGATTCGTACAGTCAGATTCCATTGCTTCCCATTGTCGTTGATTTTGAATGTACAAAAGTACCATGGGAACCAAAGATGCTGATTTGTAGTTTTATGTCACGCATCAATAACTGATTTCAGCATCTATGGTTTCAGGTCAACTCTCAGGTCAACTGTCAGTTTGGCCATTGGCACTTGAAGCTGAGATTCTGCAGAATTATGAAAATTGCAGGAAGACCACCAGGCAATTACAAAAATTTGGTTTCGTCAACAGAGTTGATAATGTAAATTGGGCACCGTACAGAGATTCTAAAAGCTGACGAAGGGCTAACGCTCGAAACATCAGCTTTTAGAATCTCTGTACGGCAGCTAATTTACATTATCAACTCCGTTGATAAAACCCAATTTTTGTATACTACTTCCTCACAAACGCAGCACCACAGTTTCTTTAGAAACTACCCCTTCATCTACCAGGCAATTAGTTCTGTATGTTTGTTTATACATTTATACTTGATAACAGTTTCCAAGAAAACTGTGTATTAACTAGCCAATAAATCAGTATTTAACAACAACAACAACAACAACACCAGCTTTACTTAATTTACAACATAATCTATTCCTACAAAAAAAGGTAACATGCATTTACTCAGAATAATTAAAAAGCTAATTGAGCTGAGTAAAACTAAGAAATGCTTAATTATAGGACATAGGTTGGCACTAAAGAGATAGGTTGGCACTAAAGAAATAGAAAATAAAAGTTAATTACATGTATCTGCTAGTGAGCTGAAAAAGATGGCACTGTACAAGCCATAGTTAACAGGATACCAATAAAATATTTTAAAATGAAATTTCTTTACAAAAAGAGACAAACCTTTGTGAAGACTGGTGTCTTGTGATGAGTTATCATTGTTGTATTTTCACAGTCCAGTGTGATTGTACTTGTATTGTTGTGAAACGATTCTTTTGGTTGCACAATGTGGTAGTAAAGTTCTTTTACTCCACCTTCAAATATGGTGCGGAAGTATCTTGGAATTAAATTCCTTCCAATTGCTGAAAGAGTGACAAGAAAAATGACAAGACCTTAAAGCAATAAAGTTCACAAGCAAATTAAGAGTCACCATTTCAGAACTAGGCATGCACTGCCCAAAACCAGGTCAGCATCTCTTTGGAAAATTCAAATCTTGACTTCTGAATCATAAAATGGATTTCACCAAAATCAAACATGGATGTTGAATATCTAAAGAATCCACAATCATTTTCTGAAAGTTGGCCACAGTTTGGATACTATGGGCTGGTTTACACTAAGGATGCAAGCACCAACAATTTAGCTATATAGACGAGTAAAATTACATGGCATTAGACAGAGCATAATCCATAGGGATCACTCTTAGGACAGAAAGGAACAAAGGCAATAGTTTTTGAGTGGACATAGATGTTGTTAACCACTGACAGACTAAATGACTTGTCAAAAACTGTTTCTTTCAGACATCCATTCAACTGGCTTTCCTTGAAACTGTGGACTAGAGTGTTTTTCACCAAACTTTGTTCACTAATGTACTTAGAAATTGCACAAAAGTAAATCATTTGAACCAGTGTTAAATGTCAAGGTTAGGACAACTTAAGGATAAGGATACTTTCCATATGAGCCGTGAAATACATACAGTATCGTTTTGGCCCATCTTCCAAGCAAAAGCTTAATGTCAGGGTGGCATCATCGTCAAAAAACTCTGCTGCGAATGTATCCCACCATACATTGTCCGCATCCTGTAAAAAAAATATACTGGGATGTCCAAAAGCATTTGGGCAACACGTAACTTAAAGGAGGAGTACGTGAATTCGCAGCAAGAAGTGGGACGATGTACGTTTATTAACAAAAGGGACGGTTCATAATCTACAAGGATAACCAGGTTGGGGGAAAAACCGAACAGGCTTTTAAAAAAAATCTCTATCTGTGGTGATGGACTTCGTGTTTTTTCCCTGAACAAAGTGACCAGGCTTGAAAAGAATGTTGCCTTAATTTAAAACTGTGCCAGAAATGCGAAGTGTTTGGTGAGAACAACATGTGGAACGTGTAGTTGTATTGAAATTCACCCGCTAATTTGCAATACATTAATATCAAATAAATATGGCTTTTTTTTTCATAATAGAATGAAAAATCACACTGCAAATGATCATCATGGTAATTAACAAGTCACAGAGCAACATTGACATTTGTGGAAATGGCACAAATATATATATTCTTTGTCAGCTGCTATTTTAATTAGAAGAAGGATTTTAAAAACTTTCAAAGTGGACTCTGCCACAGTATACACAACACGAGATGTGCCGAGGACCTATGTTACAAAAAAAAACTATCACATGCTTATCTAGAGCACCCCATTTTCCTTCAAAACCCGGGAAACAAATGAAGAGGCATTGCAAATTCATCATAGTAAATTCAACGAATATGATCGCCTTTGTTGCACTTCTTCGACGCCAATAGGACTTGATTTCAGGAGACATTTCACTATGAATAATTATTGAAGTAATTTTCTGTCACGCACCGTGGTGCAGAATGACTGCAAGCCAAGTGGTTTATTTCAAGTCACAATAATTGGCTCAACAAAATTAATACATTCTTATCTGCCTTGGAAAAAACTTTAATTAGAATGTGAACAAAAACAAATTTTCTTGCCAATATGACAAGCTGTGGTATTAACTGTGTTCGTTAAAACAATTAAGCTGTCCATGTAGTCTTTGGATGTCTTAATTGCACCTTGTGTTATAATATCCACTGATCGAACAATCAAGTTAATTTGACTTTCCATCATTCAGAAATTTATCTTCTCAGCAGAAGCAGAAACATATCCCTTGAAAGTTTTAACTACCGTATTTACCTGTGTATAATACGCACTTTTTTTCCGCTAAAACAGCTCCGAAAATTGAGATGCGTATTATACACGGAATCCATTGTTTTAGACACGCGTCCTTCATTAGCATAAAAACAAAGACGCATTGGTTTTTGATTGAAAACTAAAAGGCTTGACCAAGATCCACTAATAAATTAACCTTTCTGTTTAAATGAACAACTGAACAACATAGCCTTCACTTTTGAGCTATAAACTGAAACATCAAAATGGCCACGAAACTCCCCGGAGTTTTACAATGCCGGTCTGATAAATAACGCTCGTTAATTTCGCTAAAGATCATCCGATTTCACACTGTCATATTATAAAACTTTGCAAAGAATACAAATACCCACAACATGTTACTGGAAATATGGACAAAACGCCACTGATCTCCGATACGCCGCCGAACCGAATGATCAACATTACACTGCAGAGAAGAAAATTAATGTCACGCAACTGTTTTGTTGGCGCGTGCTGGTGATGGATCAAAATTAAGACCAATGGTGATTTTCAAGAGGAAAACGGTGCCTAAAGTTGAAACAAGCACAGGGTTATCAGCGACGCCCAAGAGAAAGGCTGACTGGATGCCAAAGGAATGAAGAGTTTGGCGTGCTCCACGTGTTGGGACTGGGGAGACGAAGAAGCCTGCTTGTTTATGCTTTCGAAGCTCGTGGGACTGAAAGCATGAAAGCAGCATTTACAGAGAAAACACCAATTTGGCAGTAATTCTTGGCGGATTGACCTCAGTTCTGCCTGAAGAGATGATACGACTGTCGTATTTTGTCAAATATGGAGTAGTAAAAAAACCTTGATAACACACAAGACGATCTTGTAGATGGACAACAAGATGAGCTTGTCGATGACGAATCTTGTGCGAGAGAAGTGCTGTTCGATTGTGACTACCAGCTAAAGTTTGTATAAAGGTTTCAGTTTTTAAACACTTTACATAGGCTTATTTACTTTACTGTTGTATGTAGCGGAACAAATTTTCTTATCCAGGAAATGGATTTTTTCACACTAGTTTTGCAAGAACAATTTCTCTGCTTTTTGCTCTAACTTTTTTTTTTCAAAATGCAGTCCAAAATTGGGGTGCGTATTATACACGCACACCGTGTTATACACGGGTAAATACGGTATTTCACACATTATAAATTTTGAGTAGTTAATCTATCTTGACAGTATATTCGGCAAAAAGACCTTTCTTCGTTAGAAAAAGGAGAGAAATATATAATGAGATAGTTTTACTGTGGCATCATCAAATTTAGTCGCAAAATCGTAACACTGCATTGTGTTGTCAGCGGTGTTGCAAAACAAAATATCAGCGCAAAATACTTGTGTTGAAAAAAACCACTGACAATGGCGAATCATATCAAAGGAATGGAGTTGTGCACGTAACATCGCAGCAAAATTACACTACAATAATGCTATCTTCAGATTGAAAGAAAACTCAAGGCGAGAAACAAAATAATTTTGTCATTTCTTCATTTAGTTTAGTAAAAAGAGCAGCAAAGTGGCAACTGCTAACCCTTTTGTTTTGAAAGTGCGAAGATGAAAACAAGTCGCAAATTTGCGACTTCTCCAGATATTTTAGTCGCAGAGGGAACTGTATTAGTCGCAATTTCAAGCTCTGATACTGTCTCACGAGTGAAGAAACATGAAGTCCAGACATTTTTGCTGTCTGGCCCCCATATTGGTGCCCCATTCAAAACTCTCTAAAGTTGCTTTGACAAGTAACTCAGTAACTGTGTACCGCACAGTCCTGAAAATTGGAGAGGTAGTTTATGAATTGTCTCCAACAACATACCAAGTTCTTGGCTTTTCTTAATGAACGGTTTCGTATTTATTTTCCCATTGCATGACAGTAAAATGATCTACTGATCGGAACAATGACTTGCAAAACTGTGTAGTTTTAACACCGCTACCTCAAATTGTAAATAAGAATTTCATGATTTTTACAAGTTTAATACCGTAACTTCAAATTGAATGGGCTTGGGAAAACTTGACCAAAAGTACTGAACGGGCTAGGAAAAAAAATTGTGCCTTTTGGGCAGGCTTAAGAAAATAGATCGAGGAAGGCTATTCTTTTTTCTCCAACTCGGTTAAAGATCATCTTAATAAACAATGAACCGTCCCTAAACTCATCGTAAAAAAAAAGAACGTACATAACTTACTTAGCTTGGGAACTTGTGAGCAATGGTAAAAGTCAGAGCTTTTTGGAAGCGATCATGTGACCACGTGCTAATGCCGCATGAAAATTTGTAACAATCTATTCAAAATCAGCAGAGCTCATTCGTATTCTAGAATTGCTACACTCACTAAAGGCGAAGGCTATATGGCTTCGCCTCCGTATATGGAGTCAGAAGCCACAAAAATGGACCAGAAGTAAAAAATTACAATTATTTCAAATATGAAAACATAGGGATGAAAGAGGCAACAAACAAACTCTACCACTGAAAGTATTCTGGGAATTCTTGTAAACATATTGTTTTTGTTCAACTAGAGACATGAAGAGAATTAAATGCCTTTCTGTAAAGTCCATACAATTAATGAAATAAAACTAAAATATATTAATGTTTAAGAAGGTAATCTCATCAAGCCTAACACTTGGTCAGATTAGCTCATCCATTTTTGAGAACAAAACACCAACTCTTTAAACAGTCATAAAAAAATAAAATAAATTTCTATGCAACCCAACAGCTTTTCCAAAAGAAAATGTAAAGCAAAAAAGGACATCTTTCGTCTTCAATGGTCCAACCTAAGAATTACATGTAATGCCTTCAAGATGTAAAATGCAATGTTCCTGGCTAATTCAAAACAGTTATCAAGGAAGTGTAAGATACGGTAAACAGGAAAAGAACCCTCACATTTCTTTTCACATATCAGTTACATTTCTAGGTAATTATGTGACAGGAAAACAATATTCAAGCTTCTTTTGAACTTCATCTGCTACGTTTCCATTGACAATAATTGAATTTTTATTCTTTCTTGGTTTATGAGCTTCAATAGTGCATGCTTTTCAAATGCCAGACTTCACTGGGACAGCAAATGCAAGACCCTAAACCATGCTGATATCTTAAAACAATTTGCACAGAAAGTTGAACATTATTGTTACCTTGCTCACTGATAATTCTTATGTGTTATGCCCACATGTGAAAGAAAGCGATTTGTCTGTTGTGATAAATGGATCTGAACACTGAATCAAAGAAATTTGGGACAACAATGGGCTTGGAAGCTTTGAAAAAATTTCACCCTCACAAGGAACAAGCTTTTAAAAAATTCAGCCTCACAAGGAACTGCTCAGGAAGAGATGCTGTATTCTTGAATTTTGTTTGGAGTGTCGAAAGTATTTTTGCTTACTAAATTCGTCGTACTTCTTGGAATGTAACCAATATTAATCTTGCTTTTGTCTTTTTTTTTATATTTTGGCCCTATCGTTAGTACATACAAACCTCGATACGATGCTGAAGTCGTCGGTTCAACTCGTAGATCCTAACATCGGGGTGTGTGTAATACGGTGTATGACGCCTAAAACCAACAAATATTGGTGAGAAAACGTTCTCTTGCATCGACATCGTTTCCACTGAACTATTAAAATCCATGAAAAACACAAAGTGAGTGATTTATAGGAATCTGTAAAACACAACTGGCTGTCGAAATCTACAGGATGGCGCGAGTGTGCATGCATCGATGGTAAATTCTGGAAAATGAGACGGAAGCGCTTGAAAAGCTAATTTTTTAAGACTGGGTTTACCCTAGCGGTACCAAAGCTACAAAATTTTACAAGGCGTTCATATTTGGCAATTGTTATTACCCCGTTGAGTAGCTTGGGCTTGGAAGTGGGACACTCGGCATTCTCCAATTCCAAGAATCGGCCGTTTTCGAAGCGTTCGAAGCCTCAGCGAAGCTTCGATCTATGAACCAGTCGAGCGGCTTGTCTTCAGAATTGTAGTGTCCAGAAGGAAGAGGTCTCGGTTAAAGCTGAATAAGATGCGAACAAAGAAGCAAGGGTCATTACAATAACAAAGGGCCAGTGGGCCTGATCGGATTGCACAAAAGTACGCCTCACTTCGTATGATCGGTTTTCTGTATCGTCTCGTTTACAACGTTCAACTTTTGAATAAACCAGCAAAGTCGCTGTTCTCTAAATGACATTCTATGGTTGATCCACTGACAAGAACTAGGTATCTAACAAAACGAGGGCGATTCTCTGACCTAACTTTTCTCTTAGCGTCGCCTTCAATTATAGTTTTTGCTCCAAGTACAAACGTAACGCAATTGCGTTTAGGCTGATCGATCTCGGTCTTTCAATTTCCGGATGTATACCGCAGATAATTTAACAGGATATATAATCACCTAACACACGAAATAATTTGTAACTTCGGACGTCCACTTAATCCATAAGGCGGACTGGTTTGGTGAATGAGCCCTGCAAGTTGACAAATGTGTGATTTGAAAGCCATCACACTATCAACAAGTAGGCGATAGATTTCGAGCTTTGAAATGTCATTATAAGCTTACCCTCTTCAGGTTAAATTGGACGCTGTCCTTGGCCCTCTACTAGAGACCTCTCATGACTTATAATCTCCAAGGAACCTCCATTTGTTTATAATGTAATTTCTCTGCCCCCATTTGAGCAGGACAAAACAAAATGTCTGCTCTTCGCGAGAATCGCTGCAGCGCGTTCAGAACAGCACCAATGTTTGCTGACCTGTGATTGGTTAGTTGCCAGCCAATGGCATGCGAATGAGGACCTTTGCCGC
>NC_090882.1:24884869-24949869 GCF_036669935.1 Montipora foliosa | reverse complement strand
ATACCCAACAATGTTGAAAGAGGCGGGGCAAACGGCTTCAACTTCATTCAACATTCGCGAAAACAAAAGAAATGTTGAATGGTTGTTGAAAGTGGAGAGGGAGGGAGGGGAGGGGGGCGCAAATAATTTCAACATCGCTGTTCATCAGAATCGAACGGAAGTCGTAGCAAATGTTGAAGTCGTTTGCCCAGGCCTTTAATATTGTGTTGTTTTGCTGTACTCTGCAAGACAACGTGAAAAAAAGTCAAGTTTGAAGACAACCCGAGTTTAGAAAAATTAATCGATTTCTTGTATGTAAACGGAGCTTAAGCAAGCACGACGACGACGGCTACGAAAACGCGCGCCCAAAACCATATAGGCCATATATTTCTATGCCGTCCACGCCCTGACAACAGGGAGCTTAAACAAGCGCGTTTTTGAGACGCAGACGGCAACCGGAAGCGATCATTTCGCGGGCCAGGACGGTCACGGTGTCTCCCAGATTTTTATACTTATCATCTCTTATGGAGAAAAGACACTTAACAATGTAAATGTGGTTGTGTAGAGACAAGTTAAAAGGGTAAACAGCTCACTTCCGGTTGCTGTCCGCGTCTCAAAAGCGCGCGTGCTTAAGCTCCTTAACGACGTGAAATGACCCAATTTGAGGTTACGTGGAGGAGGCGAGAACCTGACAATAAATTCTCAAATTTTCTCTCCAAACATCAACGTTTGTGTCAGTTTTATTCCCGAGATGATGATGATACACACTCTCCGCGCCAAACGACTTATAGTCATCGCGAAGTGATTCCAATAACAGGAAATAATATTTGTAGACAACGTTTTTGTAACAGTCGTCGTCGTCCTTGATTGGGGAGTTTAAGGGCCTCTTTATATGAGCCCGGGTTGGCTGAGCTGGCTCGGTTTCCGAGATCTCGATGTCTCGAGATGTCGATGTGTTCATATGAGAGGAAGGGGGTGGGGGGGGGGGGGGGGGGAGGCTGGCTCGGTTGCCGAGATCTCGGTTTGTCCAACCGGTAAGCGGGCTGGAAATTTTGCCACATGAACACTTCAGCCCGGTTGCCGGGGGAAAAAATATACAGTGGAACCCCGCTCTACGGACACCCGTATATAGAAGACAGTTTGTCCCGACGAAAAGACCATAAACATGCCAGAATGAAACCTTCTGCAAAGTTTAAAAAAATTCTGTAAAGCAGATTTAGAGCCACCTTAAATAATTGGAAATTTAAGATAGCTCCGCTACCCAGATTTTTTTTAAACTTTGCAGAGAGTGTCATCTTGGCCTGCTGATCACTTTGGTGCAATAAAAATTTGGGGTCACCAACTTCATTTTTCAGATATGAGCAACTAAAGCCAAAATATAGGGTACTTTTGCAAGGCTTTCCTGTTACCACGGTAACTGGTTACGTCACAAAAATTACTGCATCTTGTTCAGCAATAATTGATATTTCACATGGTACTATAATATTGCTGTTACGTGATGAAGTGTTGTAGTGTCAATCCTTCTAATAATAAGGTCTCTTAAAAGTGTTGAAACTGGTTTGAGCCACCTTAATACGTACGCTGGTAAATACGGACAACGGACAATTTTCTTTGTCCCGAGTCACAAACTCTCGTATATCGTCAATTGTCACAATTATGTGGTAATCGTAGGCACTGTACCCTGTTCAAACAACGACGGATTTCTACGGGGTAGTACGATTTTTTACAAACAAAACAAAAGCAAAATAACGTGACATGTTTGATTTTGATCAGTTTGTCTTTCTTCCGGTGTTTGACCCTTGTACTTTTGTCCTTCAATAAAGTTTTCTGCCTCCTATTACAGTTTCACTTCCTTGGCTTTTTCCTGCAGTCATTGCTCGTAATCTTCTTCCTCTTTGACGGCCTTGTCGTGTACAGTTAAAGTTGAGAAATTAAGCAACGTACGTTTTCTAGTCGAAATATCTGCTGTAGGCTTTTTTATCGTTAAAACATGTGTTCGGGACATTTTTTCTGAGAGCCCGCTTAAGGACGGTGCCTACTATTGTTATTGCGCATACGTTCTGTGCATCTCGAGATACTCGGATTTCCTATGGGTGGTGCTTATTAATACAGGGATATCTTTGCGCGGTTCAAAACTATGCGGAGAAAGCAGGACTTAGCAAGTGCTCTTGGTATCCAAAAGAAAATTCGGAGTAAACACGCATTTTTGGGAGATAATTAAACTTCAATTTGGAAAAGAACACTTTCTATTTTAAAGCTGTTTACAAATATTGTTGATCAAGATCTGCTTTTCCCGCATATTCAGTAAACCGCGCAAAAATACCTTTGAGTTAGTTGGCACCGTCCTTAATACGGTCACCTGGATAATACGAACAGGGTGGCACGTCCCCTTTGAGTCCGTATTAACCGGGTTCCACGTACAATGCATTTTCGTGAGTCTAAAAAAGTCTATAGTGAAGATATCGTTGACGTAACCTATAGACTTCTTTTGACTCTTACGTCATAAGTTGATCACGTGATATTTATTGGGTAAACAAAAAACGACAACTCGTTCTCGCTCGCTTCCCCCAAAAATCGACACATCCTCTCCTTTAAAAAAACACCGTTTGAAATAAAGGAAAATGCGACAAGAAAAAGACTAAGTAATCAAACTAATGCTGAAAGGTTTTGCAGCCTAACTGAACTTAATCGATTTTTTAAATAAGTAACCAGTCTCCTCCCGGAAGGTTTGCTTTAAAGGTCACCAAGTTAGGGTAGTGATGGCTTAAGTAAAATTCTAGTTTTGTCAAAACATCGATCTGACGAGTGACCTTACTAAAAAGGCTTTTACAATTAAGCATAATTAATTAATTAATTGAGTAGTTCTAGATGTTGTTCATTGACGTCACTCCCTAAACAGGCTTTTCTGTGCCGATGAAATATATCAATGATCCAAAAGAAAAGAATAAATTAAAGAATTCCAACTAAATTAGGCAAGCGTCCTAACCACTTGGCCACGCTGAGTTGATCGAGACTAAGCAATAATTGATTTTGAAAAAAACTATTAGGCCAGGTTTTCACTAGCGATGCAGGCGTAAGCACAACCAACACACGCAGGCGCATTCACTGTTTACTTGTTGTTTATAATTCGTGTCTATTGTTCTAACAAAAGGCTCTTATGAATAACAAGCTACTGAGTTTGCCTATGCTTCTTTAGCCTGCGTAGCTGACGGCTCACGGAGAAGCCGCGAGCAGAATGGGGAGGAGGACTTTTGACTTAGATGGTGGGTGCAGATCAGCAAGAAATTTTAACACAACTTGTTAACTTGTTAACGGCTCCACCGCCAAAACTTTATTCCACGCACCTAAAATACCGCCAGCTGCGCAGGCTAATGCTTCCTGCGCTTATGCCATTCTTGTCACCAGAGCCTGGGATCTTATGTCTGCACATGACCCAAGGCTCTGGGAAACTCTATGTAGGGAAATATTCGCCACAGGGTTCGTATAGCCAAAAATTGGTTATTTGAACCTTACCGTGCCTGCTCACACCTTGTGCAAACATGAATGCACCAATCAGAGACGCTTTTCATTGTTCTTCACGAAAACCAATGAGAGGACACTTTGTTTCAGGGTTCCCCAGAGCTCTTCTCTCCCTAAATCATACACAAAAGAGAAGAGCTCTGGGGTCGAGATTGGTGCTTATGCTTGCGTCGCTAGTGAAAACCACCCCGTAACAATACACGCTATTCATGGGCAAATAAGACGTCTATTCTAGAATACAGCTCAGGATATAAACAAAGAAACAAGTTATGGCAAAATCCTTCTTAAAAGAAACCTTCAATTAAACAATATCTACATTAAGTTTATTCCAATTACTTGGAAATTTCTGTTCAAATTTCTGTTCAATGTAATCCATTGCACAAAAACGTCGCATAATATATTTTACCCCTACCAATGTGGTATCGGGGTCATATTCTACTGTTTGCTAAACATGACTATCTCTCCACAATCATAGCCTGTTACACCAAACATGTTCCCAGAAAGATCCACAAATTTTGCTCCACACAACTGCACATCTGGAATGGCTTGTTGAAACACCATTTCCATCTGGAAACAATATTATTGAATATTGCAGAATATTAGCTCAGAAAAATAAGCTACAAATAATAGAAATTATATTTCAGCTGCAGTCACAACTGGCACAACTATTTTTTCCCCAATATTTGTTTATTTCATTAAGTCAATGGGTGGCCATTTACAAAAAAGTTATTAACAATTATTAAGAATCATTAAGAACCCTGCTGTTATTCATAGCATCACCCCCTGTCACTATTTTCATTTATAATATGTTATCTTTTTATTACATAATACTTACTGTTGGACTGCCATCTGCAGAAATCTTCCAAACTCTCACAAATGTATCTTCTGATGCTGACAAAAGCTAAAATGGAAACATGTTGTCACTTGTGACTCAGTAAAAATGAAAATTATTTATAATTTGCGACTTTTTCAAAATTTTGTTGTGTATTTCCAGAAAATATCCATACCCCCCCCCCAAGGGAAGGGATTTCGCTTATGACCCCCCTTCCCTTTGGATTTTCCAAATTCAGCTCATAAAATGGACCCCCCTCCCCTCTGGAAATTCCATTTTTGTCACACACCCCCAGGAAATATTATCATTCCTTGTGGAAACCAAAAATCAGCTATTTTTTAGTGCAAGATACCAAATTTTGATCTTGACCGTTTTTCTCCCCCAAAAATTTGGTGGATACTGTGACCAACACATCAAGGATGCATATCGCAGAATTTGCGATATGAAAGTTAGAGATTTAATACGGTAAATAAGAAGAGTAAAGAGAATGCAGGCCGACTGTAGGGTTTTCGTTTTTGGTCTTCGTTTTCCACATACCAGCCTGGGTGTGTGGAAAACAAAGACCCTACCATAATTCACAAATTATAGATAGCCTGTAGATCGTTTTCAATGACATGAATGATGTGTTTTGTTATTTGCTGTTTGGTATGTTATTTTTGTGGGGGTCTTCGTTTTCCAGGTCTTCGGTCTTTGTTTTCCAGGTCTTTGTTTTCCGAACACCCAAATATTGAAGCAGCAAGTTGCTTATCTAATTTCTGCTGATTTATATCATATGCGGCTTGCTTAAAAATATATTTGCCTCCTGAACTATAATTGTTACTGTACTATTTTCCTTGATCAAGAATCATTGCTAAAAAGGGATAAAATCATGCATGCAAAGTGGTTTGCAGATGACAGAATTATTAGAATTCATGTGCAAGACATTAATTAGGGTCCAAACACTGTCTCTGTATAGTACCATTTATATCAATTTTAGTTCCTTAATTTATTTGCTTGTATATTCATCATTTTTTTCTTTACTTAAATCCTCAGTGTATGTACTTAGTAAGTTACTGTTCTACCCAACTTGATTACCTTATTACATGAAATTTTCGTGACACGTTAAATTCGCGATTTTGAGGTTCACATATTTCGCGACACCTTAATTTCGTGATTATGCTAAAATTTTGCATTTTGACTCACTTTAATTTCGCGTTTTTGAGTGAGACACACTCAAGGAGCCAGTAAATGGACAGTTTGAGGATTGTACAAAAGAAGTGCTACCTGGAGTAGCAGTAGCGATGGAGAGGACCAGAACATTACCACAGAATAGCTCAAAATGATTGTTATAAACTTGTGTCATAAAGTCGCTGTTTTAGTTATTGACATAATGTGAGTCAATTAATTTTCGCGACATTTAATTTTCTTGTCACTTAAACTTCGCGATTTTTTTTAAATCGCGAAATTCACGAAATTAATGTGTCGCGAAAATTTCATGTAATAAGGTAGTTTTGCTACACTTGGGGGGACAAATCTAATAAATTAAATCATTATTGTACGTCGTTATTGTTCAGTCCTTGAAATTATGCAAAAAAAAAATTATATTATTATTTTTTCAGTATACTGACAACTATTGCAAGGCTGAGAATGATATAGAGAATCAAGGAAGTTGTTATCTGACCAGGAAAAAGCCTGGTCAGAGAACATGACCCACCCACCATTTCAAAATTCTTTATGTTGTGAAAAAAAATTCAACATTCTTTTATTTTCAATACTTTCAGAGCTTTCAGTGTTCAGTGTTTCACTGCATTCTTAGTTGATTAAAACATTTACAAATAAAATAATGAGGTGCATCATCATGGTATTAGACATTTGATGTTACATAATAAATGTACAGTATATGTACCATCATTGCATGGATCCACTGACTAAAGAAATGAATATTGAGCCACATGAAAAATGAACAAGAACAAGCTACATACATGTAGTGTGTTAAACATTACCGGTAAGCCTTAATTTGAAAAAACAAAAAATTCTCACCATTCCAGTGTCGACACATAAATCCAAAGCATTGATCCAGCGGGCATGTGCGCAGGCCTCAACGAGTAGGGCACCTGTTGAAGCACTAAATAATCTAATGTGGCCTGTCGCAAAACCACCAATGATCAAACCCTTATATAGGTACACAGATGAACAAGGAAACCTAAAGCAAAAAAATATATATTTTGAGTCAGTCAGGGTTAATGATGGAACAATAGCATTGAAGGAGAAGTGCCCACAAGGAATCCATGATGGTGTCAGAGGACTGGCCTCCCATCAATACGGCAGGGGTTGGATTCCTGAAATTGAGTACACGAATTGGTTGAATTTCCTGTCAGCTGTTTTATTTCCTCATGGGTATCCACTGGTTAACCTGCTTTAAGAGCCAGTATCACGATCTTCTTATAGTTTTGCCTATGCGCGAGCCGTCAATATCTTGTGGTAATTATTTGCCGTCTCACTTTTGCGGCCTGCGATTGGTTCTAATGTTGAAATTGACGTTGTTGCACTGAATTGAGTTGCTGACGTACGCAAACAAACACGTTTCGCAGGTAGAAAGAATTGAAATTTCGATCAGGTGCAGGTTGATTAGTTTACAGTTTTATTTATCCTTATAAATGATGGATCACGATACAAAAGTAATTGCGATTTTGAGACGGCAATACCACATTATATTGACGGCGTTGGGAGAAAATATATTCCATATTGGGCTCCGTCACTATGCGACTCCACCCAATACGGAATATATTTTCTCCCAACTAGCCGTCAATACAATGTGGTATTGCTGTCTCAAAATCGCAATTTGTTTTTAGTGTGCTGCATTTTTCTCACGCCATACATGTACATCGGGTTGCAATAATAAACAGCTGATTTGAAGGAAATCTGAGACAAGCGACCAAACATTTCTTGGGGGCATTCTTAAAAAGAGAGAAGCATTGTAATCTTGTTTCCTTCTTTGTGCATGCCTAATATGAACTATATCAAAATGACCTTGTTTTGATAAAAACCTTGTTCCACACTTTTTAGCCTGTTATAATTGACATTACCAGTACGTATCAAAAGTAAAGAGTCAAGTTTCTATCAAGGTTAAGTCCCGCCATTAGGCAAGCCATTTAATTTGCCACCCACACAGCTGAAATTTATAAGGCCTATTAGACAAATGTAATTTGACCTTGATATAGTGGATGAATAGTGACTGGTTGAGATGTTACTGTTAGTGTTAAAATTTTGGGTATTCCCTTACTGCCTCTTTAAGACAATGTTTTAAACAATGAGCTTAAACCATACTGACCCTTTGCCATTTATTTTTATGATCTCTGTGAAATGTCCTCCTGATTGCCAAAGGATTATATTCCCTTCTTCATCTGCAGACACCATACGTGGACCCTGTGCCTCAAGCTCACAGATTGCTACCTTGTGCGAACTTAGAGTCTCTTGAAGCTTAACAGCTGTGCCACGTGAAGGAATATCAAAGACCATGATCTTTCCCTCAGAGGTCCCTGGAAAATGACAGTATTAGGCTAATGAAGTAAAAAAAAATTTTTTTTTTTTTTTTTTTTTTTTTTTTTTTTTTTTTTTTTTTTTTTTTTTTTTTTTTTTTTTTTTTTTTTTTTTTTTTTTTTTTTTTTTTTTTTTTTTTTTTTTTTTTTTTTTTTTTTTTTTTTTTTTTTTTTTTTTTTTTTTTTTTTTTTTTTTTTTTTTTTTTTTTTTTTTTTTTTTTTTTTTTTTTTTTTTTTTTTTTTTTTTTTTTTTTTTTTTTTTTTTTTTTTTTTTTTTTTTTATGTTGATACCCTTTAGTCTGAGTGCCAAGTGGAAATGGAAACAACTTTGCTTGGGGGGGAAGGGGGGTTGGAGATGCGCTGACTTGAATGACACGCATTGTACGGTTATCAACAGTGAGTGTCTCAACTCTTTTTGCAACTCTTGTCTCGATGGTTGTCGCGTGTAATTCATCATTGCGACTAAACGGAACAGTCAATAGGTTCAGCAAAGGTATCAATGGAAAGCAGAAAAATGGAGCTTGAACTGGAATAGACGTTATGGCGTTCTAGTTGGGTTCTAATTGATAAAAATAAACTTGAAAAGTAGTGCAAATTACCCATTTCTATTTATAACGTTACATACGCTGTTTTGTCGAGTAAGCGCGGACAAAGTTTGTTTTCGCAATGATTTTGCTGATTTCATCCGTCGAAAGTTTCCCAAAATGTTTAGGTGAGGTGCAAAGAGTCATTCCAAATTATTTATCCAAGATAATTGCACAGTACTGAACTATTTCAAAGCACGTAGGGTGTTGAATAGTGCAGGTGCAAATTATTTTTTAACACCGGTTCGCAGTTGCCATTATAAATCCGATTGAGAACGTGTTCAATTAGTAGAACAAGAGTTTCAGCGCCAAGCGATACAGAATACCTACGAGACTTATCAACAGTTTGCTGAATAGTGTAATGTACACTTACGCCATGAGCGGCGACACTGTTATTGATAATATAATCTCTTCAATGAACAAGCGCTCAAAGGCTTAAAATTCACGATAATGGTCAGCGAACGAAATGCTGAAAAGCTGTTATTCCTTGTATATAAATCTCTTCAATAAAAGTGAAGGACGGTTCAAAACAAAGAATAAACAGGTTACGGAATGATAAGCTTGTCATTCTTTTATTAACTTATTAATACGTCACCATGTCAACGCGAACATCGTAACACGCACAAATACATTTTCGTCCAAAAAAAGGCAACCTTTTCCCTTTTTGACATGCAACACATGCAAATGGCGAGAAAAACAACCTGAGATAGACTTTTCATGATTACAAAAGCAACAGGCAGTTAAAAGAAGTTTTCGCAACGGTCTACATAATTCCAACGGTCTACACTCGAAAAACATTAAGAAGTAGATAAGATTTCATTAACTACTGTAGACCGTAGACCGTTGACCGATGACGCAACCATTGCATTACCCGTGCCTCACGCCATGGCCACTGAGTAACAGAAAACCGTTAACTTATTCTAAAACAAAACTCCGAAACATTTTGCACATTTTCGAATCTCCTTTAAAACTTAGTTTTCAGGGATTTCAACCCACGAAATACATTAGCTTACTATTGACCGAACAGACACGCGTTCGTATGAAATTCGATCCTACCTCACGGCTAACTGAAAACCACAGACTGTCACTGGAAATATTTTCAAATAAAAAACGGATTCCATTGCAAATTGCAGTGAAAGACTAAATTTCCGCAAAGAAGTTCGTCCTGTTATCACACAGCAGAAGAAGCACAACACTCATTTCCCTGCGTACCATTTACGTAAACAAAACGTGATCGGTACAATGTACGCACGCTTATTGTGTGCGCTCTGATTTCAACTAAGACTTCTTACAACGTATTGACACTTTCAACACCAAATTTGACATCAAACCAACCCAAAACTGTGTTTGTTGCCGTCAGAAAATGTGTTAATGACTACCTGAAGCGTGCAAGAGGTGAACACCCAATTTCGTCCTAAATGATTGCCAATTATAGCACTTTCAGCACACCTCAAAAAACACCATTTTCAAACACCATTCCTCACTACGCAAACCTACCCGAACTAAACAAAGTTCTCTTCAAAGCTTACAATACAACTGTCATATGCAAGGTCTCGCCCAAAAAACAAATAGACAACCCGGCAATACGGAGGTAAAACAACTAGACAAGCAATTGCAAAAAGGTTGAGACACTGAATGGAAAATCCACCTCTTCTTCCTAAAAACCCTCTTCTAGTTCATAAGAAAGGCTGAACGCCCCTCCCTCCCCCCTCCCCTTTTTCAATGTTGATACCCTTTAGTCTGAGTGCCAAGTGGAAATGGAAACAACTTTGCTTGGGGGGAAGGGGGGTTGGAGATGCGCTGACTTGAATGACACGCATTGTACGGTTATCAACAGTGAGGGTCTCAACTCTTTTTGCAACTGCTTGTCTCGATGGTTGTCGCGTGTAATTCATCATTGCGACTAAACGGAACAGTCAATAGGTTCAGCAAAGGTATCAATGGAAAGCAGAAAAATGGAGCTTGAACTGGAATAGACGTTATGGCGTTCTAGTTGGGTTCTAATTGATAAAAATAAACTTGAAAGTAGTGCAAATTACCCATTTCTATTTATAACGTTACATACGCTGTTTTGTCGAGTAAGCGCTTTTGTTTTCGGACAAAGTTTGTTTTCGCAATGATTTGCTGATTTCATCCGTCGAAAGTTTCCCAAAATGTTTAGGTGAGGTGCAAAGAGTCATTCCAAATTATTTATCCAAGATAATTGTCCAGTACTGAACTATTTCAAAGCACGTAGGGTGTTGAATAGTGCAGGTGCAAATTATTTTTAACACTGGTTCGCAGTTGCCATATTATAAATCCGATTGAGAACGTGTTCAATTTAGTAGAACAAGAGTTTCAGCGCCAAGCAATACAGAAAACCTACGCGACTTATCAACAGTTTTGAGGAGATAGTGTAATGTACACCTTACGCCATGAGCGGCCACAACTGTTATTGATAATATAATCTCTTCAATGGAACAAGCGCTCAAAGGCTTTAAAATTCACGATAATGGTCAGCGAACGAAATGCTGAAAAAGCTGTTATTCCTTGTATATAAATCTCTTCAATAAAAGTGAAGGACGGCTAAAAACAAAGAAATAAACAGGTTACGGAATGATAAGCTCGTCATTCTTTTATTAACTTATTAATACGTCACCATGTCAACGCGAACATCGTAACACGCACAAATACATTTTCGTCCAAAAAAAAGGCAACCTTTTCCCTTTTGACATGCAACACATGCACATGGCGAGAAAAACAACCTGAGATAGACTTTTCATGATTACAAAAGCAACAGTCAGTTAAAAGAAGTTTTCGCAACGGTCTACATAATTCCAACGGTCTACACTCGAAAAACATTAAGAAGTAGATAAGATTTCATTAACTCCACTGTAGACCGTAGACCGTTGACCGATGACGCAACCATTGCATTACCCGTGCCTCACGCCATGGCCACTGAGTAACAGAAAAACCGTTAACTTATTCTAAAACAAGACTCCCGAAACATTTTGCACATTTTCGAATCTCCTTTAAAACTTAGTTTTCAGGGATTTCAACCCACTGAAATACATTAGCTTACTATTGACCGAACAGACACGCGTTCGTATGAAATTCGATCCTACCTCACGGGTAACTGAAAACCACTGAATGTCACTGGAAATATTTTCAAATAAAAAACGGATTCCATTGCAAATTGCAGTGAAAGACTAAATTTCCGCAAAGAAGTTCGTCCTGTTATCACACAGCAGAAGAAGCACAACACTCATTTCCCTGCGTACCATTTACGTAAACAATAACGTGATCGGTACAATGTACGCATGCTTATTGTGTGCGCTCTGATTTCAACTAAGACTTCTTACAACGTATTGACACTTTCAACACCAAATTTGACATGAAACCAACCCAAAACTGTGTTTGTTGCCGTCAGAAAATGTGTTAATGACTACCTGAGGCGTGCAAGAGGTGAACACCCAATTTCGTCCTAAATGATTGCCAATTATAGCACTTTCAGCACACCTCAAAAAAACACCTTTTCAAACACCATTCCTCACTACGCAAACCTACCTGAACTAGACAAAGTTCTCTTCAAAGCTTACAATACAACTGTCATATATGCAAGGTCTCGCCCCAAAAAACAAATAGACAACCCGGCAATACGGAGGTAAAACAACTAGACAAGCAATTGCAAAAAGGTTGAGACACTGAATGGAAAATCCACCTCTTCTTCCTAAAACCTCTCTTCTAGTTCATAAGAAAAGGCTGAACGCCCCTCCCTCCCCCCTCCCCTTTTTCAATGTTGACACCCTTTAGTCTGAGTGCCAAGTGGAAATGGAAACAACTTTGCTTGGGGGGCAAGGGGGGTTGGAGATGCGCTGACTTGAATGACACGCATTGTACGGTTATCAACAGTGAGTGTCTCAACTCTTTTTGCAACTGCTTGTCTCGATGGTTGTCGCGTGTAATTCATCATTGCGACTAAACGGAACAGTCAATAGGTTCAGCAAAGGTATCAATGGAAAGCCGAAAAATGGAGCTTGAACTGGAATAGACGTTATGGCGTTCTAGTTGGGTTCTAATTGATAAAAATAAACTTGAAATGTAGTGCAAATTACCCATTTCTATTTATAACGTTACATACGCTGTTTTGTCGAGTAAGCGCGGACAAAGTTTGTTTTCTCAATGATTTTGCTGATTTCATCCGTCGAAAGTTTCCCAAAATGTTTAGGTGAGGTACAAAGAGTCATTCCAAATTATTTATCCAAGATAATTGCCCAGTACTGAACTATTTCAAAGCACGTAGGGTGTTGAATAGAGCAGGTGCAAATTATTTTTTAACATCGGTTCGCAGTTGCCATATTATAAATCCGATTGAGAATGTGTTCAATTTAGAAGAACAAGAGTTTCAGCGCCAAGCAATACAGAATACCTACGAGACTTATCAACAGTTTGCTGAGATAGTGTAATGTACACCTTACGCCATGAGCGGCCACACTGTTATTGATAATATAATCTCTTCAATGAACAAGCGCTCAAAGGCTTAAAATTCACGATAATGGTCAGCGAACGAAATGCTGAAAAGCTGTTATTCCTTGTATATAAATCTCTTCAATAAAAGTGAAGGACGGCTAAAAACAAAGAAATAAACAGGTTACGGAATGATAAGCTCGTCATTCTTTTATTAACTTATTAATACGTCACCATGTCAACGCGAACATCGTAACACGCACAAATACATTTTCGTCCAAAAAAAAGGCAACCTTTTCCCTTTTTGACATGCAACACATGCAAATGGCGAGAAAAACAACCTGAGATAGACTTTTCATGATTACAAAAGCAACAGTCAGTTAAAAGAAGTTTTCGCAACGGTCTACATAATTCCAACGGTCTACACTCGAAAAACATTAAGAAGTAGATAAGATTTCATTAACTCCACTGTAGACCGTAGACCGTTGACCGATGACGCAACCATTGCATTACCCGTGCCTCACGCCATGGCCACTGAGTAACAGAAAACCGTTAACTTATTCTAAAACAAGACTCCCGAAACATTTTGCACATTTTCGAATCTCCTTTAAAACTTAGTTTTCAGGGATTTCAACCCACTGAAATACATTAGCTTACTATTGACCGAACAGACACGCGTTCGTATGAAATTCGATCCTACCTCACGGGTAACTGAAAACCACTGAATGTCACTGGAAATATTTTCAAATAAAAAACGGATTCCATTGCAAATTGCAGTGAAAGACTAAATTTCCGCAAAGAAGTTCGTCCTGTTATCACACAGCAGAAGAAGCACAACACTCATTTCCCTGCGTACCATTTACGTAAACAATAACGTGATCGGTACAATGTACGCATGCTTATTGTGTGCGCTCTGATTTCAACTAAGACTTCTTACAACGTATTGACACTTTCAACACCAAATTTGACATGAAACCAACCCAAAACTGTGTTTGTTGCCGTCAGAAAATGTGTTAATGACTACCTGAGGCGTGCAAGAGGTGAACACCCAATTTCGTCCTAAATGATTGCCAATTATAGCACTTTCAGCACACCTCAAAAAAACACCTTTTCAAACACCATTCCTCACTACGCAAACCTACCTGAACTAGACAAAGTTCTCTTCAAAGCTTACAATACAACTGTCATATATGCAAGGTCTCGCCCCAAAAAACAAATAGACAACCCGGCAATACGGAGGTAAAACAACTAGACAAGCAATTGCAAAAAGGTTGAGACACTGAATGGAAAATCCACCTCTTCTTCCTAAAACCTCTCTTCTAGTTCATAAGAAAAGGCTGAACGCCCCTCCCTCCCCCCTCCCCTTTTTCAATGTTGACACCCTTTAGTCTGAGTGCCAAGTGGAAATGGAAACAACTTTGCTTGGGGGGCAAGGGGGGTTGGAGATGCGCTGACTTGAATGACACGCATTGTACGGTTATCAACAGTGAGTGTCTCAACTCTTTTTGCAACTGCTTGTCTCGATGGTTGTCGCGTGTAATTCATCATTGCGACTAAACGGAACAGTCAATAGGTTCAGCAAAGGTATCAATGGAAAGCCGAAAAATGGAGCTTGAACTGGAATAGACGTTATGGCGTTCTAGTTGGGTTCTAATTGATAAAAATAAACTTGAAATGTAGTGCAAATTACCCATTTCTATTTATAACGTTACATACGCTGTTTTGTCGAGTAAGCGCGGACAAAGTTTGTTTTCTCAATGATTTTGCTGATTTCATCCGTCGAAAGTTTCCCAAAATGTTTAGGTGAGGTACAAAGAGTCATTCCAAATTATTTATCCAAGATAATTGCCCAGTACTGAACTATTTCAAAGCACGTAGGGTGTTGAATAGAGCAGGTGCAAATTATTTTTTAACATCGGTTCGCAGTTGCCATATTATAAATCCGATTGAGAATGTGTTCAATTTAGAAGAACAAGAGTTTCAGCGCCAAGCAATACAGAATACCTACGAGACTTATCAACAGTTTGCTGAGATAGTGTAATGTACACCTTACGCCATGAGCGGCCACACTGTTATTGATAATATAATCTCTTCAATGAACAAGCGCTCAAAGGCTTAAAATTCACGATAATGGTCAGCGAACGAAATGCTGAAAAGCTGTTATTCCTTGTATATAAATCTCTTCAATAAAAGTGAAGGACGGCTAAAAACAAAGAAATAAACAGGTTACGGAATGATAAGCTCGTCATTCTTTTATTAACTTATTAATACGTCACCATGTCAACGCGAACATCGTAACACGCACAAATACATTTTCGTCCAAAAAAAAGGCAACCTTTTCCCTTTTTGACATGCAACACATGCAAATGGCGAGAAAAACAACCTGAGATAGACTTTTCATGATTACAAAAGCAACAGTCAGTTAAAAGAAGTTTTCGCAACGGTCTACATAATTCCAACGGTCTACACTCGAAAAACATTAAGAAGTAGATAAGATTTCATTAACTCCACTGTAGACCGTAGACCGTTGACCGATGACGCAACCATTGCATTACCCGTGCCTCACGCCATGGCCACTGAGTAACAGAAAACCGTTAACTTATTCTAAAACAAGACTCCCGAAACATTTTGCACATTTTCGAATCTCCTTTAAAACTTAGTTTTCAGGGATTTCAACCCACTGAAATACATTAGCTTACTATTGACCGAACAGACACGCGTTCGTATGAAATTCGATCCTACCTCACGGGTAACTGAAAACCACTGAATGTCACTGGAAATATTTTCAAATAAAAAACGGATTCCATTGCAAATTGCAGTGAAAGACTAAATTTCCGCAAAGAAGTTCGTCCTGTTATCACACAGCAGAAGAAGCACAACACTCATTTCCCTGCGTACCATTTACGTAAACAATAACGTGATCGGTACAATGTACGCATGCTTATTGTGTGCGCTCTGATTTCAACTAAGACTTCTTACAACGTATTGACACTTTCAACACCAAATTTGACATGAAACCAACCCAAAACTGTGTTTGTTGCCGTCAGAAAATGTGTTAATGACTACCTGAGGCGTGCAAGAGGTGAACACCCAATTTCGTCCTAAATGATTGCCAATTATAGCACTTTCAGCACACCTCAAAAAAACACCTTTTCAAACACCATTCCTCACTACGCAAACCTACCTGAACTAGACAAAGTTCTCTTCAAAGCTTACAATACAACTGTCATATATGCAAGGTCTCGCCCCAAAAAACAAATAGACAACCCGGCAATACGGAGGTAAAACAACTAGACAAGCAATTGCAAAAAGGTTGAGACACTGAATGGAAAATCCACCTCTTCTTCCTAAAACCTCTCTTCTAGTTCATAAGAAAAGGCTGAACGCCCCTCCCTCCCCCCTCCCCTTTTTCAATGTTGACACCCTTTAGTCTGAGTGCCAAGTGGAAATGGAAACAACTTTGCTTGGGGGGCAAGGGGGGTTGGAGATGCGCTGACTTGAATGACACGCATTGTACGGTTATCAACAGTGAGTGTCTCAACTCTTTTTGCAACTGCTTGTCTCGATGGTTGTCGCGTGTAATTCATCATTGCGACTAAACGGAACAGTCAATAGGTTCAGCAAAGGTATCAATGGAAAGCCGAAAAATGGAGCTTGAACTGGAATAGACGTTATGGCGTTCTAGTTGGGTTCTAATTGATAAAAATAAACTTGAAATGTAGTGCAAATTACCCATTTCTATTTATAACGTTACATACGCTGTTTTGTCGAGTAAGCGCGGACAAAGTTTGTTTTCTCAATGATTTTGCTGATTTCATCCGTCGAAAGTTTCCCAAAATGTTTAGGTGAGGTACAAAGAGTCATTCCAAATTATTTATCCAAGATAATTGCCCAGTACTGAACTATTTCAAAGCACGTAGGGTGTTGAATAGAGCAGGTGCAAATTATTTTTTAACATCGGTTCGCAGTTGCCATATTATAAATCCGATTGAGAATGTGTTCAATTTAGAAGAACAAGAGTTTCAGCGCCAAGCAATACAGAATACCTACGAGACTTATCAACAGTTTGCTGAGATAGTGTAATGTACACCTTACGCCATGAGCGGCCACACTGTTATTGATAATATAATCTCTTCAATGAACAAGCGCTCAAAGGCTTAAAATTCACGATAATGGTCAGCGAACGAAATGCTGAAAAGCTGTTATTCCTTGTATATAAATCTCTTCAATAAAAGTGAAGGACGGCTAAAAACAAAGAAATAAACAGGTTACGGAATGATAAGCTCGTCATTCTTTTATTAACTTATTAATACGTCACCATGTCAACGCGAACATCGTAACACGCACAAATACATTTTCGTCCAAAAAAAAGGCAACCTTTTCCCTTTTTGACATGCAACACATGCAAATGGCGAGAAAAACAACCTGAGATAGACTTTTCATGATTACAAAAGCAACAGTCAGTTAAAAGAAGTTTTCGCAACGGTCTACATAATTCCAACGGTCTACACTCGAAAAACATTAAGAAGTAGATAAGATTTCATTAACTCCACTGTAGACCGTAGACCGTTGACCGATGACGCAACCATTGCATTACCCGTGCCTCACGCCATGGCCACTGAGTAACAGAAAACCGTTAACTTATTCTAAAACAAGACTCCCGAAACATTTTGCACATTTTCGAATCTCCTTTAAAACTTAGTTTTCAGGGATTTCAACCCACTGAAATACATTAGCTTACTATTGACCGAACAGACACGCGTTCGTATGAAATTCGATCCTACCTCACGGGTAACTGAAAACCACTGAATGTCACTGGAAATATTTTCAAATAAAAAACGGATTCCATTGCAAATTGCAGTGAAAGACTAAATTTCCGCAAAGAAGTTCGTCCTGTTATCACACAGCAGAAGAAGCACAACACTCATTTCCCTGCGTACCATTTACGTAAACAATAACGTGATCGGTACAATGTACGCATGCTTATTGTGTGCGCTCTGATTTCAACTAAGACTTCTTACAACGTATTGACACTTTCAACACCAAATTTGACATGAAACCAACCCAAAACTGTGTTTGTTGCCGTCAGAAAATGTGTTAATGACTACCTGAGGCGTGCAAGAGGTGAACACCCAATTTCGTCCTAAATGATTGCCAATTATAGCACTTTCAGCACACCTCAAAAAAACACCTTTTCAAACACCATTCCTCACTACGCAAACCTACCTGAACTAGACAAAGTTCTCTTCAAAGCTTACAATACAACTGTCATATATGCAAGGTCTCGCCCCAAAAAACAAATAGACAACCCGGCAATACGGAGGTAAAACAACTAGACAAGCAATTGCAAAAAGGTTGAGACACTGAATGGAAAATCCACCTCTTCTTCCTAAAACCTCTCTTCTAGTTCATAAGAAAAGGCTGAACGCCCCTCCCTCCCCCCTCCCCTTTTTCAATGTTGACACCCTTTAGTCTGAGTGCCAAGTGGAAATGGAAACAACTTTGCTTGGGGGGCAAGGGGGGTTGGAGATGCGCTGACTTGAATGACACGCATTGTACGGTTATCAACAGTGAGTGTCTCAACTCTTTTTGCAACTGCTTGTCTCGATGGTTGTCGCGTGTAATTCATCATTGCGACTAAACGGAACAGTCAATAGGTTCAGCAAAGGTATCAATGGAAAGCCGAAAAATGGAGCTTGAACTGGAATAGACGTTATGGCGTTCTAGTTGGGTTCTAATTGATAAAAATAAACTTGAAATGTAGTGCAAATTACCCATTTCTATTTATAACGTTACATACGCTGTTTTGTCGAGTAAGCGCGGACAAAGTTTGTTTTCTCAATGATTTTGCTGATTTCATCCGTCGAAAGTTTCCCAAAATGTTTAGGTGAGGTACAAAGAGTCATTCCAAATTATTTATCCAAGATAATTGCCCAGTACTGAACTATTTCAAAGCACGTAGGGTGTTGAATAGAGCAGGTGCAAATTATTTTTTAACATCGGTTCGCAGTTGCCATATTATAAATCCGATTGAGAATGTGTTCAATTTAGAAGAACAAGAGTTTCAGCGCCAAGCAATACAGAATACCTACGAGACTTATCAACAGTTTGCTGAGATAGTGTAATGTACACCTTACGCCATGAGCGGCCACACTGTTATTGATAATATAATCTCTTCAATGAACAAGCGCTCAAAGGCTTAAAATTCACGATAATGGTCAGCGAACGAAATGCTGAAAAGCTGTTATTCCTTGTATATAAATCTCTTCAATAAAAGTGAAGGACGGCTAAAAACAAAGAAATAAACAGGTTACGGAATGATAAGCTCGTCATTCTTTTATTAACTTATTAATACGTCACCATGTCAACGCGAACATCGTAACACGCACAAATACATTTTCGTCCAAAAAAAAGGCAACCTTTTCCCTTTTTGACATGCAACACATGCAAATGGCGAGAAAAACAACCTGAGATAGACTTTTCATGATTACAAAAGCAACAGTCAGTTAAAAGAAGTTTTCGCAACGGTCTACATAATTCCAACGGTCTACACTCGAAAAACATTAAGAAGTAGATAAGATTTCATTAACTCCACTGTAGACCGTAGACCGTTGACCGATGACGCAACCATTGCATTACCCGTGCCTCACGCCATGGCCACTGAGTAACAGAAAACCGTTAACTTATTCTAAAACAAGACTCCCGAAACATTTTGCACATTTTCGAATCTCCTTTAAAACTTAGTTTTCAGGGATTTCAACCCACTGAAATACATTAGCTTACTATTGACCGAACAGACACGCGTTCGTATGAAATTCGATCCTACCTCACGGGTAACTGAAAACCACTGAATGTCACTGGAAATATTTTCAAATAAAAAACGGATTCCATTGCAAATTGCAGTGAAAGACTAAATTTCCGCAAAGAAGTTCGTCCTGTTATCACACAGCAGAAGAAGCACAACACTCATTTCCCTGCGTACCATTTACGTAAACAATAACGTGATCGGTACAATGTACGCATGCTTATTGTGTGCGCTCTGATTTCAACTAAGACTTCTTACAACGTATTGACACTTTCAACACCAAATTTGACATGAAACCAACCCAAAACTGTGTTTGTTGCCGTCAGAAAATGTGTTAATGACTACCTGAGGCGTGCAAGAGGTGAACACCCAATTTCGTCCTAAATGATTGCCAATTATAGCACTTTCAGCACACCTCAAAAAAACACCTTTTCAAACACCATTCCTCACTACGCAAACCTACCTGAACTAGACAAAGTTCTCTTCAAAGCTTACAATACAACTGTCATATATGCAAGGTCTCGCCCCAAAAAACAAATAGACAACCCGGCAATACGGAGGTAAAACAACTAGACAAGCAATTGCAAAAAGGTTGAGACACTGAATGGAAAATCCACCTCTTCTTCCTAAAACCTCTCTTCTAGTTCATAAGAAAAGGCTGAACGCCCCTCCCTCCCCCCTCCCCTTTTTCAATGTTGACACCCTTTAGTCTGAGTGCCAAGTGGAAATGGAAACAACTTTGCTTGGGGGGCAAGGGGGGTTGGAGATGCGCTGACTTGAATGACACGCATTGTACGGTTATCAACAGTGAGTGTCTCAACTCTTTTTGCAACTGCTTGTCTCGATGGTTGTCGCGTGTAATTCATCATTGCGACTAAACGGAACAGTCAATAGGTTCAGCAAAGGTATCAATGGAAAGCCGAAAAATGGAGCTTGAACTGGAATAGACGTTATGGCGTTCTAGTTGGGTTCTAATTGATAAAAATAAACTTGAAATGTAGTGCAAATTACCCATTTCTATTTATAACGTTACATACGCTGTTTTGTCGAGTAAGCGCGGACAAAGTTTGTTTTCTCAATGATTTTGCTGATTTCATCCGTCGAAAGTTTCCCAAAATGTTTAGGTGAGGTACAAAGAGTCATTCCAAATTATTTATCCAAGATAATTGCCCAGTACTGAACTATTTCAAAGCACGTAGGGTGTTGAATAGAGCAGGTGCAAATTATTTTTTAACATCGGTTCGCAGTTGCCATATTATAAATCCGATTGAGAATGTGTTCAATTTAGAAGAACAAGAGTTTCAGCGCCAAGCAATACAGAATACCTACGAGACTTATCAACAGTTTGCTGAGATAGTGTAATGTACACCTTACGCCATGAGCGGCCACACTGTTATTGATAATATAATCTCTTCAATGAACAAGCGCTCAAAGGCTTAAAATTCACGATAATGGTCAGCGAACGAAATGCTGAAAAGCTGTTATTCCTTGTATATAAATCTCTTCAATAAAAGTGAAGGACGGCTAAAAACAAAGAAATAAACAGGTTACGGAATGATAAGCTCGTCATTCTTTTATTAACTTATTAATACGTCACCATGTCAACGCGAACATCGTAACACGCACAAATACATTTTCGTCCAAAAAAAAGGCAACCTTTTCCCTTTTTGACATGCAACACATGCAAATGGCGAGAAAAACAACCTGAGATAGACTTTTCATGATTACAAAAGCAACAGTCAGTTAAAAGAAGTTTTCGCAACGGTCTACATAATTCCAACGGTCTACACTCGAAAAACATTAAGAAGTAGATAAGATTTCATTAACTCCACTGTAGACCGTAGACCGTTGACCGATGACGCAACCATTGCATTACCCGTGCCTCACGCCATGGCCACTGAGTAACAGAAAACCGTTAACTTATTCTAAAACAAGACTCCCGAAACATTTTGCACATTTTCGAATCTCCTTTAAAACTTAGTTTTCAGGGATTTCAACCCACTGAAATACATTAGCTTACTATTGACCGAACAGACACGCGTTCGTATGAAATTCGATCCTACCTCACGGGTAACTGAAAACCACTGAATGTCACTGGAAATATTTTCAAATAAAAAACGGATTCCATTGCAAATTGCAGTGAAAGACTAAATTTCCGCAAAGAAGTTCGTCCTGTTATCACACAGCAGAAGAAGCACAACACTCATTTCCCTGCGTACCATTTACGTAAACAATAACGTGATCGGTACAATGTACGCATGCTTATTGTGTGCGCTCTGATTTCAACTAAGACTTCTTACAACGTATTGACACTTTCAACACCAAATTTGACATGAAACCAACCCAAAACTGTGTTTGTTGCCGTCAGAAAATGTGTTAATGACTACCTGAGGCGTGCAAGAGGTGAACACCCAATTTCGTCCTAAATGATTGCCAATTATAGCACTTTCAGCACACCTCAAAAAAACACCTTTTCAAACACCATTCCTCACTACGCAAACCTACCTGAACTAGACAAAGTTCTCTTCAAAGCTTACAATACAACTGTCATATATGCAAGGTCTCGCCCCAAAAAACAAATAGACAACCCGGCAATACGGAGGTAAAACAACTAGACAAGCAATTGCAAAAAGGTTGAGACACTGAATGGAAAATCCACCTCTTCTTCCTAAAACCTCTCTTCTAGTTCATAAGAAAAGGCTGAACGCCCCTCCCTCCCCCCTCCCCTTTTTCAATGTTGACACCCTTTAGTCTGAGTGCCAAGTGGAAATGGAAACAACTTTGCTTGGGGGGCAAGGGGGGTTGGAGATGCGCTGACTTGAATGACACGCATTGTACGGTTATCAACAGTGAGTGTCTCAACTCTTTTTGCAACTGCTTGTCTCGATGGTTGTCGCGTGTAATTCATCATTGCGACTAAACGGAACAGTCAATAGGTTCAGCAAAGGTATCAATGGAAAGCCGAAAAATGGAGCTTGAACTGGAATAGACGTTATGGCGTTCTAGTTGGGTTCTAATTGATAAAAATAAACTTGAAATGTAGTGCAAATTACCCATTTCTATTTATAACGTTACATACGCTGTTTTGTCGAGTAAGCGCGGACAAAGTTTGTTTTCTCAATGATTTTGCTGATTTCATCCGTCGAAAGTTTCCCAAAATGTTTAGGTGAGGTACAAAGAGTCATTCCAAATTATTTATCCAAGATAATTGCCCAGTACTGAACTATTTCAAAGCACGTAGGGTGTTGAATAGAGCAGGTGCAAATTATTTTTTAACATCGGTTCGCAGTTGCCATATTATAAATCCGATTGAGAATGTGTTCAATTTAGAAGAACAAGAGTTTCAGCGCCAAGCAATACAGAATACCTACGAGACTTATCAACAGTTTGCTGAGATAGTGTAATGTACACCTTACGCCATGAGCGGCCACACTGTTATTGATAATATAATCTCTTCAATGAACAAGCGCTCAAAGGCTTAAAATTCACGATAATGGTCAGCGAACGAAATGCTGAAAAGCTGTTATTCCTTGTATATAAATCTCTTCAATAAAAGTGAAGGACGGCTAAAAACAAAGAAATAAACAGGTTACGGAATGATAAGCTCGTCATTCTTTTATTAACTTATTAATACGTCACCATGTCAACGCGAACATCGTAACACGCACAAATACATTTTCGTCCAAAAAAAAGGCAACCTTTTCCCTTTTTGACATGCAACACATGCAAATGGCGAGAAAAACAACCTGAGATAGACTTTTCATGATTACAAAAGCAACAGTCAGTTAAAAGAAGTTTTCGCAACGGTCTACATAATTCCAACGGTCTACACTCGAAAAACATTAAGAAGTAGATAAGATTTCATTAACTCCACTGTAGACCGTAGACCGTTGACCGATGACGCAACCATTGCATTACCCGTGCCTCACGCCATGGCCACTGAGTAACAGAAAACCGTTAACTTATTCTAAAACAAGACTCCCGAAACATTTTGCACATTTTCGAATCTCCTTTAAAACTTAGTTTTCAGGGATTTCAACCCACTGAAATACATTAGCTTACTATTGACCGAACAGACACGCGTTCGTATGAAATTCGATCCTACCTCACGGGTAACTGAAAACCACTGAATGTCACTGGAAATATTTTCAAATAAAAAACGGATTCCATTGCAAATTGCAGTGAAAGACTAAATTTCCGCAAAGAAGTTCGTCCTGTTATCACACAGCAGAAGAAGCACAACACTCATTTCCCTGCGTACCATTTACGTAAACAATAACGTGATCGGTACAATGTACGCATGCTTATTGTGTGCGCTCTGATTTCAACTAAGACTTCTTACAACGTATTGACACTTTCAACACCAAATTTGACATGAAACCAACCCAAAACTGTGTTTGTTGCCGTCAGAAAATGTGTTAATGACTACCTGAGGCGTGCAAGAGGTGAACACCCAATTTCGTCCTAAATGATTGCCAATTATAGCACTTTCAGCACACCTCAAAAAAACACCTTTTCAAACACCATTCCTCACTACGCAAACCTACCTGAACTAGACAAAGTTCTCTTCAAAGCTTACAATACAACTGTCATATATGCAAGGTCTCGCCCCAAAAAACAAATAGACAACCCGGCAATACGGAGGTAAAACAACTAGACAAGCAATTGCAAAAAGGTTGAGACACTGAATGGAAAATCCACCTCTTCTTCCTAAAACCTCTCTTCTAGTTCATAAGAAAAGGCTGAACGCCCCTCCCTCCCCCCTCCCCTTTTTCAATGTTGACACCCTTTAGTCTGAGTGCCAAGTGGAAATGGAAACAACTTTGCTTGGGGGGCAAGGGGGGTTGGAGATGCGCTGACTTGAATGACACGCATTGTACGGTTATCAACAGTGAGTGTCTCAACTCTTTTTGCAACTGCTTGTCTCGATGGTTGTCGCGTGTAATTCATCATTGCGACTAAACGGAACAGTCAATAGGTTCAGCAAAGGTATCAATGGAAAGCCGAAAAATGGAGCTTGAACTGGAATAGACGTTATGGCGTTCTAGTTGGGTTCTAATTGATAAAAATAAACTTGAAATGTAGTGCAAATTACCCATTTCTATTTATAACGTTACATACGCTGTTTTGTCGAGTAAGCGCGGACAAAGTTTGTTTTCTCAATGATTTTGCTGATTTCATCCGTCGAAAGTTTCCCAAAATGTTTAGGTGAGGTACAAAGAGTCATTCCAAATTATTTATCCAAGATAATTGCCCAGTACTGAACTATTTCAAAGCACGTAGGGTGTTGAATAGAGCAGGTGCAAATTATTTTTTAACATCGGTTCGCAGTTGCCATATTATAAATCCGATTGAGAATGTGTTCAATTTAGAAGAACAAGAGTTTCAGCGCCAAGCAATACAGAATACCTACGAGACTTATCAACAGTTTGCTGAGATAGTGTAATGTACACCTTACGCCATGAGCGGCCACACTGTTATTGATAATATAATCTCTTCAATGAACAAGCGCTCAAAGGCTTAAAATTCACGATAATGGTCAGCGAACGAAATGCTGAAAAGCTGTTATTCCTTGTATATAAATCTCTTCAATAAAAGTGAAGGACGGCTAAAAACAAAGAAATAAACAGGTTACGGAATGATAAGCTCGTCATTCTTTTATTAACTTATTAATACGTCACCATGTCAACGCGAACATCGTAACACGCACAAATACATTTTCGTCCAAAAAAAAGGCAACCTTTTCCCTTTTTGACATGCAACACATGCAAATGGCGAGAAAAACAACCTGAGATAGACTTTTCATGATTACAAAAGCAACAGTCAGTTAAAAGAAGTTTTCGCAACGGTCTACATAATTCCAACGGTCTACACTCGAAAAACATTAAGAAGTAGATAAGATTTCATTAACTCCACTGTAGACCGTAGACCGTTGACCGATGACGCAACCATTGCATTACCCGTGCCTCACGCCATGGCCACTGAGTAACAGAAAACCGTTAACTTATTCTAAAACAAGACTCCCGAAACATTTTGCACATTTTCGAATCTCCTTTAAAACTTAGTTTTCAGGGATTTCAACCCACTGAAATACATTAGCTTACTATTGACCGAACAGACACGCGTTCGTATGAAATTCGATCCTACCTCACGGGTAACTGAAAACCACTGAATGTCACTGGAAATATTTTCAAATAAAAAACGGATTCCATTGCAAATTGCAGTGAAAGACTAAATTTCCGCAAAGAAGTTCGTCCTGTTATCACACAGCAGAAGAAGCACAACACTCATTTCCCTGCGTACCATTTACGTAAACAATAACGTGATCGGTACAATGTACGCATGCTTATTGTGTGCGCTCTGATTTCAACTAAGACTTCTTACAACGTATTGACACTTTCAACACCAAATTTGACATGAAACCAACCCAAAACTGTGTTTGTTGCCGTCAGAAAATGTGTTAATGACTACCTGAGGCGTGCAAGAGGTGAACACCCAATTTCGTCCTAAATGATTGCCAATTATAGCACTTTCAGCACACCTCAAAAAAACACCTTTTCAAACACCATTCCTCACTACGCAAACCTACCTGAACTAGACAAAGTTCTCTTCAAAGCTTACAATACAACTGTCATATATGCAAGGTCTCGCCCCAAAAAACAAATAGACAACCCGGCAATACGGAGGTAAAACAACTAGACAAGCAATTGCAAAAAGGTTGAGACACTGAATGGAAAATCCACCTCTTCTTCCTAAAACCTCTCTTCTAGTTCATAAGAAAAGGCTGAACGCCCCTCCCTCCCCCCTCCCCTTTTTCAATGTTGACACCCTTTAGTCTGAGTGCCAAGTGGAAATGGAAACAACTTTGCTTGGGGGGCAAGGGGGGTTGGAGATGCGCTGACTTGAATGACACGCATTGTACGGTTATCAACAGTGAGTGTCTCAACTCTTTTTGCAACTGCTTGTCTCGATGGTTGTCGCGTGTAATTCATCATTGCGACTAAACGGAACAGTCAATAGGTTCAGCAAAGGTATCAATGGAAAGCCGAAAAATGGAGCTTGAACTGGAATAGACGTTATGGCGTTCTAGTTGGGTTCTAATTGATAAAAATAAACTTGAAATGTAGTGCAAATTACCCATTTCTATTTATAACGTTACATACGCTGTTTTGTCGAGTAAGCGCGGACAAAGTTTGTTTTCTCAATGATTTTGCTGATTTCATCCGTCGAAAGTTTCCCAAAATGTTTAGGTGAGGTACAAAGAGTCATTCCAAATTATTTATCCAAGATAATTGCCCAGTACTGAACTATTTCAAAGCACGTAGGGTGTTGAATAGAGCAGGTGCAAATTATTTTTTAACATCGGTTCGCAGTTGCCATATTATAAATCCGATTGAGAATGTGTTCAATTTAGAAGAACAAGAGTTTCAGCGCCAAGCAATACAGAATACCTACGAGACTTATCAACAGTTTGCTGAGATAGTGTAATGTACACCTTACGCCATGAGCGGCCACACTGTTATTGATAATATAATCTCTTCAATGAACAAGCGCTCAAAGGCTTAAAATTCACGATAATGGTCAGCGAACGAAATGCTGAAAAGCTGTTATTCCTTGTATATAAATCTCTTCAATAAAAGTGAAGGACGGCTAAAAACAAAGAAATAAACAGGTTACGGAATGATAAGCTCGTCATTCTTTTATTAACTTATTAATACGTCACCATGTCAACGCGAACATCGTAACACGCACAAATACATTTTCGTCCAAAAAAAAGGCAACCTTTTCCCTTTTTGACATGCAACACATGCAAATGGCGAGAAAAACAACCTGAGATAGACTTTTCATGATTACAAAAGCAACAGTCAGTTAAAAGAAGTTTTCGCAACGGTCTACATAATTCCAACGGTCTACACTCGAAAAACATTAAGAAGTAGATAAGATTTCATTAACTCCACTGTAGACCGTAGACCGTTGACCGATGACGCAACCATTGCATTACCCGTGCCTCACGCCATGGCCACTGAGTAACAGAAAACCGTTAACTTATTCTAAAACAAGACTCCCGAAACATTTTGCACATTTTCGAATCTCCTTTAAAACTTAGTTTTCAGGGATTTCAACCCACTGAAATACATTAGCTTACTATTGACCGAACAGACACGCGTTCGTATGAAATTCGATCCTACCTCACGGGTAACTGAAAACCACTGAATGTCACTGGAAATATTTTCAAATAAAAAACGGATTCCATTGCAAATTGCAGTGAAAGACTAAATTTCCGCAAAGAAGTTCGTCCTGTTATCACACAGCAGAAGAAGCACAACACTCATTTCCCTGCGTACCATTTACGTAAACAATAACGTGATCGGTACAATGTACGCATGCTTATTGTGTGCGCTCTGATTTCAACTAAGACTTCTTACAACGTATTGACACTTTCAACACCAAATTTGACATGAAACCAACCCAAAACTGTGTTTGTTGCCGTCAGAAAATGTGTTAATGACTACCTGAGGCGTGCAAGAGGTGAACACCCAATTTCGTCCTAAATGATTGCCAATTATAGCACTTTCAGCACACCTCAAAAAAACACCTTTTCAAACACCATTCCTCACTACGCAAACCTACCTGAACTAGACAAAGTTCTCTTCAAAGCTTACAATACAACTGTCATATATGCAAGGTCTCGCCCCAAAAAACAAATAGACAACCCGGCAATACGGAGGTAAAACAACTAGACAAGCAATTGCAAAAAGGTTGAGACACTGAATGGAAAATCCACCTCTTCTTCCTAAAACCTCTCTTCTAGTTCATAAGAAAAGGCTGAACGCCCCTCCCTCCCCCCTCCCCTTTTTCAATGTTGACACCCTTTAGTCTGAGTGCCAAGTGGAAATGGAAACAACTTTGCTTGGGGGGCAAGGGGGGTTGGAGATGCGCTGACTTGAATGACACGCATTGTACGGTTATCAACAGTGAGTGTCTCAACTCTTTTTGCAACTGCTTGTCTCGATGGTTGTCGCGTGTAATTCATCATTGCGACTAAACGGAACAGTCAATAGGTTCAGCAAAGGTATCAATGGAAAGCCGAAAAATGGAGCTTGAACTGGAATAGACGTTATGGCGTTCTAGTTGGGTTCTAATTGATAAAAATAAACTTGAAATGTAGTGCAAATTACCCATTTCTATTTATAACGTTACATACGCTGTTTTGTCGAGTAAGCGCGGACAAAGTTTGTTTTCTCAATGATTTTGCTGATTTCATCCGTCGAAAGTTTCCCAAAATGTTTAGGTGAGGTACAAAGAGTCATTCCAAATTATTTATCCAAGATAATTGCCCAGTACTGAACTATTTCAAAGCACGTAGGGTGTTGAATAGAGCAGGTGCAAATTATTTTTTAACATCGGTTCGCAGTTGCCATATTATAAATCCGATTGAGAATGTGTTCAATTTAGAAGAACAAGAGTTTCAGCGCCAAGCAATACAGAATACCTACGAGACTTATCAACAGTTTGCTGAGATAGTGTAATGTACACCTTACGCCATGAGCGGCCACACTGTTATTGATAATATAATCTCTTCAATGAACAAGCGCTCAAAGGCTTAAAATTCACGATAATGGTCAGCGAACGAAATGCTGAAAAGCTGTTATTCCTTGTATATAAATCTCTTCAATAAAAGTGAAGGACGGCTAAAAACAAAGAAATAAACAGGTTACGGAATGATAAGCTCGTCATTCTTTTATTAACTTATTAATACGTCACCATGTCAACGCGAACATCGTAACACGCACAAATACATTTTCGTCCAAAAAAAAGGCAACCTTTTCCCTTTTTGACATGCAACACATGCAAATGGCGAGAAAAACAACCTGAGATAGACTTTTCATGATTACAAAAGCAACAGTCAGTTAAAAGAAGTTTTCGCAACGGTCTACATAATTCCAACGGTCTACACTCGAAAAACATTAAGAAGTAGATAAGATTTCATTAACTCCACTGTAGACCGTAGACCGTTGACCGATGACGCAACCATTGCATTACCCGTGCCTCACGCCATGGCCACTGAGTAACAGAAAACCGTTAACTTATTCTAAAACAAGACTCCCGAAACATTTTGCACATTTTCGAATCTCCTTTAAAACTTAGTTTTCAGGGATTTCAACCCACTGAAATACATTAGCTTACTATTGACCGAACAGACACGCGTTCGTATGAAATTCGATCCTACCTCACGGGTAACTGAAAACCACTGAATGTCACTGGAAATATTTTCAAATAAAAAACGGATTCCATTGCAAATTGCAGTGAAAGACTAAATTTCCGCAAAGAAGTTCGTCCTGTTATCACACAGCAGAAGAAGCACAACACTCATTTCCCTGCGTACCATTTACGTAAACAATAACGTGATCGGTACAATGTACGCATGCTTATTGTGTGCGCTCTGATTTCAACTAAGACTTCTTACAACGTATTGACACTTTCAACACCAAATTTGACATGAAACCAACCCAAAACTGTGTTTGTTGCCGTCAGAAAATGTGTTAATGACTACCTGAGGCGTGCAAGAGGTGAACACCCAATTTCGTCCTAAATGATTGCCAATTATAGCACTTTCAGCACACCTCAAAAAAACACCTTTTCAAACACCATTCCTCACTACGCAAACCTACCTGAACTAGACAAAGTTCTCTTCAAAGCTTACAATACAACTGTCATATATGCAAGGTCTCGCCCCAAAAAACAAATAGACAACCCGGCAATACGGAGGTAAAACAACTAGACAAGCAATTGCAAAAAGGTTGAGACACTGAATGGAAAATCCACCTCTTCTTCCTAAAACCTCTCTTCTAGTTCATAAGAAAAGGCTGAACGCCCCTCCCTCCCCCTCCCCTTTTTCAATGTTGACACCCTTTAGTCTGAGTGCCAAGTGGAAATGGAAACAACTTTGCTTGGGGGCAAGGGGGTTGGAGATGCGCTGACTTGAATGACACGCATTGTACGGTTATCAACAGTGAGTGTCTCAACTCTTTTTGCAACTGCTTGTCTCGATGGTTGTCGCGTGTAATTCATCATTGCGACTAAACGGAACAGTCAATAGGTTCAGCAAAGGTATCAATGGAAAGCCGAAAAATGGAGCTTGAACTGGAATAGACGTTATGGCGTTCTAGTTGGGTTCTAATTGATAAAAATAAACTTGAAATGTAGTGCAAATTACCCATTTCTATTTATAACGTTACATACGCTGTTTTGTCGAGTAAGCGCGGACAAAGTTTGTTTTCTCAATGATTTTGCTGATTTCATCCGTCGAAAGTTTCCCAAAATGTTTAGGTGAGGTACAAAGAGTCATTCCAAATTATTTATCCAAGATAATTGCCCAGTACTGAACTATTTCAAAGCACGTAGGGTGTTGAATAGAGCAGGTGCAAATTATTTTTTAACATCGGTTCGCAGTTGCCATATTATAAATCCGATTGAGAATGTGTTCAATTTAGAAGAACAAGAGTTTCAGCGCCAAGCAATACAGAATACCTACGAGACTTATCAACAGTTTGCTGAGATAGTGTAATGTACACCTTACGCCATGAGCGGCCACACTGTTATTGATAATATAATCTCTTCAATGAACAAGCGCTCAAAGGCTTAAAATTCACGATAATGGTCAGCGAACGAAATGCTGAAAAGCTGTTATTCCTTGTATATAAATCTCTTCAATAAAAGTGAAGGACGGCTAAAAACAAAGAAATAAACAGGTTACGGAATGATAAGCTCGTCATTCTTTTATTAACTTATTAATACGTCACCATGTCAACGCGAACATCGTAACACGCACAAATACATTTTCGTCCAAAAAAAAGGCAACCTTTTCCCTTTTTGACATGCAACACATGCAAATGGCGAGAAAAACAACCTGAGATAGACTTTTCATGATTACAAAAGCAACAGTCAGTTAAAAGAAGTTTTCGCAACGGTCTACATAATTCCAACGGTCTACACTCGAAAAACATTAAGAAGTAGATAAGATTTCATTAACTCCACTGTAGACCGTAGACCGTTGACCGATGACGCAACCATTGCATTACCCGTGCCTCACGCCATGGCCACTGAGTAACAGAAAACCGTTAACTTATTCTAAAACAAGACTCCCGAAACATTTTGCACATTTTCGAATCTCCTTTAAAACTTAGTTTTCAGGGATTTCAACCCACTGAAATACATTAGCTTACTATTGACCGAACAGACACGCGTTCGTATGAAATTCGATCCTACCTCACGGGTAACTGAAAACCACTGAATGTCACTGGAAATATTTTCAAATAAAAAACGGATTCCATTGCAAATTGCAGTGAAAGACTAAATTTCCGCAAAGAAGTTCGTCCTGTTATCACACAGCAGAAGAAGCACAACACTCATTTCCCTGCGTACCATTTACGTAAACAATAACGTGATCGGTACAATGTACGCATGCTTATTGTGTGCGCTCTGATTTCAACTAAGACTTCTTACAACGTATTGACACTTTCAACACCAAATTTGACATGAAACCAACCCAAAACTGTGTTTGTTGCCGTCAGAAAATGTGTTAATGACTACCTGAGGCGTGCAAGAGGTGAACACCCAATTTCGTCCTAAATGATTGCCAATTATAGCACTTTCAGCACACCTCAAAAAAACACCTTTTCAAACACCATTCCTCACTACGCAAACCTACCTGAACTAGACAAAGTTCTCTTCAAAGCTTACAATACAACTGTCATATATGCAAGGTCTCGCCCCAAAAACAAATAGACAACCCGGCAATACGGAGGTAAAACAACTAGACAAGCAATTGCAAAAAGGTTGAGACACTGAATGGAAAATCCACCTCTTCTTCCTAAAACCTCTCTTCTAGTTCATAAGAAAAGGCTGAACGCCCCTCCCTCCCCCCTCCCCTTTTTCAATGTTGACACCCTTTAGTCTGAGTGCCAAGTGGAAATGGAAACAACTTTGCTTGGGGGGCAAGGGGGGTTGGAGATGCGCTGACTTGAATGACACGCATTGTACGGTTATCAACAGTGAGTGTCTCAACTCTTTTTGCAACTGCTTGTCTCGATGGTTGTCGCGTGTAATTCATCATTGCGACTAAACGGAACAGTCAATAGGTTCAGCAAAGGTATCAATGGAAAGCCGAAAAATGGAGCTTGAACTGGAATAGACGTTATGGCGTTCTAGTTGGGTTCTAATTGATAAAAATAAACTTGAAATGTAGTGCAAATTACCCATTTCTATTTATAACGTTACATACGCTGTTTTGTCGAGTAAGCGCGGACAAAGTTTGTTTTCTCAATGATTTTGCTGATTTCATCCGTCGAAAGTTTCCCAAAATGTTTAGGTGAGGTACAAAGAGTCATTCCAAATTATTTATCCAAGATAATTGCCCAGTACTGAACTATTTCAAAGCACGTAGGGTGTTGAATAGAGCAGGTGCAAATTATTTTTTAACATCGGTTCGCAGTTGCCATATTATAAATCCGATTGAGAATGTGTTCAATTTAGAAGAACAAGAGTTTCAGCGCCAAGCAATACAGAATACCTACGAGACTTATCAACAGTTTGCTGAGATAGTGTAATGTACACCTTACGCCATGAGCGGCCACACTGTTATTGATAATATAATCTCTTCAATGAACAAGCGCTCAAAGGCTTAAAATTCACGATAATGGTCAGCGAACGAAATGCTGAAAAGCTGTTATTCCTTGTATATAAATCTCTTCAATAAAAGTGAAGGACGGCTAAAAACAAAGAAATAAACAGGTTACGGAATGATAAGCTCGTCATTCTTTTATTAACTTATTAATACGTCACCATGTCAACGCGAACATCGTAACACGCACAAATACATTTTCGTCCAAAAAAAAGGCAACCTTTTCCCTTTTTGACATGCAACACATGCAAATGGCGAGAAAAACAACCTGAGATAGACTTTTCATGATTACAAAAGCAACAGTCAGTTAAAAGAAGTTTTCGCAACGGTCTACATAATTCCAACGGTCTACACTCGAAAAACATTAAGAAGTAGATAAGATTTCATTAACTCCACTGTAGACCGTAGACCGTTGACCGATGACGCAACCATTGCATTACCCGTGCCTCACGCCATGGCCACTGAGTAACAGAAAACCGTTAACTTATTCTAAAACAAGACTCCCGAAACATTTTGCACATTTTCGAATCTCCTTTAAAACTTAGTTTTCAGGGATTTCAACCCACTGAAATACATTAGCTTACTATTGACCGAACAGACACGCGTTCGTATGAAATTCGATCCTACCTCACGGGTAACTGAAAACCACTGAATGTCACTGGAAATATTTTCAAATAAAAAACGGATTCCATTGCAAATTGCAGTGAAAGACTAAATTTCCGCAAAGAAGTTCGTCCTGTTATCACACAGCAGAAGAAGCACAACACTCATTTCCCTGCGTACCATTTACGTAAACAATAACGTGATCGGTACAATGTACGCATGCTTATTGTGTGCGCTCTGATTTCAACTAAGACTTCTTACAACGTATTGACACTTTCAACACCAAATTTGACATGAAACCAACCCAAAACTGTGTTTGTTGCCGTCAGAAAATGTGTTAATGACTACCTGAGGCGTGCAAGAGGTGAACACCCAATTTCGTCCTAAATGATTGCCAATTATAGCACTTTCAGCACACCTCAAAAAAACACCTTTTCAAACACCATTCCTCACTACGCAAACCTACCTGAACTAGACAAAGTTCTCTTCAAAGCTTACAATACAACTGTCATATATGCAAGGTCTCGCCCCAAAAAACAAATAGACAACCCGGCAATACGGAGGTAAAACAACTAGACAAGCAATTGCAAAAAGGTTGAGACACTGAATGGAAAATCCACCTCTTCTTCCTAAAACCTCTCTTCTAGTTCATAAGAAAAGGCTGAACGCCCCTCCCTCCCCCCTCCCCTTTTTCAATGTTGACACCCTTTAGTCTGAGTGCCAAGTGGAAATGGAAACAACTTTGCTTGGGGGGCAAGGGGGGTTGGAGATGCGCTGACTTGAATGACACGCATTGTACGGTTATCAACAGTGAGTGTCTCAACTCTTTTTGCAACTGCTTGTCTCGATGGTTGTCGCGTGTAATTCATCATTGCGACTAAACGGAACAGTCAATAGGTTCAGCAAAGGTATCAATGGAAAGCCGAAAAATGGAGCTTGAACTGGAATAGACGTTATGGCGTTCTAGTTGGGTTCTAATTGATAAAAATAAACTTGAAATGTAGTGCAAATTACCCATTTCTATTTATAACGTTACATACGCTGTTTTGTCGAGTAAGCGCGGACAAAGTTTGTTTTCTCAATGATTTTGCTGATTTCATCCGTCGAAAGTTTCCCAAAATGTTTAGGTGAGGTACAAAGAGTCATTCCAAATTATTTATCCAAGATAATTGCCCAGTACTGAACTATTTCAAAGCACGTAGGGTGTTGAATAGAGCAGGTGCAAATTATTTTTTAACATCGGTTCGCAGTTGCCATATTATAAATCCGATTGAGAATGTGTTCAATTTAGAAGAACAAGAGTTTCAGCGCCAAGCAATACAGAATACCTACGAGACTTATCAACAGTTTGCTGAGATAGTGTAATGTACACCTTACGCCATGAGCGGCCACACTGTTATTGATAATATAATCTCTTCAATGAACAAGCGCTCAAAGGCTTAAAATTCACGATAATGGTCAGCGAACGAAATGCTGAAAAGCTGTTATTCCTTGTATATAAATCTCTTCAATAAAAGTGAAGGACGGCTAAAAACAAAGAAATAAACAGGTTACGGAATGATAAGCTCGTCATTCTTTTATTAACTTATTAATACGTCACCATGTCAACGCGAACATCGTAACACGCACAAATACATTTTCGTCCAAAAAAAAGGCAACCTTTTCCCTTTTTGACATGCAACACATGCAAATGGCGAGAAAAACAACCTGAGATAGACTTTTCATGATTACAAAAGCAACAGTCAGTTAAAAGAAGTTTTCGCAACGGTCTACATAATTCCAACGGTCTACACTCGAAAAACATTAAGAAGTAGATAAGATTTCATTAACTCCACTGTAGACCGTAGACCGTTGACCGATGACGCAACCATTGCATTACCCGTGCCTCACGCCATGGCCACTGAGTAACAGAAAACCGTTAACTTATTCTAAAACAAGACTCCCGAAACATTTTGCACATTTTCGAATCTCCTTTAAAACTTAGTTTTCAGGGATTTCAACCCACTGAAATACATTAGCTTACTATTGACCGAACAGACACGCGTTCGTATGAAATTCGATCCTACCTCACGGGTAACTGAAAACCACTGAATGTCACTGGAAATATTTTCAAATAAAAAACGGATTCCATTGCAAATTGCAGTGAAAGACTAAATTTCCGCAAAGAAGTTCGTCCTGTTATCACACAGCAGAAGAAGCACAACACTCATTTCCCTGCGTACCATTTACGTAAACAATAACGTGATCGGTACAATGTACGCATGCTTATTGTGTGCGCTCTGATTTCAACTAAGACTTCTTACAACGTATTGACACTTTCAACACCAAATTTGACATGAAACCAACCCAAAACTGTGTTTGTTGCCGTCAGAAAATGTGTTAATGACTACCTGAGGCGTGCAAGAGGTGAACACCCAATTTCGTCCTAAATGATTGCCAATTATAGCACTTTCAGCACACCTCAAAAAAACACCTTTTCAAACACCATTCCTCACTACGCAAACCTACCTGAACTAGACAAAGTTCTCTTCAAAGCTTACAATACAACTGTCATATATGCAAGGTCTCGCCCCAAAAAACAAATAGACAACCCGGCAATACGGAGGTAAAACAACTAGACAAGCAATTGCAAAAAGGTTGAGACACTGAATGGAAAATCCACCTCTTCTTCCTAAAACCTCTCTTCTAGTTCATAAGAAAAGGCTGAACGCCCCTCCCTCCCCCCTCCCCTTTTTCAATGTTGACACCCTTTAGTCTGAGTGCCAAGTGGAAATGGAAACAACTTTGCTTGGGGGGCAAGGGGGGTTGGAGATGCGCTGACTTGAATGACACGCATTGTACGGTTATCAACAGTGAGTGTCTCAACTCTTTTTGCAACTGCTTGTCTCGATGGTTGTCGCGTGTAATTCATCATTGCGACTAAACGGAACAGTCAATAGGTTCAGCAAAGGTATCAATGGAAAGCCGAAAAATGGAGCTTGAACTGGAATAGACGTTATGGCGTTCTAGTTGGGTTCTAATTGATAAAAATAAACTTGAAATGTAGTGCAAATTACCCATTTCTATTTATAACGTTACATACGCTGTTTTGTCGAGTAAGCGCGGACAAAGTTTGTTTTCTCAATGATTTTGCTGATTTCATCCGTCGAAAGTTTCCCAAAATGTTTAGGTGAGGTACAAAGAGTCATTCCAAATTATTTATCCAAGATAATTGCCCAGTACTGAACTATTTCAAAGCACGTAGGGTGTTGAATAGAGCAGGTGCAAATTATTTTTTAACATCGGTTCGCAGTTGCCATATTATAAATCCGATTGAGAATGTGTTCAATTTAGAAGAACAAGAGTTTCAGCGCCAAGCAATACAGAATACCTACGAGACTTATCAACAGTTTGCTGAGATAGTGTAATGTACACCTTACGCCATGAGCGGCCACACTGTTATTGATAATATAATCTCTTCAATGAACAAGCGCTCAAAGGCTTAAAATTCACGATAATGGTCAGCGAACGAAATGCTGAAAAGCTGTTATTCCTTGTATATAAATCTCTTCAATAAAAGTGAAGGACGGCTAAAAACAAAGAAATAAACAGGTTACGGAATGATAAGCTCGTCATTCTTTTATTAACTTATTAATACGTCACCATGTCAACGCGAACATCGTAACACGCACAAATACATTTTCGTCCAAAAAAAAGGCAACCTTTTCCCTTTTTGACATGCAACACATGCAAATGGCGAGAAAAACAACCTGAGATAGACTTTTCATGATTACAAAAGCAACAGTCAGTTAAAAGAAGTTTTCGCAACGGTCTACATAATTCCAACGGTCTACACTCGAAAAACATTAAGAAGTAGATAAGATTTCATTAACTCCACTGTAGACCGTAGACCGTTGACCGATGACGCAACCATTGCATTACCCGTGCCTCACGCCATGGCCACTGAGTAACAGAAAACCGTTAACTTATTCTAAAACAAGACTCCCGAAACATTTTGCACATTTTCGAATCTCCTTTAAAACTTAGTTTTCAGGGATTTCAACCCACTGAAATACATTAGCTTACTATTGACCGAACAGACACGCGTTCGTATGAAATTCGATCCTACCTCACGGGTAACTGAAAACCACTGAATGTCACTGGAAATATTTTCAAATAAAAAACGGATTCCATTGCAAATTGCAGTGAAAGACTAAATTTCCGCAAAGAAGTTCGTCCTGTTATCACACAGCAGAAGAAGCACAACACTCATTTCCCTGCGTACCATTTACGTAAACAATAACGTGATCGGTACAATGTACGCATGCTTATTGTGTGCGCTCTGATTTCAACTAAGACTTCTTACAACGTATTGACACTTTCAACACCAAATTTGACATGAAACCAACCCAAAACTGTGTTTGTTGCCGTCAGAAAATGTGTTAATGACTACCTGAGGCGTGCAAGAGGTGAACACCCAATTTCGTCCTAAATGATTGCCAATTATAGCACTTTCAGCACACCTCAAAAAAACACCTTTTCAAACACCATTCCTCACTACGCAAACCTACCTGAACTAGACAAAGTTCTCTTCAAAGCTTACAATACAACTGTCATATATGCAAGGTCTCGCCCCAAAAAACAAATAGACAACCCGGCAATACGGAGGTAAAACAACTAGACAAGCAATTGCAAAAAGGTTGAGACACTGAATGGAAAATCCACCTCTTCTTCCTAAAACCTCTCTTCTAGTTCATAAGAAAAGGCTGAACGCCCCTCCCTCCCCCCTCCCCTTTTTCAATGTTGACACCCTTTAGTCTGAGTGCCAAGTGGAAATGGAAACAACTTTGCTTGGGGGGCAAGGGGGGTTGGAGATGCGCTGACTTGAATGACACGCATTGTACGGTTATCAACAGTGAGTGTCTCAACTCTTTTTGCAACTGCTTGTCTCGATGGTTGTCGCGTGTAATTCATCATTGCGACTAAACGGAACAGTCAATAGGTTCAGCAAAGGTATCAATGGAAAGCCGAAAAATGGAGCTTGAACTGGAATAGACGTTATGGCGTTCTAGTTGGGTTCTAATTGATAAAAATAAACTTGAAATGTAGTGCAAATTACCCATTTCTATTTATAACGTTACATACGCTGTTTTGTCGAGTAAGCGCGGACAAAGTTTGTTTTCTCAATGATTTTGCTGATTTCATCCGTCGAAAGTTTCCCAAAATGTTTAGGTGAGGTACAAAGAGTCATTCCAAATTATTTATCCAAGATAATTGCCCAGTACTGAACTATTTCAAAGCACGTAGGGTGTTGAATAGAGCAGGTGCAAATTATTTTTTAACATCGGTTCGCAGTTGCCATATTATAAATCCGATTGAGAATGTGTTCAATTTAGAAGAACAAGAGTTTCAGCGCCAAGCAATACAGAATACCTACGAGACTTATCAACAGTTTGCTGAGATAGTGTAATGTACACCTTACGCCATGAGCGGCCACACTGTTATTGATAATATAATCTCTTCAATGAACAAGCGCTCAAAGGCTTAAAATTCACGATAATGGTCAGCGAACGAAATGCTGAAAAGCTGTTATTCCTTGTATATAAATCTCTTCAATAAAAGTGAAGGACGGCTAAAAACAAAGAAATAAACAGGTTACGGAATGATAAGCTCGTCATTCTTTTATTAACTTATTAATACGTCACCATGTCAACGCGAACATCGTAACACGCACAAATACATTTTCGTCCAAAAAAAAGGCAACCTTTTCCCTTTTTGACATGCAACACATGCAAATGGCGAGAAAAACAACCTGAGATAGACTTTTCATGATTACAAAAGCAACAGTCAGTTAAAAGAAGTTTTCGCAACGGTCTACATAATTCCAACGGTCTACACTCGAAAAACATTAAGAAGTAGATAAGATTTCATTAACTCCACTGTAGACCGTAGACCGTTGACCGATGACGCAACCATTGCATTACCCGTGCCTCACGCCATGGCCACTGAGTAACAGAAAACCGTTAACTTATTCTAAAACAAGACTCCCGAAACATTTTGCACATTTTCGAATCTCCTTTAAAACTTAGTTTTCAGGGATTTCAACCCACTGAAATACATTAGCTTACTATTGACCGAACAGACACGCGTTCGTATAAAATTCGATCCTACCTCACGGGTAACTGAAAACCACTGAATGTCACTGGAAATATTTTCAAATAAAAAACGGATTCCATTGCAAATTGCAGTGAAAGACTAAATTTCCGCAAAGAAGTTCGTCCTGTTATCACACAGCAGAAGAAGCACAACACTCATTTCCCTGCGTACCATTTACGTAAACAATAACGTGATCGGTACAATGTACGCATGCTTATTGTGTGCGCTCTGATTTCAACTAAGACTTCTTACAACGTATTGACACTTTCAACACCAAATTTGACATGAAACCAACCCAAAACTGTGTTTGTTGCCGTCAGAAAATGTGTTAATGACTACCTGAGGCGTGCAAGAGGTGAACACCCAATTTCGTCCTAAATGATTGCCAATTATAGCACTTTCAGCACACCTCAAAAAAACACCTTTTCAAACACCATTCCTCACTACGCAAACCTACCTGAACTAGACAAAGTTCTCTTCAAAGCTTACAATACAACTGTCATATATGCAAGGTCTCGCCCCAAAAAACAAATAGACAACCCGGCAATACGGAGGTAAAACAACTAGACAAGCAATTGCAAAAAGGTTGAGACACTGAATGGAAAATCCACCTCTTCTTCCTAAAACCTCTCTTCTAGTTCATAAGAAAAGGCTGAACGCCCCTCCCTCCCCCCTCCCCTTTTTCAATGTTGACACCCTTTAGTCTGAGTGCCAAGTAGAAATGGAAACAACTTTGCTTGGGGGGCAAGGGGGGTTGGAGATGCGCTGACTTGAATGACACGCATTGTACGGTTATCAACAGTGAGTGTCTCAACTCTTTTTGCAACTGCTTGTCTCGATGGTTGTCGCGTGTAATTCATCATTGCGACTAAACGGAACAGTCAATAGGTTCAGCAAAGGTATCAATGGAAAGCCGAAAAATGGAGCTTGAACTGGAATAGACGTTATGGCGTTCTAGTTGGGTTCTAATTGATAAAAATAAACTTGAAATGTAGTGCAAATTACCCATTTCTATTTATAACGTTACATACGCTGTTTTGTCGAGTAAGCGCGGACAAAGTTTGTTTTCTCAATGATTTTGCTGATTTCATCCGTCGAAAGTTTCCCAAAATGTTTAGGTGAGGTACAAAGAGTCATTCCAAATTATTTATCCAAGATAATTGCCCAGTACTGAACTATTTCAAAGCACGTAGGGTGTTGAATAGAGCAGGTGCAAATTATTTTTTAACATCGGTTCGCAGTTGCCATATTATAAATCCGATTGAGAATGTGTTCAATTTAGAAGAACAAGAGTTTCAGCGCCAAGCAATACAGAATACCTACGAGACTTATCAACAGTTTGCTGAGATAGTGTAATGTACACCTTACGCCATGAGCGGCCACACTGTTATTGATAATATAATCTCTTCAATGAACAAGCGCTCAAAGGCTTAAAATTCACGATAATGGTCAGCGAACGAAATGCTGAAAAGCTGTTATTCCTTGTATATAAATCTCTTCAATAAAAGTGAAGGACGGCTAAAAACAAAGAAATAAACAGGTTACGGAATGATAAGCTCGTCATTCTTTTATTAACTTATTAATACGTCACCATGTCAACGCGAACATCGTAACACGCACAAATACATTTTCGTCCAAAAAAAAGGCAACCTTTTCCCTTTTTGACATGCAACACATGCAAATGGCGAGAAAAACAACCTGAGATAGACTTTTCATGATTACAAAAGCAACAGTCAGTTAAAAGAAGTTTTCGCAACGGTCTACATAATTCCAACGGTCTACACTCGAAAAACATTAAGAAGTAGATAAGATTTCATTAACTCCACTGTAGACCGTAGACCGTTGACCGATGACGCAACCATTGCATTACCCGTGCCTCACGCCATGGCCACTGAGTAACAGAAAACCGTTAACTTATTCTAAAACAAGACTCCCGAAACATTTTGCACATTTTCGAATCTCCTTTAAAACTTAGTTTTCAGGGATTTCAACCCACTGAAATACATTAGCTTACTATTGACCGAACAGACACGCGTTCGTATAAAATTCGATCCTACCTCACGGGTAACTGAAAACCACTGAATGTCACTGGAAATATTTTCAAATAAAAAACGGATTCCATTGCAAATTGCAGTGAAAGACTAAATTTCCGCAAAGAAGTTCGTCCTGTTATCACACAGCAGAAGAAGCACAACACTCATTTCCCTGCGTACCATTTACGTAAACAATAACGTGATCGGTACAATGTACGCATGCTTATTGTGTGCGCTCTGATTTCAACTAAGACTTCTTACAACGTATTGACACTTTCAACACCAAATTTGACATGAAACCAACCCAAAACTGTGTTTGTTGCCGTCAGAAAATGTGTTAATGACTACCTGAGGCGTGCAAGAGGTGAACACCCAATTTCGTCCTAAATGATTGCCAATTATAGCACTTTCAGCACACCTCAAAAAAACACCTTTTCAAACACCATTCCTCACTACGCAAACCTACCTGAACTAGACAAAGTTCTCTTCAAAGCTTACAATACAACTGTCATATATGCAAGGTCTCGCCCCAAAAAACAAATAGACAACCCGGCAATACGGAGGTAAAACAACTAGACAAGCAATTGCAAAAAGGTTGAGACACTGAATGGAAAATCCACCTCTTCTTCCTAAAACCTCTCTTCTAGTTCATAAGAAAAGGCTGAACGCCCCTCCCTCCCCCCTCCCCTTTTTCAATGTTGACACCCTTTAGTCTGAGTGCCAAGTGGAAATGGAAACAACTTTGCTTGGGGGGCAAGGGGGGTTGGAGATGCGCTGACTTGAATGACACGCATTGTACGGTTATCAACAGTGAGTGTCTCAACTCTTTTTGCAACTGCTTGTAGAGTTAAAGATGGTATGTAAATCATTATTGTCTAGTAGAGACCTCGGGGGCAATTTCAAATTAAACAAGGTGTTTATACCATAATAAATCATGACAATTTAAAACAAAAAGCATCAGTGTGTTTGTTTCCTTAAAGGTCTTAACCTTCTCTGTAGGGGTGAAAACAAAACGTCCAACTCGAAACCCTGTCTGTATACGGAAGACCCCTGTGAAGGTGGGCGGAGTTTGCCTCCACAGACAAAAAAATCCTAGGTACAGCTCTGAATCCCCTAAGGAAGCCTTCACAAGCTATCATCCGCTCGTTTGCAGACCTTCAACTGCATAACAAGACAACAGCCGCAACCCAAACCTTCTATACAAATTTCCCAAAACCTTGTTGATATCAAAAGTGCGAACGTAGATGCTGAGGACGAGAGGAATTTATTAAAACACGGTTTTAATAAGTTTCCTCCAATTTCCACATTGTTTAATGATTTCACTTCGGATGTTTCCCGTTTATCATGTTCGCTAATTTCCAAGGACGAATAATTTTCGACATAATTTTATAAATATCAAAAATTAAAAATATATAAAAAGTTTATATCAAAGTGATTTCCAGAACGAATGAACCCTGATCAAGTTAATGTGTTACTTTGATCAAAAAATCACTCTTTTTTTCCTTCAGATTTTAGACGTGTGTTTGCTTAACACCTGACTTGCAAAATTTTGAGCTTTGATTTTTATCCGAAGGCTGTTTACTTCGAGTGTAAGTTATGGACTTTCACGGTCCGCTCTTACTCACCTTCAAAACCTCAGAGGGTTGGATCTGGGAAAAAGTGACGTCATTCACACAATAGTTCATTATGCCCTCCACTGACTAATTAGCAGTAAGGAACGGGATAAGGCTTGCCAAGAAGCCACCCCAGTGCAAACCAAAGCAGACCCGATCTCGGTTTACAGACACCTTCACGCAACCTAACTTCCCCAATCCTAAATCAATCTTCCCCAAACCTATACATGTATAGCTAACTCGTTCCAATCCCTAATCCTAGCACAACAATTATGTCAGATATGTACACTAGAATTTATTGACTGAAGGCTGATGTGAATCCAACAAATCTATTTTGTTTTTGGTAGAGATCAGACAATCTAACAGAGGCGAGGCCACTAGACTGATAAACAATCGGGGAATTCCAACCAAACGACAGAGTCGCATTCACGAACCACCAACCATCCCACTCAAACCCGACGTAGGTTATCAGCCAACTTGGTCAAAAATGACTCCAAGTAACAAAAGGTGGGACCTCAACCAACACACAAACGAGGTTTGGACGGTTCAACTGCCAGAGGTAACACGAGCCAAGGCGGTTCACTGACACTCACCTTGCCCCATACTTTTTCAGCCCCCGTCAAAATGCGGGAGCGAATCTTTCTTGAAATTCTCAAATCCCTTGCAAGACGAATGGTTTATTGCTCTCTCCTCCGCAGAGGCTCAAGCAGGTGAATCCGCTGAGGGAGGTACACGCAGGCGAAAAAAGTGGGGCAACGAGAAAGGAACCGAGAGAGCCGCTCAATCGATCTCTCGTTTCTTGCGCTTGCACTCACCTTGCACAGTGGACGCATCCTGACGCTGTACCGATCACAGCCGATCAAAGCCGATCACCTTACCGATAACCGAACCTCTGCGGAGGAGAGAGCTCTTAAAGGCCCTGGTCAGCGACCAAGCAAAGATGGCCGCGTGTTATTTAGCTCCGTGGAGCTAGCCTTTAATTTTTTATGGTTAGTCTGTCTGTTACGAGTTCGAATGTTTTGAGGAAAGGTAGTTTGCAAACTAAACTGAACGCAGGGTTGTCGGAACAACAACAAGAAGATTTATTCCAAAAATGAACGTAGTTTCCACCAAGTAAAACTCTGAATAACACGTATTCGACAAACTTACACGGCCTCCGCCAACTTGAATAAACACTGCTTCTGTCACACTTGACTAAACACGGTCATCGCCAACTCTCTTCGCTTGTGAAAAACTAGTTAGAAAAACACTCCGCTTGGACTCGTCTACTTATATACTCTGACAATAAACTTCTAGAACTTTCTAAAATAGTAATGAATCTAATTATAGAAAGATTACAAAACACACCGATTTAGAAACGCTTACACATGAACCTAAAAATAAACAAACTACAAGCTCTCGCGAAGCTTCTAGAAAGTAACGCTAGTCACGCAATGCTATTTTTCGTAACACTGTCTATGTTTGTTGTTACTTAGAAGTATGAGCACCAAAGCAAAGAACAAGAGAGGCGAAGAACAAGACTTTAAAACGTTTGTTCGGACGACCCTTGGTTCGCTTCAGGAAAGTGTAAATGCTATAATGAGTGAGATAAATTCACTTAAAGTCAGAGTCTCCTCCAATGACGCATTGCTGTCCGCAATCTCCAAGAAACAGGATTCATTTAATGAGAATTATGAAAAAGTCAATCGCGAAATCCAGGGCCCGGTTGTTCGAAAGACGATTAACTTAATCCAGGATTAGCGTGAACATTTGTTTCATGTTTTCAACTTTTTGGTGAAAGTTTCTTTTGCTTATTTTTGTTTTCCAAGATTGACTTCTTCTGACGTAAATTTTTGTCGAATATCAGCGTTGAACAGCATTTGGAGATAGAGAAATAAAACTCCTTGGTTAATTTTTAATCTGAGATTAGCGTTAATCGGCTTTTCAGCAACCGGGCCCGGGACATTGACTGCAAGATTGAGAAGATTGAGCAAGACATGGTAAATCACACCAATACGAATAATTTGCTTTGTGAACGGCTATTGGCTCTGGAACGTTTCTCAATAGGCTTTAATCTAAGATTTTATAATATTCCTGAACGAACCAATGAAGACTGCATTGACACTCAGAGAAAATTATTTGGGAACTTAGTTTTAAGTAGTAATATGATTCTAATGAGAGCCTCTCTAGATTTCTCCATATATTCAATAAAGTATCTAATAAACATGCTCCTCTTAAAATATCTAATATTAAAAAAGTACTAAGTACTATCGTGGACTTTATTACAATGAAGTTTCAACTAATTCTAATAATACCAAAAAATTGTGTTAATAAGTACTATCGTGGACTTTATTACAATGAAGTTTTAACTGATTCTAATAATACCAAAAAATGTGGGATAATATTAACTATATATTATTAACAAGAAGCGGCTTAACTCTCACATTGAGAAGATATCTTCTAGTTTCGCGATCTTCTTATAGTTTTGCCTATGCGCGAGCCGTCAATATTTCGTGTCATTGCCGTCTCACTTTTCCGGCCTGTGATTGGTTCTAATGTTGAAATTGACGTCGTTGCACTGAATTGGGTTGCTGACGTACGCAAACAAATACGTTTCGCATGTAGAAAGAATTGAAATTTCGATCAGGCGCGGGTTGATTAGTTTACAGTTTTTTTTATCCTTATAAATGATGGATCGCGATACAAAACTAATTGCGATTTTGAGACGGCAATACCACATTATATTGACGGCGTTGGGAGAAAATATATTCCGTATTGGGCTCCGTCGCTTCGCGACTCCGCCCTTCGCAGCCACTTGCTGGACTTCAATCGAGGAAAAAAGATCCACCCACAGCACCCGTCTCACCAATTTGGCTCTATAACACAAGAAACCAAGGAGAAAGAGATAAGCAACAAAATAGAAGGGAAAAAAATTATCGATGGTGTCTCCCGACCCAGGCCGAGAGAAGATGACTCCCACAACCCGACGTAGAAGTCAAGGCAACAAGCTAGGAAATGCCATATTTGGCAAATCGCTTGCGACGTCATCTCTCCTGACACAAGAATGAAAGAAGGTATGCGATGGTATTGTCTACCAGAGTGAGGTCAGCTGCCTCCTTCAACTCCTCCAACTCTTTTCGTAAGCTTTCGATACCGGTGCCCTAGAGACGTATAGCAACATCAAATAAATCATAATCAGCCACTTACATCATCACTATTCAACAAAAAATACTCGACAAACGAGTGCGTTAACTCTAAAATCGGCCCACACAGGTACCCACTCACTCGAAAATCGGGCTCAAACAAATACCGCTCACCTGAAAATCGGGCTCACACCGATACCCGCACACTTGAAAATCAGGCTTACAGAGATATGCGTTCACTTGAAAATCGGGCTCACACAGATATCCACTCACCTTAAACATCGGGCTCACACAGATGCCCACTCACTTGAAAATCGTTATTCACATGTACAAATACCCTCACCATTTAGTAACCAGGGCGGAAATACATTCCCACGAGTCGCGAGGGAATTCAAAAAATAACAAGTCGTGCCATAAAGAAATTCGCTCCTAAACCAAAATGCGCCCCACAAAACAACGAACGTTAATTGAATTAAAATAGGCGAAGGGAAAGAAACCTGTGACGCCTCCTCCGAGGTCGAAGAAGAGTTTGAGGGTGCAGTTCGAGGCTCAGCAGCGTCAGTTTGTTACGAATTGGCAACATTCCCGGACGCAGCCGCCCGACGTTCCTGCACAGGAGCTTGTGGCGGTGGTTGTTGACCAGCTTGTGGCTGCAAAAGGCAGCACGACCTGCTGTAACTCCGCCGAAGAAACGGCAGCAGGCCGTGATGGAGAAGAATCGTCCTGATCCGCATCCATGGCAGTCTGCACCAACTGAACAACTTTGCATATATTTTCAGGTTTATATAATGCCTAACACGTCATCACACAGGATGATGAATCAGTACATGAGTGTGAATAGCTTAAAATTTCAGTGTGTAAACACAGTTTACTATGAATGCAAAACACAAATTTAAAAATCTGAAAGCCCGAAACTCCTGTGCTGAATATTAATTCAGTCGCGTACAAACGCTTTGCATTCTTAAACTAGTGAGTCTTTGACCAAGGCGTCATTTTCTCCTCGATCCAGCTCTCTCAAGATTTTAAGTTAGTAATGCGGCGGACCATTAAATAGAAAAATTCCAGTTAAAATAAACAAGTATCTTTTTCAAACTAGATGCTTCTGTGAAGCATACACTGGCTTGCCTGTGGTACGTGCTACAGAAAATCAGAAGGCACTGAATTGTGTGGTATTGAAATACAGCATTCCAGTCTCTGAAGAATAACAAATAAAAGAGAAGCGAGAAACATTGGCTTCTGGGCTGACATGTTGATAATTTTCAAGTTCCCTCACAACTTCTTTTCACCACAAGTGTGCTCTATGAGCATCCGAAAACTTTGTAATAATAAACTTCACTGAAGTCAAGCCCTGTTTCGCGGGGTTAGTGTTGGGATGGGAGACCAAAACAATAAACCCCTCATAAAAAACAGAAACATCTGACCGAAAATACTATTAACGCTAACAAATGCGAACTCAGCAAGGTACAGATTCTGTTAGCTTGCTTTATGCAAAACAAATATTGATGAAAAAGCAAATAAATATTGATACACAGTTTTCAGAAAGAGCAGAAGGAAGTTTCCCGGACGGTCGATCGAGAATAAAATATTTACGACATGAAAACAACATTAATTTTGAACCGTGAATATAGAATATAAAAAGTTACGATCAGCGACAAACATTTTGGGAGATTTTTGCTACGTTCAAGTAAATTGCAAAATCGAAAGTGACATGGCCGGAATTCAGCGGGCGCCGTGATTAAGTTACCGCGGCATGTTTACTCGCCAAACAGTGAAGCATCTGTGTCAAATGATGGCAAGATACCGGGTTTTTGTAAGTTTCTTTTCCTGTCAAGTGTTTTCAAATTTGACAATGAAATGAGCGAAGTCAAAACAAAGATCACAATCGCCCAACTCTTGTTTATGCAAAGTCAAAATTTACTCTCCAAGACGCGTACGACGTTATTTATCACCAGGTAATTCCATCATTTTGGAAATAGCAGCTACTTTATTATTCATCTGCGTCACAAGTTTTCACTGATTTTGGGCCTCATTTTGTTGAAACTCAAGCACGCTTCCAACAGGCCTGTGAACCCTTCCTGCTTACAGAGCAATACTAAAAAACTTCTCCCATATCACATTTGAACCATAAGCTCGAAAATTCAATACACAACATGATATTATAATTCACAAAGGCAGAAAATACCACAGAATCCTTTTCCAGCGAAAATTTTATTGAAACAAACAACATATTTGCTCTTAGAGGCGAAAACCTCTTCCTATTTGATTGCGTGCGTGAAGACAAGAAACTCAATTGTGTCAAATTACCATGTACTTCAGGTAAATACTGCTCACTTTGATTTCGTCTCGACGGGCGATAGATTGTTGTCAAAGTCCAGTACTCGTCGCTTTTGAGATTCATGCCTAGTTTATCCAACTGACTTTCCATTATTGAGCTCCATAAGGGTATATTTTGTTTAAGGATCCACTAAAATGCCATTCGCGTTGCATGACTTTCGACGCCATTGCAGGCTAAGTTAATGATTCTACTGTGTCCACAAGAGAAATCTACGCAGTTCCACTACCCTCTCGATCCTAAGAAAATACGCGCAGAAGGCTCTATACACAAAGACACTACTTACCAGGGGAGTAACAGGCAAGACTTTTACCGACACGAAAAAAAAAAAAAAAAAAAAAAAAAAAAAAAAAAAAAAAAAAGAAAACAAACAAACTAAACGTAGACCTCGACTGGGTTTGCCCATAGGCAACCCAGTAATTAGGGCTTAAAATTTGGGTCACTTAGTGTTTAGTTAACATGGTTTTGAAATCCATAGAAATAAAAGATTTGATTTTTTTATCATAGTACCACTATAAATTAGCTTTCCTTCTTTGTCATGTTATATGTTATATGTTTATACAAGAGTGAATTAGGTAAGAGTGTTCCTCCATCAATTTACGGTCTTGACCCAGGCACCCAGCACAGTTACCAATGGACTTATTTTAGATACTGTTTACGCGCGAAAATGAACAAAGGGCCGCCGCTATAACCAATAAGGAGAAGTCAAGTCACGAATGTAATTTTCAGGGACACGACGACTAATTCTTGAATTTCACATGACGTCACGGCCGCCATGTTGGTGTCCCCAAACAATGAAATGGCGGCCATGTTGGTGTCCCGATCCAATCCTCCGGGAATTGAAAGCTATTATTATGATATCCTAACATCTTCTTTTAAATTTGTTTTCTTTGAAAACCATGGCTGTTGATCACGTGAGTGAAACCCAAGAATAGACCTCAATCACACGGCGGCCATGTTGAGTCCCGAGGGATTGAAAACTTTGTTTTTGCTCACCGAAACTCGTTCCCAAACATTTCAACTCGAGGCTTGGGGTACGAAATCTATTTGCTATGGCCAATATGGCCGCCGCATTTTTGACTGTGCTGGGGAGACCACCCAGGCCATAGAAACACTCTTAGCAGAGTTTCGAGGCCAGACGGCGCGCGGGGAGCACCATGGGTAAGAGAATATGGTAAACCCATCCGTGCGAAAAAAGACCGTACCTACGTCCACCCCTTGATGTAGGCCAATGTGACCAGTATCACGTGACCATATCGCGGGCTCAAATTTAGAGCTCATCGAGGCGGCCATACTCTAGCTGGTTCCAGCTAGTTTATAGCGTACAACTTTGATAATTGACATCCATGTAATGAATGTACTTGTAGACAATTTTTTTATGGAAGGGTCAGCTGAACAAAGTACAAGTGCGGGATCTTGGGAGATCAAACCAACAAATAACTTGTAGACTCATGCAAGGCTGGTTGTACGGCTATGAGAATATATATATTTTTGTTTAACCAATATTTCGTCAGGTACGGCCTGACTTCTTCAGGGAATTAAATGATTACAAGTTTTTTGAAATTCAAATATAAGCCAAAACTAGGTATAAGATCACAGATAATGTATGTATATATATATGACTATTGTATAGGGTTACAGATAGATACTGTTTACAATTCTTCTTCAAAAGAGAAGAATTGTAAAGGCGTTGAATTATAAAACAATTATCGTGCTCAACCTTGCGGAATATCGCCTGATTTTAGCCGACTCGGCCTAAGGCCCCGTCGGCTAAGGATCAGGGGATATTCCGCGCGATTTCGCAGGATAATATGGATAATTGTTAAATATAATTCTATAATGTTATATCTAGGCGGCTTGTATTTTTTGAAGGTCACAGGCCACAGGTCATTGTTTTACCAATACAGAAAGTATCCTAAACATGCACAAAACTAACCTTCGGCCTAATTAGGACTAAACAACAGTTTTCAGGCCTAAGGTTAGCTTTTACAAATAGGTCTAAACTGCGTTAGAATCTTAAGGCCTGGCCAAACGCTCGCAACATTGGAACGCAACATCTTGCAACATTGTTGCATGATGTTGCGACATGCGTTGAACGGGGTGGCCAAACGCACGCAACATTTCCATCATTTTCAACGCAACATGTCAATTTTCATGTGCCCCAGGCCCCTGGGGCGCAACAAGTGGACCTAACGCGTATGCCCTAGCAGTACAACATCATGCAACATCCAAAATGTTGCACGAGAAATTTGACAGTTTTGAAATTTGATCCAACATCATCCAACACGTTGCAACACATCGCAACATATCGCAACAGGGTGGCCAAACGTATGCAACATGTTGTGCCAACAATGTTGCAAGATGTTGCGTTGAAATGTTGCGAGCGTTTGGCCAGGCCTTAATTAGTTAGTACTTTATCTCACACGTACAACATTCCTGACAACCCACTGACAAGATATGAATATAATTATTGCAAAAAGAGCTATTTGTATTTAATTCTTGGCGACTTTCTGCGGACACCAGTTCCAAACTTAAAAAAGCGGCCAGTTTTTTCAAGTTTCAATTCATTTCCATCCTCTCCATCCATGGATGCTAATAACAAAGTTCGCTTCAGTGCACTTCAATATTACTGTTATTGACAAAAGTAACTTTCTGAAGCGAAAGATTCGCGGAACTCCGATCACCATAACAAAAGTTCGTCGTAAAATTGAGAAGATATCGTACAATCAGAAACTTCATAATTACAATTTAGAAAAAAAATGACCTCCAAGGGGCTCTAATCATGTCTAATAGATGAAGTAAATACGTCTTCCATGTTGCATTTGAATCGTTAAAAAGTCGTTTGACCATGCTTTCCAAATCTATCATTTTGAGACCACCTCTATCATAATCGAATATTACAGACACGCGAGTCACTTTATCTGTACCTTTCCATAAGAACTTGAATAAAAATTGATTCAGTTTATTCACAATTTCCTTTGGTGTAGGATGTAATGAACATACGTAGACGAATTTTGGGAAAAAAAAGATTTTATTATTGTCACCTTACCGTAAATAGTTAGGCCCCTAGAGGACCAAATATTAATAAGTTTTTTTAATACTATCTAGGCTTTCAATAAAGTTCTTTTCCTTTAATAGTTTCTGATCATATGTGAAATATACCACCAGAGCTTTAATCGGGATTTTATGCTTCTTCACACCAAAATGTTCAATGTCGGTAAAAAGAGTTCAAAAACTCTCAACTTTATTTCTCGTAATTTTTATCATTGTACTCGCCAAACTAAGGCCAAACAGTATCTTTCTCTCGTACGGCCGTCTCTTGAATATGCTTGTTGTGTTTGGGATCCCTATACTCAGCGCAATATTTCAAACCTTGAGAACGTAGAGCGGAGGGCTGCCCGCTTCGCTTTTCGAGACTACTCTCAAGGGTCTCCAGTACATGCTCAACGTCTTAGATTGGCCACTACTTTCTATGCGTCGGGACTGTCAACGATTAAATTCATGCGGCATAAGTCCTCCCATAACCTTAATGGGGTGGATCTCTCTAAGTATGTGACTCTCTCCCAATCTCAAACAAGACGAATTCATGATATGGTATTTAACCACCTCCCTCCCCGTACTGATGTTCAAATTTTCCTTCTTCCCACGTACTATCCCTGTTTGGAACTGCCTCCCACAGGAGGTCGTTTATTCCCCAAACCTCACTGCCTTTAGTTCTAGGGTGAATGGGTGGCGAAGTTGCTCTGTGACCTGACCTCAATTGGCTGTTTGAAGCTACAGTGTAGTAGACAATAACTATATTGTACATGTAATTGATTATTTCATTAGTTATTTATAGTCTATTTATTTCTTTTATTTATAGACGTGTAATTGCATAATGTGTGAACTTGTAATTTGCGTCACAAGATTATTTGTTTGTACATTCTAGTTACATCGGTTGTTATGCAAACAAGCGTTACCGATTAATAAAACAGAAAAGAACAGAACAGGATCCTGTCTGATTAGAATAAATAATATCGCTTAAGACATTCTTAATTCTCGATGCAATTGCTTTCGTCATTATTTTTGTGTCTACATTAACGAGGGAGATTGGACGCCAATTTTCTAAAAGTGAACGATCTTTCCCTTTCTTTTCAATTAGTGTGATGATTGCTTGTTTTTGAGAGCTAGACATCTCACCTTCTTCGGAACATTCATTAATGCAGTTCATAAAGCTATCGCTAATTACTGACCAAAATGTCTTATAAAATTCAATAGGAATGCCGTCATTACCAGGAGTTTTATTATTGTCAAAGCTATCTAGGAGACGAAAACATTCTTCTGCTGAAATTTTGCCTTCACAAAATTTTTTCTGGTTTTCAGAAAGTGCGGGTATATTTAAATCGTTTAGGAACGAAGAAATTTTAAATGCAATATCTGGCTGGATCAGTAGAGTCTAAGTACTGCTTTTGTACAGGTTTTTGTAGAACCTTTCTTGCTCTTTTAATATACAAAATGGATCTGTTTTTATTTCTCTGCTTATGTGAAGTTTTCGTATATGCTTTTTTATATGATATCTTTTCTCGAGGTTTAAAAAATATTTTGTGCTCTTTTCCCCATGCTCAAGCCCACGAGCGCGTGCACGTATAATTATTCCTTTAGTTTTTTCTTCATAAAAGGTTTCTAACTTTTCCTCAGCCGCATTAAAGCGAGTTGCGTTAGAGTCACTAGGCGTAGTTTCGTATTCTTGCTTTGCCTATCTAAGCTCATCTTGGAGATTTGATTCTGTTGCACTTCTTTCCTGGCTTTTTTCTTTGAGTAGTTAATAGCGTGCGCCCCTACATTATATTTGATCCAATCCCAAAAGATACAACTGTCCGAAAGTTCTTTGCGTCCCTCTGCCGTCCATACTGGAAGCAATTCAGTAACATTATTTACATATTCTTCATCCTTCAAGATGGAACGGCCCATTTTCCAATACCCGGGACCTTTCTGCTCATTTTCTAGCTCTGAAATCGCTATCGAAATTGCATCATGGTCTGTTCGAATGGCTGGAATAATATCACTTGATTTCACTAAATCGTTCAAATTATTAAACTAACCAATAATCGAGACGGCAAAAAATTCTTGGAGACCTTTGACTCCAGGTAAAACCTCTTGTGTCTGGCTTTTAATTCTCCAATTATCAACCAGATCTAGTTTATTTTGTAGGCAATCAATGCAGGCAGTAACTGATTTCCTTTGAATAACTATACCTCCTTGTTTATCAATCTCTGGATTTAAAGGGCAATTAAGATCGCCTCCTAATGATGCTCTTAATCCCGGGGGGAGGGGAACTCCCATATAAAAAGGACGTACCTTCAGTCAGGGGTTAAAAAAGCGGTTTTGGTGCCTCTTAGGGTGTTCAGCCTCAAAAAGTCCCCAGCGGGAGCTTTATCGGTAGGGGTGAAAAGCATTTCATGCCACGCCCACAAGACAGGTTTTTTGTACCTCATAGGGGTTCTTTTCAACATTTCCGACGAGCACCCCCGTCCTTCCCGGGCTCTTCATCCGATCTGTTTTTTTTTTATAGCTTAATTTTCGGTGGCTTCTGTCCACCTTCATCAGAGCTACGACGATCGTGGACAGAAGCCACCGAAAAGTTAGCTATCAAAAAATCAGATCGGATTAAGAGTACGTTTGAAAAATTTACATTGTGTAGTTTTGCCTTTTTTCTCCAGACCTATGTTGGCCAACACAGTTTTTCATCATTAAGCATAACCTTTTGGATGTTTATGTTTTGTTTTCAGGGTCCAAATTTTGAGTTTGCTACTGAGACACACCAGGAGTTGCTGTATAGCAAAGGAAAACTCCTCAACAACAGAGACAGATGGGAAGCAGAAATAGCTGGAAACCTTCAGCTGGGATACAGGGATGGCACAGTGGTGAGAGCACTCGCCTCCCACCAATGTGGCCCGGGTTTAATTCCCAGTCTCAGCATCATAATGTGGGTTGAGTTTTTTGGTTCTCTACTCTGCACCGAGAGGTTTTCTCCGGGTATACTCCGGTTTTTCCCTGTCCTCAAAAACCAACATTTGATTTGATTTGTATTAATTTGTTGATTTCAGTTTACAGTGTCCCCAATTAGTGCTCCATCACTAGAAGACTAGACACTTAAATAAAGTTCCTATCCTTTCCTTTCAGGCATATTTTCTCTACAGATAGTAAAATGTTGGAGCTGATGATTGTTTAATTAGCCGATATCAAAAATACGATAATACTCTTTGTTTGTCCTTCCAAAATTTTACATAAGCATTGTTTTTATCTTCTAAGGGAACGTATAATGGTCCCAAGAGAAACTGGAAACAATGCTCATGCAAAATTTTGGAGGGACAAACAGAGTATTATGGTACAATGTATTTCTGATAGAGGCTAATTTGGTTGTAGGCTTGCAGAAGCTGAAAAAGGGAACACCAACATCTTTTGATTTACTATATCCTATACCTCTTAAGTTAGTTATCAGCTGATTAATAATCCTTTTATTTCAAAGTTAAAATACCTCTCAAACTTGAGCCAAATCAAGTGAGCCTTGCTAAGTACGAGTTTTATTAAGTTTAAAAACACGAGGCGTAAGTCGCCATTTTATTTTGTAGTGCCAGTTCCTTTCGGACATAGTTTCTCGCTCTTGTTACCCTAGAACTGGAAGGGTGTCTGTGCTGGAAAGAAAGCTTAAATCTCCTTTTAAAGCAACTTAACTCAAATGACTGCAATTATTCTGTTAAGGAACCACAAAAAGTCTATACTTAATGCTGGTGCAGATAATACAAATTCAATACGGGTATAAACATACGATTTTCCTTGATAGTAGAAAAACGAAACTACCATTCATAAGAAGGAATTCGGGTAGGTTTCTACCTCTCTAAAATTCATGCCAAATATTGGTAAAATTATAAAAATATAAAAAAGATATAATTTCTACTATATCTATGAATATTGTAAATAATTATTGAAAAACTTATTCTCTGAGTATTGATTATGTATAACGTGACTACCAATAAATGTGCAATCTCAAGATTTACAAAAGGAAGGTAAAAAACGCCACATTCTCGTGACATCTTGTCAATGATTGCGGGAAAGAATCTCCTTGCGAGAGGAACTGGCACTACAAAGCAAAATGGCAACATTTTTATTAACCCTATAATTAATAAAACACGTACTAAGCAAGGCTCATTTGATTTGGCCCAATTTTGAGAGGTATTTTAACCTTAATGATTAAAAGTCTCAATTTCAATATCAATTTCATCTAATTGTCTTTTTTTAACGATCCGAGTTGACCCTGTAGCGATATGATGATTGGGTGACATTGAAAGAACCTGAAAAGCAAAAAGGCGGAACCGTCTCGGTAATGATTGAGGTTGATATATCGGCAAATAATTTTCTCTTATGAAGTTAAAGGTAGCATAATCACAGGCCTTATGCGTCCTATGGTGCAAAAAGGACTGATGAATCACATATTGAAGTCTTAAAGATGCAGTTCCAATCAATTTTTCGTCCAAATAAAAACTGAGGCCCGACAAAACTCAACAAAAGTGGGGAGATAAGAAAAGGACATCCGACCGCCATGAAGGCCAGGTTACACCAACTCTGGTTACAGGATATGATTGATGATTGGGTGACATTGAAAGAACCTTTTACATTGCTGACTAGCGGTAGAATGTTCAGGAATCAGTAGTTATTTATTTTGTTACTTGCTGGAATAACCAAGAGATGTCCGCGAACAAGGCATGATTGAAAATAACTCCCGAGTACGATATACGGCACGCAGCAAAAGTGTGAGAACGAGCAGTTGCCCTTTTTTACTATTATTTAATTAGTTATACACTCTTACAATGACTCACTTAGGTTAAAGATTAAGTTAAGCAGTTCGTGAAGCAGGCTTACTGTCTTTCATGGTCATACAGGTATTGATCTTGAGTAACTTCGAACTCCAAGTTCCACCGACTAGACACAATAGTTCTTGACTTTCTTGATTTACTGGATTCTTTCCACTCACTTGATTTTCTATGTACACAAACTCTCACGAAGGACTTCATAATAAACTCTGAACTCTTTATCTTCTAGCCTTTTTAGCAATCGTCTCTTTCTTCTCTTTCTTTACCACAGTTATCGCAGTCGATTATAGCTTGGTCTCAGTATCACATTCATAGCATAAGTTCAATCACGGCTGGCCACGAGGGTAAGCCCTCTGGCAAAGAGTTTTTTCTATTATTTACAAGCCTGCTTTTATACTTTTACTCTATAAGCATCTAGAACGTTATTTTTCTATTTATAGTATATTACAAGGTGTACTATTTGTGGAAACTGCTGAGTCACATCAAAGAAATTTCTGGAATACTACAGCTTCTTAGATAATTTTATTGCATGACAGATAAACTAAAAATAATTCTGATCCTCATAACAATAAGTCTTAAAATTTGTGATATTTATAGAACATTAATCACTTGGATGTTCTAGAGAATAGCGTAGTGCAACCTATATAAGAGAGTTGTGTGGGTTTTTGTTTTATTGCCTTTGTTAAGTGAGTGAGATAGCCATCCTGTAGAGATTGTAATGCGGGCTATTTCATGACGTGAATTAAACAAGTAAGCTGAGTTAGCATTTATTGTCTTCTTTGCTGAATACCATTGATCGGCTGTCCTGCTGACGGATCAACGAGTATCTACTTGAACATAACACGAACGTTACTGATTCGTTCCAACTTTTGTACCTACCTTGTGACAATTTCTGATAGACAAATAAAAACCCAACTTCTACATCTATCTACATATTCCAGCTACATGGTCCTACATATTCCAGCACTCGGCAAAGTCCCTTTTTGACTTATGACTGTTTCTGCTAAGGTGGCCTAATACACCACAAGCCTTTTTAGAGACATCACCGCCAAGCCGGCCACGTCTGCTGGAGGGACCAGGACCGCCACAACACCGGGGACTTCATCCCCTACTCTTCTCGAATAGTGTGTGGGTTCTTAGACGTCCCACAGGGAACTTATGAACATGGAAGATATTTGTGAGACGGGGCATACGGTTTATAGTCCTTATCCGAGAAGACTTGAAATTCTAACCATTCGCAGACGAAATTACAAAGGCAGCACTTTCTCCTCAGTTATTTTAAGATCGTGAGTGTTGTTGGTATTAATGAAGTTTTAATTGTGTTTGCTTTTATTTCTGACTGAAATGAAAGTGACTTTGAAAGGCAGTATGCCACAATAGCGTGTTTAGTTCATAACATGTAATGTGAAGACTGACGAATAATGTTGCAAGTTGTTCTTAGAAAGTGTTTTGCATTGAATCTAGTGGCTGTCTTGCCCTGTTACAAACGGAATGGGTACAAATAGCAATTCAATTAATTGATGCAAGAGTGTTCACTGAGGCTACAAAATGTACATTAAACAATTTATGGTAAAGAAGACTATGCAGTGCTTCTGTCCAGTGAAGTGAAGTTTTTGTTCCAATACTAGGGTTGATCCCTGATGGAATAATTGGGTACAAAAACTTCACAGTAGTGTTAGGCCTCATTCGAGCTTGCAATCGTTACTCCAAATGCTACTGAAGGACAACAATTAGCGATTACCTAAAATTAGGCTTGGGCCGAGCCGAATTTGTCCTTGTGAAGTTAGGGTTAGGGTTACAAAAACTTCACAGTAGTGTTAGGCCTCATTCGAGCTTGCAATCACTACTACTACATGTAAATGCTCTTTTTCATTTTATTGTAGAATCATTATTCAAGGCGATAAGACCCATCCTCTAATTTTTATTGTGGGCACAAATAATTTTATAGAATATTTACAAAGATACCAAATTCTAATATTTACTTATTACAAATTTTATTTTGAGCGAATGTGAGAATGATATATACACATGAGAAACAAAGAGAGACAAAGCTCTTCACCTTGAGGGGCTATCGTCAACTGATGAGATCCACATGATAGGATCGAAACCGCGGTCTTGCCTGACCAAATAATGTCAGAGAACTTCCATCTAGAGTCGGGTTATCTTAATGCCTCGACAAAGAAGCGACCTAAAGACATCGACATCAAATATCAAAAGAGCATCGACCAGAACGAATTAACTCCAGAGGTTCAAGGAGGACAGCTACTGACCATGGCCACAAACCAAAACTCCCTGAAGAAGTCAGAAGAACGAGTGAAAGAATTAAAAAAAAAACGCCTCCAAAGAGCATCACAATCTGCTAAGAAACGCAGAAAAAAAGGCATACAAAGCCTATAAGAAGCCAGCTACCTCACTTATACAGGGCACAATGTAACAGGCGTTCAAAAACACAATGAACCCGGGCCCGGGTCAAACATTTAAAACCAGAAGATCACTCGCTTCTACCGCCGATGAATATATCGGTCGAGCCTAGAATTAAATTGGCGCAAAAGCGAGACGCCATAAGGTCACATTCCCATTACTGCTGAGAAAATCAACACCAAGAAACTAAAAACATTACTTTCGAGACCAACTATTTTCTTGGAAGAAAACGTATCACACAGCGGTATAGAGATTCAAATATAAAGCCTAATAGGACAAAAACCATTGCTAAATGAATACTAAACGAACCGCCTAAAAGAGGCGTCCATTCAAATATGTAATGATCAAGAAAGAAAAATTATGACAAAGGCAAAAGAAACCAGACCACGTACAAGGAAGTCGTGTAGGGCTGTCAACCCTTTTTAACACTTTCAAAGTTTGCCCTTTGATTGACAGTTACGTATTGAAATTCTCAAGTTCGAAACGAACTTATGAAATTTACAACGAACTTCGCAAATCGCCTGTCAAAAGTTTTGTGATATGCACTGTAAATAAAAGTCACAATTGGACCTTCCTTCTGCACGAATTTTTTTTCTTTACCTTCTTCTTTGAGTGAATTTTTTTTCTTGGCATTTTCCCTTGCATGAATTTTTTTTTGGTTTTTTCCCCATCCCCCCGATCACTTTTCTAATGGTCCGTCCCTTAGATGGCCTTCCTGCTGCTACAGTGACTTTACATCATCCCATTAAGAGATGTTAACTGGAGTTCCATGTGATACCATAGTATTGCAGTTAAGTGAACCATAACTATGACGGGCACAATTGTTTGAGACAGGGTTAATGCTAACCTGGTTAGGGTGCTTGAACAACATAGTCATGGTCACTAACTTAAAGTGTTGCTACATGTACATCCATTTAAAGTGCTACTATGATCAAAAAATCACTTCCTTTTTTTCTTCATGTTTTGAAAGTGTGTTTGCTTAACACGTGACAGCCAAAATCTTGGGCTTTGATTTTTATCCAACGGCTGTTTACTTTGTGCAAACGTCTTGGATTTCCCTGTCCTGGGGCTGGTGTCTCCAAGAATCTGGGAGATCTTTAAAATGTGCGTTTGGGGAGGGATGGCAGTATATATAGGCCTTGTCATCATTGCGAGGAAGGGAATCACAACGCATTTGATCTTGGGGCCAGACAACCATCAACAAAATGTTTCATGGCAAAGTAGTGATATACTACACATGGAACTCGACGTGAAAGGCAAAAAGTTGTTGTCAAAATTAATCGATCCGACGCAAAATAAAATATACTCGCATCATTCCAATTTTTGTTTACCAAAGTGAAAAGGTCCAGATTCAAAGTTTAATACTTGAACAATCTCAAGTGAGCAGTCAAATTGAGTGATAATGAAGGATACTAATAGTTTGTGACACATTAAAAGAAAAGAAAGTTTTATCGTGAAAGAAAACAAGCAAAACGTTTATCTGTGGGAAAAAAACATGCTGTGCGATCGATCAGTGGGTGTACATGTCATGTGTTTTTGTCATGTATCGACCTCAAACTAACTTTGCAGGTATTTTATTGTGTTCTTGATTTTCATTTTTCTTTCAAATGTTAAACAAAGCGATTCCTCAGTCGCAACCTTGTACAGCAAGTAGACAGTTTTGACTTATTTAGATCTCACACAGCTTCATGTTTTATTGTCACTGTTATATTTTTTGCAACTGCACACCAGGCTTTAGCGTTTAATTTATAACACAAATTGTGTGATGTATATTTTTAGCCTCGGTAAAATAAAAGAGACATTAATTTTTATCAAGGAAATGTAGTGTGTGGTGTATTTTTTATGATAGTGTATGTTCTGTAGAAGCAGCTTTAGCTAGTAACGAAATCTTTTTTTGCGAACTTCAATCGCCACTCGACATCGAAGGTTGCATGGGTCACAAAAGCTCTTGTATTTAGCTTGACCACTTTAGTGAGAATCTCCCGTGGGAATATAACGTCAGCTGTTTTGATCTTTTTGAAACTTACACTGTAAAGAAGATTATTTATTGAAAAAATGCCTTGTGAACGATTGTGCTTTTGCACAGTTGCCGGTCAAAATACAACGAAGACTCTACCCCAGTGGGAAAATGTTTGTCGAGGAGAGCCACATGACCAGCCCCAACCAGGGTCTCTCTCCTCATCAGCCAAGAGACCCTGGGAACAAGGTTGCGTCCAACATTATTCACATTCGAAACTGACAAAATGGACCTCAGAGGGATGGATCTTGGGAAAAGTGATACCATTTACTCACCAGCTTAAGATTTCAGCGTGTAAATGCAAAACGTGAGTTTAAAACTCTAAGAGCCCGAAAAACCTGTGCTGCATATTAATTCAGCAGTGTACACACACATTGCATTCTTAAACTAGTGAATCTAACATCATTTTCTTGTAGCTCCAGCTCTCTCAAGATTTTAAAGTTAGTAATGACCGGCCATTAAAAAGGAAAATTCTAGTTAAACTAAACAGGTGTCTTCGAAATCAAGGCTTAAAACTTAGGTCACTTAGTGTTTAATTAACATAGTTTTGAAATCCAAAGGAAAAAAAGAAAACTATTATTACTGATTTTTTGGTCACAGTAGCACTTTAATAACTGATTAGAATACCAGCGATGTTTAAGACAACATACCTTAATCTTTTTAAAACATTCCACACATTTGTAGTCAGTAACATCTTTTGCCTCCTCCATGTCCCCTTTACTCCCTTTCTTGGCTTTTCTCTTATTCAGAGGCCCATAAGCTATTGGCATATGTTTTGGAGGTTGCCGATCAGCATCAAACTCCATTTTGTACTCTTGTTTTAGCCATCTTATTGTGAGGGGAGGACGAGTCCACGGCCCAACATTAAGCATTTCAGCCAGGACCCTAAAGCAAAATTTCAAAGCGATCTCTTTGGTCTTTTTACTGGCGACATGCCGGAGACGTCTGGATTTCCCTGGATTCTGCCATGCCCATTCAAACTAAATCACAAAATCAAAACAATATGTTGACTGATTACTGCTGGGGGCAAGTAGATTGTACCCTCTGTATTCATTTTGCATGCATTAAGCTGTAGTTGACTCTGGAGCTTGATTTCTCTGTTATCAGACAAGGTCGTAGATTATGATTATAATAATTAAATTATTAGATTACGCTTTAACAGCAAATCTTTGTTTTCAAAAAAACAGAACTTTACTCTCAGAAACATGCTTTGACACAGTACAACTCAACAAGCAAACCTACAACTACAATGCACACTCAATAAGGGCATGAATAAAATTACTATCCTGGATGGATTAATCACTTGGCTGGGAACTATAATTGTGAATCTTTGTTTTGCACAACACAATTAAGAGTTCACTAATATGTAGCTAATACACTTCCTTGCACTAGGAGGATGCTACAATCCTGGACAAAAGTGTTGGGAAGGTAGTGTCACTTTTGAGATAGCCCCCCTCCCCCCTTATCAATGTTGGATTTTGCACTAAACAAAATGGTGACTTTTCTTCCAACATTGAATATGGGGGAGAGGGGCCACAAGAGCATGCTCTTTCCCAAATAGTTCAGCCAATAGTTAGAATAATCGAATGAGGTGTGAAGTGAAGTGACGTGCGCAACCTTCCCGACAACTTTTGATCAGGATTGTGGCTACAGTGTAGCAGCATGTAAAACTACATCTTTCTAGAAAATATGGTTTTCTCAAATGTGTTGATAAAGGTCAAATTACCACCGTGAACGATTTGAAAAGCTGACGTTTCATTCATTAGCCCTTTGTCACGCTGACAAAGGCCTAATGCTCGAAACGTCAGGTTTCCAAATGTCAAAACATTGGATCCTTGAACTGTAAAGTTGCTAACTTGCTTTCAATTCTAAACAGGAGTACTGTAGCTACAAACTATGACTGATTGTACACCTGGTTGCCTTGTGAACTGTAACTTGCCTTAATGGTCTAACATTTACTCCAGAACTTGAGTAAGAGAAATATTGATGCTATCAAGTACAAAGCAGTAAATTATTACTTTGAAAGTGCAACCCTTCGTAGTTAGGCCTGCATGAACACACCCTGGTGAAAGACTTCTACAACTGTTAAAATCCTTGATTAAACTGAGTGTCATCCATATATTTAGAGTTCATTCTGACTTAAACACCAGATGATCTTCGTCGCTTGACCTGGTAAAAGACCTACTGAAGATCCTCGAAGAAGCCCGTTTAAAGATTTTGGAAAGATCTTGCGATTATGCCGGACAAAAAGGCAAGTACAACGATCCTCAAAAGATCAGCAAAGTATTCGTTCAAGATCATTCGGATCGTTGAAGTTGAAGTGGAGTTTAGCGTTCTTGTTAAGAACTTCACAAAGATCTTCAAGTTTGATGCTGCAAAAAGTGGATTCTAACTGAAATATAACCTAAAAGATTTCAACTGTGACTATCAAGAAGTATCTTCATGCGGCTACAAGCTGTTTATGACAACTCCCAATCTGAGAAAGAGAATAGACTAACAAGTTACCATGGGCCTCTTCCACTTGTCCTGAAAGCACCGCCTTTCTGCACCCCGCCATTATGCTGTTTAATGCGACGATTCGGATCAACGGTAAATCCAATGTAAGTGCGTCCTTTATATCGAGGTTTTAGGCAGTAAAGGAGGTAAACGCCGAAGAAATCATTGCCTGTATCGTTGACAGCGTCATCCATCTAGGACCAGTTCTCCCACAGGTCGCCCAGCTCGCACTTCATCAGATTGATCAAAGCAGCTCAAATTCCTTCAAATAGATAAAAGGACAAAATATAAAACAAAATGAAGTTTATTTTATTTATTTTCTTTGCTTTAAGCTAAGATTAGCCGATTTCCTCAGTAGTTTTATGTTTCCTATACAAATCCTTATAAAATCGGAGGGATTGTAAGTTCTGAGTCTGGGTTTGCTGTGGTGCATCACGCAATCATTTTGTGACAAGCGTGATCTTCATAACGACGCTCGGGAAGATTCGTATCGAAAGAAATGTAGGTATTTGAATGAAGTGCGGGCTATAGACGAAAGAGAATTGCTTAAATTGTCCAGAAAAGTGCGAGTATCATTTCTCTCCTTCGAAGATTCATATCCTTGGAGCTAAGCTGAAATCATGCTACTGCTCAAAGCGACCAAAACTTACACAGGCCTCCTTTATTATTATTATTATTATTATTATTATTATTATTATTATTATTATTATTATTATTATTATTACGTATTTGGAGTGGGAGGGGGAATAGGGTTTTTTTTTCATTTTCTGCACTCAGAATTTCTTGTTACCGGTCCGGTTTCCCTTACCTTAGGCCTAAGGCTAGCTTTTATGAATGTTTACGATAGTTTTTACTCTCTGTATTGTACTGTGATTCCGGATTCCGGATTCCTGGTTTTAGGGTTGCCTGATTAAACAGCTCGCGATTGTTGTTGTCAGAGCTTGCAACCAAACAACGTGATTTAGGCCTGGCCAAACGCTCGCAACATTTCAACGCAACGTAATGTGAAGT
>NC_090882.1:24877369-24879869 GCF_036669935.1 Montipora foliosa | reverse complement strand
AATGAACATGGCCACAACCTCGCTACATCCATCACCGTCAATGCCCATAAGCAAATAAACAGGCATTCGAAGATCTAATAGTTTATACGTCGCATCTACTAGGAGAATTTCTGGGAAATGGGTATAGATGTTTTGCATGTGAGCGTCTTGGTAGAATAGTCCTTTGAAATTATTCTCCTTGTCAACAACAACATCTGTGCAACAACCTGGTTGTTTATTCAAATAGCTTATGACATCTTCAAGATCATTCTTCTGAATATTTTTCTTTGAATTTTGTTTTATATTTGAGATGTCCTTTAATGTAACCTTTTTTCCAGTAGCAGTCTCAATCTTCTGTTGAAGAAGTTTGGGATTGGCCTGAAGCTTGATGGCATCCACGATGTCATTTGTAACCTCCTTACTTCGTGCAGCTCGTTGTCGAGGAAGGCGCTCATAAATTTGTTTTTGGAGAGCATGGTTGTGTGTTGTTGAAATGCGATTCACTTGCAGATATTTCCCATCTTCCGAAAGGGTTATATGGACTTCGAAAGGGCAGCCTTGGCGAAATGATTTTGTCTTTCGCTTTCTGTTCACTCTTGTTTCCACATTCCTTCCTCCAAATTTGCAGCTTAAATGTAGTGAATAGTACGTGAGATTAGGGTTTGCAATAGAAACCCTCTTTGGAACACGCTTCGAGGCGGCAGTTAGTGTCCTGACGTCTCTTTTCCACAACTCACAGAAGTTACTATCTTCATACACCCGTTTGGCCGTTTCAAGTTCTTCAAGGGTATGGCATTTTTGCCCTATAAAGAACACATTATTTTTCATCACAACATTTCTCTCGACATCTTCTCCATAACCTTCTCCCTCCTCCAATGGCATCCCACCGGAACACTGAGGCACTGAGGCATAACCATCATTAACGCTCTCACGACTCTTGTAATCATTGTCGAGGTAAATGTGGTCAAAGTTTTTTTCATCTTTCTGTCTTCTCTCTTGAATGGGAACAACCTCCACATCCCCTGGGATTACAACGTTCTCCGAAAAAAGGCAGCAATTCTCCTTGTCATCTTCGAATTTTTTATCACCGACGGTGTTTTCAATCATGGACATTTCATCGATGGTTTCTCGTAACTGCTTTTGGTTTCCAACATTCAGCATTCCATCAACAGCTCTTTTACTTGAATAACCCAATGCATTCCCTGTACATATACTTTCCTCCTCATTTTCGGAGATTTCCGCTTGGTTCTTCTCTTCTTCCTTTAGCACGCCTTCTGTGTTTCCTTTATTCTCCCACACTGGATACTTCATTCTCTGCAACGGAGCGGTCTGCAAATGCTTGGAAATTTCATCGATCTCTTTATGGAAAGGTCGCGTACTTTCTTTTTTTAGCTTTCTGTCTTCACAATGCTTATGGAACATATCTTCACCGTCTTCCATTTCACAACCAATGTTTTCTTCTTTTGAACTATTGGCAACATCATCTGACGATCTGTCATCTTTTTTATGAATCATATCTTCACCAGCTGCCATTTGAAATCCAACATTTTCTGCTTTTAAACCATTTACATCATCATTCCATGAACTATCATTTTTTCTCCAGAGGGAGCCATTATGTTTGTACCTGGCACTGATGCTCTGACCGTGTTTTCTTGGCGCAGCATCGACGGTTGTCATATTGTTGTTAAGACGTCCTTGTCTTCTCTGGGTATTTACATTCTTCACTTTCCTGCCCCGTGGGACTTTTATCCGGTCGTCATCACACTTCTTCTTGCGGTTGGCAACGTCTCCAGGTTTCTTGCTTCTCGCGGAGGGTGGCATTCTGTTGTTTTCCTCTAGATTTGACTTTGAGTTCCCTCTGGGTTCTACTGTTACTGTGTTGTGCTGGTAAAAGTCTGCACACCCATCGTTGGAAATCGTGGCATCATAAGGAATCTTGTCTTCATCATCTACCTTTTTGCATCCAAGTTTTTCTTGCATTGAACCATGGGAACAAGAAGCTTCCCGCGTCGAATTCTTGTTAGTTTTTCCTTGGTTATCCACCTTCTTTCTTTTCTTGCCGTACTGCAATGTTATCCACCCTTCGGAAAGGTTCTGAGTTCTGCTGGCGTCATCCTTAGAACAGGAATCCCCTGATGGTGACTCTCCGTTGTTGTTCTTCACATTTTCCTGGTTTTTGTCAGCATGGCCATCGTCTGGAATGGTCACCTCGCCCAGGAATCGGCGACGGAAAGTGAAATTGTGATCTCGCAGTTGGGGTTTAACCTCCTCTCTCGTTATTCCAAGAATAGAGAGATTAATTGAATCGGTTAAAAGCCAAGAAATGATAGAGCATCTTAGAAAGTCGGAGTAAACAGTAGGTTTCAGCAACCATTCCAAGCTGGTGGGAATTTCGGCATTCCGGTTGAGGAATACGTTTCTCCATAGGTAAGGGGCAACACAAGCGATTCCTGCAAGTACTGCAGCAGCGACTCCACAGACATTAGCACAGGTTTGAACTGGGATGTTTTTTAGGCAAGTG
>NC_090882.1:24854869-24869869 GCF_036669935.1 Montipora foliosa | reverse complement strand
ACGAATGTGGGAAGGGGGAGAGCCTCTTGACCAAGCAGTATTCACTAGATTCATTAGTCTCTTGCCAATAAAAGTTGCTGAATTCTTTTTTACCAGAGCTTTAAATTCAAGATTTGATCATGAGGTATTTTCCGTGCGTCCGCAACATTCACTCTTGAGTCAACACGGGATGATCAATGATGACCTTCCACATCGCATTATCACAGGGAGCATTGTTGTCAAGCCAAATGTCAGCCACTTTACCAAAACAGGAGTTGTCTTTGATGATGGCTCTGAATTGCGCGACGTGGATGTGGTCATATTCTGTACAGGATACAAGATAGGGTTTAAATGTATAGATCAATCTATTCTACCTGTGAGTGACAACAAAGTTGACTTATACAAATACGTGTTTACTCCAAATCTTTCCAAACCAACCCTTGCAGTTATTGGCTGCGTTCAGCCTGCTGGAGCTATTTTCCCGCTGTCAGAGTTGCAAGCACGCTGGGCAACACAAGTCTTCAGTGGTAAGAAATTTCTTCCTTCAAAGGATGTCATGATGGATCACATCGAAATGAAGAGGAAAAGAATGGCTCAAAGGTTTTATGCTAGCAAGAGACACACCATACAGGTATGTGTCCAGAACACAAATTGTATGATAATGTAATTGTTTCAGCTGATTCTATCACGTACTTGCCTGTTATGTTAATAATATAACTTCAATTTTCCCTTCATTGTTTGTAAATAATTGTCATTACAACTCATACCCTTAACATTGGAACTATTAAGTTAAGACTTCAAACACTTTATATATATATATATATGTATGGGTTATTGACCAAGCGTGAGGTCAAGATGACTGGATATTGGCCAAGTTCTTTTTTTGCGTGTTTATGGACCGAGACGAAGTCGAGGTCCATAAACACGCAAAAAAAGAACGAGGCCAATATCCAGTCATCTTGACCGAACAATCTTGGTCAATAAAGGATTTATTATATGACTTAAAACACCAAAAAATGATCTTTGATCTTGCGGGACCAAGCGAGAAATCCCGAGCGGGCAGTATCGCTCCATCTTGCCCGCTCGGGTAGCCAATCAGAGCGCGCGATTTGGTTCATCTTGCCCGCTCACGGAGCTAGTCATATAATAAATATATGTATTTGTTTCTTTAGTGTTTGATTCACTTGTTTTGTGTTACGTTAATTTTTATCCTGTTTTAAAAGCAATTCCCTTCAAGTAATTTGCCGTTATTATGATTTTTTTATTATTTTAAATCACCCAGGTTGACTACATTTCTTATGCGGATGAAATTGCTGCTGAAATTGGCTGTAAGCCAAATTTGTGGTGGCTCTTTATCCGTGACCCTGCCTTGGCCCTTAAGTGCATTTTTCGTGGTTGTATCCCGCCTCAGTTCCGTCTTATGGGGCCTGGTGCCTGGCAAGGTGCCAAAAAGGCCATTGAAGATGCTCGAGCAAATGTTGTTTACTCTACAAAGACCCGCAGCCTGCCAAAGAAAGAAGATGCGGGAAAAAGTAACAAACGTGTTTTAGTACTTATTCTAATTTTGTTATTTGTTCTTTCTATCTGCATGAAGAGGGAAGCATTGGGATTTTCTGTTTTGCGGGTTTGGCCTTTTTTTAGCTCGGTTCTTCGGTTTTTGCGCCGAAAATGTTAAGGCCTGGAACGGATTTTAATACCATCAAACTTTTTTTCAAATATCTAGCGTTCCAAAGTTTGAAACGGGTCTTATTAAACAAATTATCATTTCCTAAAGCGCCAGTGATTGACGTGAACATCAATCATATAAATACGTAGTCCTATCATCGAGGAAAGCTGGTGTTATTCACTTTACCGAGACAGCATCACGCGAGAATGGATCGCCCCCATTTAAGGTTTTAGAAGGAATGGCACCAATGTATCTCTCGGAACTACTACAGGTAAAGCAGCCATCTCGCTATAACTTGCGAAGTGATCAGCAACAACACCTGGTTATTCCTAAAACAAGATGCAAGACATTTGGGGACAGAGCATTTGCAGTGGCTGGCCCAAAGTTGTGGAACAATCTACCACTTTCAATTAGACAATCAGGAACTACCAATGTTTTTGAATCAAATCAAGACTTATTTATTTCAAGATGCATTCGGCCCAAAATTTTATATTGGATTAGAATTTTGTTTATACTTTCACAGAATACGCGATTCAGGGACTGTGATCAGAAAGGGTTTTAGCATTGGAAATTTATGGATTTGGGAATTTGAAGAAAATGTTGAAGATTTGTGTAATTCTGAGCTCATTCTTCGAGAATTAGTTTGCACTTCCAAACATGGTCGTTTCGCTCGCGAACAGCATCCCAGCGTTTCCGATTCGAATCCCTGCACGTGCGCTCCAAAGTTCACTCAGCTTTATTTGAGGGCGGTAAAATGAATACCAGACTGAGTATTACTGGGGACGGGTTGTATGTGAAACGGGATAGGAGTGTAGCCCATCCTTTCCGTAATTGGGGGTTCAGCTTCGACGATGATCTGCCTCTGCCTTGTTTTGTCCTTATTCCGTTGTTAGATCAACCGGAAAAGCATTCAGATCACAAAACGGTAAAAAAAAGAAAAGAGAAAAAAGCATATTATTCACACTGTTTCATTATTTCATGTGCCTTTTTTGTTTTTGTGGTAGTGCACTCTAAGTGAACTACAAACTATGTCGCCAGGTTTTAAGAGCGTAAGAGGAGCAAGGATGGCACAGTCAGTGCCCGGCCTTGGTGTATGAGGTCCTGAGTTCGATTCCCAGATCTCGCATCCTTGTTTCGAGTTCTTTCCTTTCCGTGTAGCTAAGTAGCTTGAAATACCCGTCAAACGGAGCAATGACGGAGAGGGGGGAGTAAAATGAGCGCACCGTCGACCTCAGGGTTGTCAGTTGAATTACTGTTACGAGTTATCGACGTTAAATATGGTTACTTTATGAGTGTGCGTCCATGGCAGCAATAGGCACGTGGTGCGTGCGTAAATCACGAAAATAAACAGGTCTGTTGGAAGCATGCTTAAATTTGTGAGGGTGATGAAGAATGAAGTAGCTTCTATTTCTGTTTCTCGGTTCCCTTCTATTTTCTTAAATCTTTACCTTTAGTATTTTACTGGTAACCACATGTCTTCTCAGGGGGCTATTTACCTAAGACACCTACCAAGGCACTAAAATGATTTACGATACCAAAACAATATCGTGTACTATTAGAGCTACATATTACGCAAAGACAACTTGAATCTCCTAAAAAGCAAAACGCAGCTCAGTTGACAGTTATGCAAAACACTTACTGCACTACCATACGTACGCAATGCATGCCTATCTTTTAGCCATTGACCTTGTGAAAGGGCTGCTAACCGTTGATCCTGACAAAAGAATTACAGTTGATGGAGCTCTTCAACATCCATGGAAGCCCATGATCTTGAATCGTTTAACTCAGGTTCAGAGCTAGGGTCTTTTTAGTTAAAGAAAATTCCATATTTGAATGTAACGTAGCTCGTGCATTTTCCCGCGCGTGCAGCTGCGATCTTATTTTTGTCCATATTTGGGCATAAAATTGGGATCCTAAAATCCCCAGCTTTGTTCCAAGGAAAATGAAAGAGCTGCAAATTACACGCTTCAAGGTCATGTACATCTGGTACAGTGGAACCCGGTCAGTACGGACACCGAGGGAGCCCGGTCAGTACAGACACCGAGGGGACATGCCATCTTGTTCGTATTATCCAGGTGTCCATATTAAGCGGGCTCTCAGAAAAATGTCCCGGACCGTATTAAAGCAGACATTTCCTCTAGAAAAAGTACGTTGTTTAATTGCTCAATTTTAACTGTACACGACAAGGCCGTCAATGGGGAAGACGGCTACGAGCAATGAATGCAGCAAAAGTCAGGAAAGTGAAACTGTAATAGGAGGCAGAAAACCTTATTAAAGGACTGTGGTACAAGAGTCAAATGCAAACACCCGGAAGAAGGCAAACTGATTAAGATCAAACATGTCACGCTATTTTGCCTCTACGTACTAACCAGTGGAAATCTGTCACATAATTGTGGCAATCAGGAAAAAAGACAGCGCGCACATAACCAGTGTCCGTAAAGCGGACAATATGTGACGATATGTGAGAATTTGTGACTCGGGACTCAGAAAATTGTCCGTTGTCCGTATTAAGCCGGTAAATTTTGTAAATTTTGGAGAAAATATATGATCTTTTCGTTGGGGAAAACGAAACTGTCCGCTATATAGTCTGTATGCGGGTGTCCGTAGAGCGGGGTTCCACTGTACTAATTTATCCCTTAGGCGACAGAAGAGACTCATGGTGAAATGATCGCTTAAACATTTTTCTTTTTTCAACACCTTGAAGTATCCTCGTCATAAAATTGTCTTTTTCCGACAAATTGGCCAAAAAGAGGTCTCCAAGGGGACGCTTACGTCAAACCGATGACATTTGTTAAGAGCTAAATAACGGCTTTTCCCGGAAATTGCACTATTCAGTTACGAGAAAGAGGCTGGTTTAGATGCCGTCCTTGTTTTATTTTGAACGAACTCTCAATTAATAATTATTACATCTCGCCCGTGAGCGGATACCCTCAATGGGCGTGGCCTGTGGTATCCTTCCTTCGTTGCTATTGAAGGCCGATACTATTGTAGCTGTTGAGCCCAATAATGTTTCGATTGAGTGTCGATTTGATGAAGAAAAGTTGCACGGTTTATTTGATGGCGGCTTCAGTTTAATCGAGAAATGTGATGCTCACCCATAGCGGTATGCAGTTAGGGTTATGGAGCGAAAACGAACGTGACAAAAAAAAAGGATTGGCGAGTGAAGCGAGCCGAGCGAGGGACTGGGGGAGGGAAGGGGCGGCGGAGCCTGGAGATATGCCTTTCATGCCGCCGATCCATGATACCAGATCTTGGTATCATGATCTGATTGGCCAAAGTGCTCAATGTTGACAGATTGCGGATGTTGAAAGTTGATGAAGTAGAATGTGAACACTCGAAAGTCACGAACGCATTGTGTAACTTCACTTTAAGAAAAATCTTGAAGCCAGCGATACAGTCGTCTTTGCGAGAATTAGCTTTGCTTACAATCTGTGGCAAATAAGAAATACGAGTTTGGGATTCTACCGACTGGTTTTGGGAAGGGTATAATCTTTCAACTGCTCCCTTGTGTTTTAAAAGAAACTTGGATAATGGAACTGGAGGACTAGAACGATCGTCATCCGCAATCTGTTAACATTGAGCACTAAAACGATCGACTGTTCCAGTCGCGTGTCGCGGCTGGTATTCATAATGAAAGATCAAGTTGAAGAATTGTCTCGTCTAGGACTAAAAGCCTTTGCGCTTGGGTTAGGAGACGATAAAGGAGAGAAAGAGCTGCGTGCCTTTGAATTCGACGTTGATCTTGTGTATGGCAACACTGAAAGTTGGTGTATATGTGGACCAGTATTCTTTATAACATAATTAGGATAGTACGCGCACTTTCGTTGGTCAATATCTGTGTTTAGATGAGAGTATGGAAACATGGCTGTGACATCACGAATTTTGATTGGTTGTATGCTGTCAGACGCGCGTTCTGATTGCGTGGCTGGTAGGAAATATGAGCGTGTATCAAGGGGCGTTTTCCATTTACCAAGAAATTCCGGAAATTCCGGTTGGGATGTAAATGGAACAGACCTGTTTGGTTCGTTCCACTGGAAATTTTCCGGATTAAACGGAACTTCTGAAAAGATGGAAATGTGTGTTCCATTTACAACTTTTGAAAGGTCTTACCACTGCCAGGCTATTCACGGCCACATTTTTAAATTTTGGCTCGTAAAATCGCAATCACTGGGCGGCGAACGGACCTGAGTTAAATGGAACACGTTTACCCGATGGAAATTTCCACCGAAATTTCCGGAATTTTTTTGTAAATAGAAAACTCCCAAGAAAAACTGTTTCAATCAAGAATTTTCCTTCATTTGTTACCTTCATTTGTCGAATTATCTTTGAGAAATATTTTATAAAAGCAATAGAGGACCTGGAGAATTCTCGACAGTTATGCAAACCCTCGACTGCATCTCGGGTTTGAATAACTGTCTCGAATTCTCCCAACTCCCCCTCGTGTTTAGATGAGGCTATGGAAACACGGAAAACGTCCTCTATTGCTTAAATAGTTGCTCACTAAATTATTTTACTTATGAGTGTTGAGTATTTTGAAACCAAAGTTCTTAGGCTAAATGTTTGAAATTGTTGACGAAACTAAAAGGGATCTCCGCGATGACTGCATGGCCTGCAATTCACCGTTCGTATTCGCGGCACTTACCTCTAAACCATCTTAATTTCGCATCGCCGAAGGTGTAACGCCCGTCGCCAGGGATCGGTGCGCAGTGGATCGCTTTGCGTGTGATCTCGAACTTTCCTTCTCAAACAGAACATTGCTGAGCGATTCTTGACCCTAAACGACAGCCGCAGTCGGACGACTTGTCTGGCACAAGAAAGGCAAGCCAGTTCAGAAGAATCTTCTCCACTTGCTAATTTGCATATCTAGTGGGCAAAAAAAATAGCTTTGCACGCTCTGCACGTGCGTTTTTCACTTTTGTTGATTTCTTTGCCGTCTTCAGCAAAGCAACAACGTGAAATAGCTAAATTTGAGGTTTTATGAAGAACGTCAGCACTTGAGGATAAATTTTCATTTCACTCCTGAGGAATTGCCACACCTTTGTCATGTTAAAAAACTTGGAATAGTCGTGAAGTGATTACAATAATGAGAATTTCTGTTTTGAGATGACGTTCTCGTTATTACTTCGGAAAGTGAAACGTCGAAAAATCGATATTGATCGTTGCCATTCAATTCAACCAGAAACCCATAAGGGTTGAAACGTGTAACGGCCCCTTGTGTGCTGGGAAACAAGCTTCTGAATATTCAATTTGCTAAGTACCATATTTGGAACAACAAGAGCGAGGGGTTTCCAAATATGGTACTTTGCACTGAAACATTCAACCAATCAGTTCGCACTGAATATTCGGAAGCTGTGAACGCGCGTTACACGTTTCATCCCTTATGGGTTTCTGATTCAACTGAGTGAGTGACAAATTGGCATGTCTTCGAAAATGTTCGTTGACTTATCGATTAGTTTACATCGGAGTAAGTGACAAATTTGCATATTCTGACCCCTAGCGATAGTAGTAGATACGAGTCGCGTATCCACGACTGAAAACGGGAAAATATATCAAGTACTAAAAAAGGATTAATGTCTTCGTTACTGGGAAGTCTTTCATTTCCTACCCTCTCGGGGAGATGAAAGACTGTAAATTATACGTATCGGTTATGTAAATGACAACAAAATAAATCGTGAAAAAGAACATAGAAGTGGCAATCAGGCTCAGAACTCTCACATGACCCGCTTAGCAACGGCACTGCTTGGGGATTCCATTGCCATTCCTCCCAATACAGGAATCAAAAAACGGGGAAAGAAGATTGGAAAAAAGCCTTCAACAACTAAAAACAACACTCGGTTGTCTCTCTCATATCCAACGCGCTCTCGTGGAATAATTGTTAAGTAGACACTAAGCCTAACATCAAATTTAATGGTATTTGATAGGCCAAGTTAATGACATTCGGCAACAAAAAATTAATCCATTCGTCCTAGTACAGGAATCAAAAAAAAGCCTTAAACAACAAATAAAAAGACATACACTCTATTTTGTTTTATACACAAACCAAAGCAAACGAATGAAGCGGCTTATATCCAGTGAGTATTCCAAAGAAATTTCGCCTTTCTATCTTAACATTCCTCAAAAGGCTTTAGTAAAAGTAAATTATGATAGTATTGCTGTGCTGATTGTTGAGGCCTCATTAGGGGAGGGAGGAATCTAAGTATCCCGTATCCCTAAATATCCTGCATCCTGTTAATTTTCCCCCTATAGATATTCCATATCCCTATAAGTGTTTTTGTACCTAAATATCCCGTATTCCCGATAACCCCTAATAGGGCCTCGTTGTTTCCATTGGCAAATTTAGTAGCATTAATGATGAAATGGTATATGAAATGAATCATATATGAACTGCGGATATGAAATCAAGTGAAGCTATGATCTTCGCAGTTATGGACGCAATTTTTACAATTGCGTAGAAAAGCCTGAAACTGAATTCAGGACTTCAACGGGGTTTGAGCTATGAAGCCACTGACGTTGGGAGCTGGTCACTTGATTTCATATCCGCAGTTCATATATGATTCATTTCATATACCATTTCATCGTTGATTCATTCCTCACGGGTCCCACATATGACCAGCTCCCAACGTCAGTGGCTTCATAGCTCAGTTGGTTAGAGCATCGCACCGGAATCGCGAGGTCACGGGTTCAAACCCCGTTGAAGTCCTGAATTTTTTCGCATAACTGCGAAGATCATAGCTTCACTTGATTAGTAGCATTAATTGCCAACGAGCGATCCGAGCCAAAAGGCGAGGATCGCGAAGCGGCAGCATTATAGAGTCGCGCGCGAAAGTATCGAGCTGCAGGCGAAAAAATTGTCGAGTGATCCAGAGAAAAAAGTAATGTAATGTAACAATAGAAAAAAATAAGCCAATCACATCGCGGAAATTTTGATTGTGACATCATGGCTTCCGTCACCAGTTCCATGTGACTTCGAAAAGAGCGGCGAGGTCAGTCCGTGCCTGGGGCTTGTGGAAATAGAGATGGGAACTAGAGTGAAAGGTAAGTAAAGGTGGTGTTGCACGAGCCGATCTTTAACGCCGATTTTTAATCCATGTTGCACGAGACAGCTTTTACCGCAGCTTTGTTGCGGCAACGGTATGTTACACGAGACGATTTTTACGCAACATTGCTCCCAACAGTTGAATCCAGGCTCCTGCTCGACAAATATGGTGGACAATGAGTTAAGAAGACGGCGGCTGAAAATCATTCAGGTTCTGTTGTTAGTGGACGATTTGGAAGATGAAAAAGGAAGAAATCGGGAACGAGTTATTTGCACGAGAAGTTGGATTAGACAGAGGGAGGAAAGAGGAGTATATCATCAGTTAATGAGAGAGTTAGCTCTTGACGATGTAGCGTTAAAAGTCAGCGGCGGGGGTGTTACACGCACCAACACCAACAAAATTCGTGCAACAATGTTGCAGGTTTTTGAATCGCTTTCAAAAACCTGCAAAAATTTTGCTGTGTGAAAAAGCGTTTCGGATTTTACTTATTTTACATTAAGCCCCAGACTTTCGAACACGCGGAGGACATGATGACAGATAACGAGTCTCTCCCGCTTAACTTCGACGGCTCTTATTTACAATACCTTCAGCTCAAAGGTGACAAGTTAACGTGGATTAGTGATCTTGAATCCCTAAAACATTTCGTTGAGAAGGGTTTGAAACAACAAGGCAAATGGTCGTCGCCCGGCGGAAATTCGAAGCAATTTAAAAGCTCTGTCAACAACCTCACTATTACTTGGTACAGTAAAAAGCAACTCACTCTCGCCTTCCAGGGGCGAGATGGACCCGTTTTAAAAGGCAGCTTGACCAAACTTGTTCGAGACAACGCAGGGAGAACCGATTCAACGGGCTCGAATGTCTCTTCAACGGTTGAACAAGTAAATCCATTGTTGTTTGAAGCCAATGACATTTATGCTAATCAACCAAGGGTAGTCGAGGCGGGACCAGTATTTTCCAGTCAAGAGAGATCTAATACTGAATTAGTTGCTGAAATAGAAGGTATAAAACTTGACCTCCTTATTCTACAGAAAAAGGTAGAAGCCAACTCTAATCTGCTCTCGATAAATTGCCAAAATCGAGAGGAATTTGCTGTTAGCGCCGAAGTTTGTGAATACAAAGGGAGGTGTGAGAAACTGGAATCATCTATATGCAAAAAAGAGAGAGTTATCGAAGAACTTGAGGAGAAATGTTTGTCTCTCGAAAATCGTGCTGCATCATTGGAACAGGAAAATGACTCACTAAGGCTTGCATTAAGGCTTATTTTACAAGAAAAGAACAAAGAAGACTCCCATCACCAGCAAGAGACGAACGAGTGTTTTTATCAAGTGAAAAATTCGGGCACGAATGTAGGGTGTAATAAACGCAACCAACGTAAAATGTCAACTCAGAATAATATCGCGACGCGTAACAGGTTTGAGATCCTTAGTGATGCACAAGATGATCCAACAGAGACAGAAGCAGCAACACACAAAATCATCCGGCGACGGCAAAACCATCAACGGGCGTCATACAGGTCGTCTCGCAGTAATCCTAGTGAACCAAGCGAAACTTCTGCTAACGATGATTTACGCGGTGAGGTCGGCAGAGAGAGGAGTGCCAGCAGTAAGTTTACAACCCTATTGATTGGGGACTCCATGGTCAAGGATATTCACGGTAAGAAATTAGCGAAAGCAGTAGGGCACCGAGTGGTAGTAAAGTCATTTTCTGGAGCCACAACCAAAGCCATGAGAGATTACTTAAAGCCTAATTTAGAGCTCCAGCCTGATGAAGTGGTGCTACATGTAGGTACAAACGATCTGAAGGCTAAAAACGGCAAAACATCTAAAGAAGTTGCAGAAGCTATTGTTGATCTCGCTAAACAGATAGAGGGGTCTTCCGAAGCTCAATTCATAGTCTCAGGACTTGTAACACGAAAGGACAAGCTTAATGATAAAGTCTCAGAGGTGTTCAAGCACTTGACGAAGTTTTGCCGTCAGAATGATTGGAGATTTATTGAACACAATAATATAAACGAAAAGGGGTTAAACCGTGGAGGTCTACACCTGAATTTTGCAGGTAACAAGCGTATTTTTAAGAATTTTTAGCATGGTCTAGCTCATTGAACTTTTACTATGCCTTCCATTAATGCCGTGCCGTTGGAAGGCAACAGTCAGGAGTCATCGAGAAGTCCGACTCAAAATCCTATTGATCGTTCTCGAGTATTGCCCTCCAAACGCGGTTTTAAGCTGGCCTCGCTGAATATAAATAAATTGACCACTCATCTTGATGAACTCAAGATCTTTCTCGTAAGTAACGATATAGATGTTCTCGCAATTAACGAGACTAAACTAAATGAATACATCACCGATAATGAGGTCAGTATCTCTGGTTATGATATAGTTAGACGTGATAGAACTACATATGGAGGTGGGGGCGTTTGCTTTTATGTAAAAAAGTCAATTAACTTTTCGATGCGCAACGATCTTTGCATGGGCAGTCTTGAGAACCTTTGTATTGAAATACGCAAACCTCGTTCTAAATCATTTATTGTTGCTACGTGGTATAGACCACCTAATTCGCTTGTTAGTATATTTTCACCTTTTGAAGAGTTGATTGGGAAATTGGATTCCCTTAATACTGAATTCTACCTTTTAGGGGATCTAAATTGCAATATGGCCGCATCCCAGTTTGATAGCGATACACGCAAATTATTAACTATCACGGATGTTTATGGTCTTCAACAACTCATAACAGAACCAACAAGAATAACCGAAACTTCTGCAACATTGATTGATTTAATTTTTACTAACTGTCCTGACAAGGTGTTATGCTCAGGTGTGCGTCATATTGGCATTAGCGATCACAGCATGGTCTATGTCTATCGCAAATTAGCCATTAATGGACAGAGTAAGGGTCACACTAATATAACCTATAGGAATTTTCGAAGTTTTAACCGTGATAAATTTCGTAGCGATGTTGCATCTCAAGATTGGGATCACATAAACAATTCTTCCAATCCAAATGATATGTGGAATGAATGGAAGGAATCCTTTTTGGCTATTGTTAACAAGCACGCTCCATTGAGAACCACTCGTGTTCGCGCGCGGGGTTCCCCATGGATTACTTCTGAGCTTAAAAAACAGATGCACGATCGAGATATTTTGAAACTCAGAGCAATTAGATCAAAAAATCCTAACGATTGGGTTCACTTTAAAAGACAGCGGAACAAAGTCAATAGTGCGACTAGGCTAGCGAAGCAAGTTTATTATCAAAATATGCTAAACGAGCATAAGGGTGATTCCCGCAAAACCTGGCAGATCATCAATGAGCTGTCTTCCCGAAATTTCGTGGAAACGTCTGTGAAACAACTGAATGTAAATGAGCAATCAGTAACAGCTCTAGCAGAAATAGCGCACGAATTTAATCGTTATTTTGCTACCATTGGCCCGAAACTTGCTAGTGATATTCCTTCTTCAGATGGCAACAGCTATCTGAATTATCTCACTAGCACGGATAAGGAGTTTCAGTTCCGCCCAACCTCCACAAATGAAGTATTTTCACTGCTGAATAAACTGAAAAAATCAAAGGCAGTCGGCCTTGACAAAATTTCTTCTCGACTTATTCGTGAATGCGCAGATCTTATTTGCAAACCGCTGTGCTATATTTTCAATCAGTCATTAAATGTAGGTGTGTTCCCAGACGACTGGAAGTGTGCACGGGTCACTCCACTATTCAAACAAGGGGAACGTGATGACCTAAACAATTACCGCCCAATTTCCGTTATCCCGGTTATAGCCAAAGTGTTCGAAAGAATAGTTTATAACCAATTATATGCGTAGCTAACAAAGCATAACGTAATATGTAAATGCCAATCTGGTTTTCGCTCTATTCATTCCACCGTTACGGCTCTACTTGGGGCTACGGATACTTGGGCTTACAACATTGACCGAGGAAAAATAAACGCTGTTGTTTTCCTAGACCTAAAAAAAGCGTTCGATACGGTTAATCACGAGATCCTTTTATCTAAATTAAATAATTACGGCATACATGGCATTTCTTACAACTGGTTTAAGTCCTATTTGGACAACCGCACTCAAAAGTGTTCCATTAATGGATCACTTTCTAAAACTTGCTCACTAAGTTGCGGCGTCCCTCAAGGGACTATTTTGGGTCCATTGTTGTTTTTGCTATATATCAATGATCTGCCAAACTGTCTAACGAATTGTGTGCCATGGATGTACGCAGATGACACCCACCTAACATATGCGGGTGACAATACAGGCGACATAGAATCAAGACTTAACCATGATCTAAAAAATGTTAAAAAATGGTTGATAGCAAACAAACTTACCCTGAACATGACAAAAACCGAATTTATGCTGATTGGATCAAGGCAGAGGTTGTATGCTCTCACAAATCCTCCAATTCCCGAGATTAATGGTGCTCCTATCACTCAAGTTTCTGTTGCTAAATCCCTGGGCGTGCTTATTGATAATAATCTTAACTGGAGTAGCCATGTCGATAAACTGACAAAGAAAGTAGCTTCTGGAATTGGACCCTTCAAACGTATAAGGCATCTCGTTCCTCAGACGACATTGCGCTCTATTTATCACGCTTTACTTCAACCGCACTTTGACTACTGCAATGTCGTCTGGGGAAACTGTGGTATCACGTTACATGACAAATTACAAAAACTGCAAAATAGAGCAGCCAGAGTTTTGACCTTCTCTAATTTTGATGCAAATGCTAGCGAGCTATTCAAAATTTTAGGCTGGAAAAATCTAGTTAGCCAGCAACAAATTGCGCTGGCCACAATGGTCTATAAGTGTCTTCAGGGGCTAGCACCGGAATATCTATGTTCTAAATTTACAAACCGCGAATCTGTTTATAGTTTAAGAGACTCTGAAAGAAAGCTTAATGTTCCGTTTCCGCGGACAAATTATTATAGAAACAGCTTCAGCTATAGAGGTGCTACTGTCTGGAATAGCTTACCCCTCAAAGCGAGACAAGCAGAGTCTCTGATTAAAGACATATTTTAGTATAGAGCACGGCATTCATGGAAAGCAGCTTTAGAATTAATATAGTTTAATTGTATTTTATTGTAATCATTTTAAAATTTTACCTTTTGTAATTTAGATTTTATTTTTTTTTTGCAACATGTTGCCGCAACAAAATGTTGCGTTAAAAATCGCCCTTTGCACCCTGTTACACGAGGCAACTTTTAACGCAACAATGTTGCGTTAAAAATCGGCTCGTGTAACTTCACCTTAAATTCAAACGTTTTATACGCTTGTTTACGTTCTTTTTGTGGTTCAACTGTGTGCACTTCAATAGAGTACTCTCGTAGAGTGTTCTTCTTTGTTCTTGAACCAGCGTGTTCTAAATCGAGCGAAAGTGCTCATTAAGTGAACCAGCGTTTTCTTCCTTCAGCGAGCGTGCCGCAAATCTGTTGAAAGTAACTCGATCATAAAGAGGCAAAACCGTATTAAGCCAGTCGACAGCCCTGTACGAATAACCTTGCCTTTCAAAAATCAGAAATCTGCCGACTCCGTGCGCAGGCAACTAAGTGACCTTGGAAAGAAAATCGATCGTGTATTACAACCGGTTTTCACAAGTAGGAAAATCTCTGAAGATTTGAATTTTACAGTATGCTTTTATATATTACGAAATAAAGGAAAAGATATTTACAACGGAGAATTCCCCATTCTTCACATGGAAGCTTTAATTCTTACATTACAACAAATAATGTTCACACCCGGGGGTGGGACTCCCATATGAAACAGACGGGGATGCTCGTCGTCTCGCTTAGGGGTGTAAATTTTGGATTTTGGTCTCGCTTAGGGTGTTCCGGGCAAAGCGCCAATATTTTATGCCACCAAGGTCTCGTTTAGGGTTCCGCGAAGTAACACAGAATTACGCGAAGAGAAACAGAAGTCAAATTTCCTTTTAAATTTTCTTTTTAGAGAAAAGCATTCGATGATTATGCCTTTTTATCATTAAAACTCACTGCGTGTCGTATTTTTGTGTTTTTAAACGGTCTCTTTTAGGGGTCAAAATTTGCTTAAGCCACGCCTAGATTGGTCTCCTTTAGGGGATAAATTCAAAATTTCCGACGAGCATCCCCGTCTGTTTCATATGGGAGTCTCCCCCCCGGGCGTTTACTCCACAAATTCTTTCCTTGGGCACTAAGCCAATGCGTATTTTTAAAAGGTGGTTTAATCGGTTCTTCCTTTGTTCAGGAATGAAAATCAAATTTTTATTGTCAACTGGAATTAAATAACAATTATCTGTACTCTTTTGGACGTAAAGAAAAAGTTGATTTGTTTGTTTGTTTTGCTC
>NC_090882.1:24832369-24844869 GCF_036669935.1 Montipora foliosa | reverse complement strand
TTGCGCAAAACATGGAACCTAATTAACGAGCTAACCTCCCGTCACCGCGGCAAGATGTCCAACATCTTGGGAATCAAAGCTGACAATAAAATTGTTAGTAATCTGGTTGATATAGCAGAAACTTTTAACGAACACTTTACAAATATTGCGCAAGTACTTGCAGAAGATATTCTTGGTTTATCTGGAAACCACTGATAAATCGTTCTTTCTTCAAACTCCGGGCATCGATATTGTATTAAACCTTTTAAAGAAAATTGATGATAAAAAAAGCCACTGGTCTTGATAAGATTCCAAGGAAACTGTTAAAGATGGCTGCCGGTATTATCGCACCTTCGCTTACCGTCATATTCTCTAAGTCCATCCTCACTGGGACATACCCAAGCGAATGGAAAAAGGGTATTAAATCAGATCCTAACAATTATAGGCTAATATCTGTAATTCCGATATAGTTTCGAAAGTTTTTGAAAAAAATTGTTTATAACCAACTCTACCATTATCTAAATGAGAACAAATTACTATTAAGTTGCCAATCAGGGTTCCGCTCCTTACACATTACACTTACTGCTTTGCTTGAGGCGAAAAATGATTGGTCAGTTAACATCGACAATGGGTTATTAAATGGCGTCGTTTTCAATGACCTTACTAAGGCATTCGACGCCATTGATCACGAAATCATCTTGCGTAAAATGTCATTCTTAGGTTTTGACCAGGTAGCTATCAGGTGGTTCCTGTCGTACCTAAGTGGCCGAACCCCAAGATGTGATGTCAACGGCAAGCTATCAACTGCTCGCGATCTCAGGTGCGGCGTACCGCAGGGCAGTATACTGGGCCCTTTGCTATTTGTAATTTATATTAATGATCTCCCCAACTGCCTGCGGGCCACTGCGCCAAGGATGTTTGCTGATGACACAAATATTACACTATCGGCTAAAACGTTAACGGAACTCAAACAAGCCTTGATCCCTGAACTAAGTAAACTGAGCTGCTGGCTGAAAGCCAACAAGCTTAGTTTAAATGTTGCCAAAACTGAACTTATGATTATTGGGTCAAGGCAGAGATTATCTGTCCAAAATGAAGACTTTGTAATAGGAATTGACGATCAAATCATCAAACCTGGTTGAACATACCAAATCCTTGGGCGTTACCATAGATGCTCAACTTACTTGGTGCAAACACGTTGAAGAAATATGCAAGAACGTATCTTCAGCTATAGGTGCCCTCAAACGTGTGCGACCCTCTATTCCAAAAGAAACTGCCATTCAAATTTATAAGTAAACGCTCTGATCGTGCCATATTTCGATTATTGCAGTCCGGTTTGGGACTGTTTGAGTGGCTACCTGAGTGATAAGCTCCAAAAATTGCAGAATCATGCAGCTAGAGTAATTAGAAAATTTCCTTTTGATATGAACCCGAACCACCTCCTACTACTACTACTATAATCAATAATACTGATATGGGCAACTCCGGAGCAGACTAACCTCTCAGGACAATTTGATAAAAGTAGATGATTTACTTGTTATCCGAGAAGGCACAGAAATGAGTTGGTGGAGGCCATAAATATCAGCAATGTTTTAGTGTTAGTTGACAAACATTGTTGTCATAATTGGTTAAAGCCGTGTCAGCATTCATATCACCGAGTAAGAAAAATTCAAGATTGCTACAACAACAAAAAAAGATCAAGATCAAGATCAAGATCAAGTCTAGCGATATTGGGTTTCCAAATGTGAGAACAGCCCTATTGAAGAGCTCGGAGGCCTATACCAAATGAATTTACAATAATAAAAGGTTTAGAGTTAGGTTTGCGAATTTCGATACACAGGTTTTCAAGCTCGTTTAAGTGCGTACAGAGACATTCATTGTCGATTTAATGTAAAAACATATAGCTCCGCCACCATCGCTCAGCCTATCTCTTCGGATTAATTAATAACCACAGATATAAGAATTGGAGTCGTTGTCAGACACGTCCAGCTTAGTTTCCTGAATAGCAAGAACATCTAGACATTCATCGGCGAGCAAAATTCTGACTTCATCTATATGTGTAGAGCGTTTGTTAACATTTAGCGAAGTTAACTTAAATCCACGTTTTAAAGGAATATTCTTTCTATGAGATTCATGAAATTCAAGACGACCGGCTTTCGAGGAAACAGCAGGGGCACCCAACGAGAATGTAGTTCAAAACCACTTAGACATAGCATCGTTAGTATTTAAGCGGTAGTATAGGCATATTTTTATCCCCAAAAAATTTTTATCCATTCGGATTTCCTAGCTGAAAGTCTAGTGATCCGAAAATTATAGGGATCCAAACTTACCTTTTCGAAAATTTCAGGCAGAAAAAAGGGTAAGAATCCGTTAAAAATGGGCAATTATGCCATTTTCTAGAAATTCTAAAATCCTAGGACAGGCAGGCAAGCAAGAAATTTAACAACAAATGTTCTGAAAATTCTAGATGTCAAACCGTCTTCCGAACAGATATTTTCCGAAAATTGACGTTGGGTGCCCCTAAAACAGGTCTGACTCAATGATAATTAGTTTTCCTGCTTACTTAGCATTTTGCAAAAATTTTATATATAAGATCGTTGCCTTGTTTGGTTAACTGTAAACCACCTCTATTTAAGACTTTCTCAGTAATGTTGGTGTGGCAAACTAACTTTCAGTGATGGTTCTTGGAGGAATTGTTGATGAGCTTGTGGCCAAATCTTACTGATTCTTTGCGCGCGTCTTTGCGCGTAGTTAGCTCAGATAAGACTACTTCAGCTCCACAGGAACATTGGATGGTTTTCGCAAGATCGACAATACTAAGCGGCGTTTGCAACTTCAGTTGGTGCTTCGGACTTTAAGTCATTTGTCTTAATGTATGTAAACAAATTCTATCTGGGGCATTGCTTGGATGTAGAACTTAATGTCTTGCGTCGTAGCTCCACCAGAAGACTTCACTACAACTCGCAGTCCTCGTTTTACACCGTATTCAGTTTAGATGTGTTAAATCATTGCTGTTTTCGCACCCTTTTCGGCACGCCTTAAAAAGCGCTCTCATTTGTCCAATTTCTGTATGATTCCATTTACTTTGAGTTGTGTTATATCAGTGCTGTTCTCGCACCCTTTTCGGCACGCCTTAAAATACACTTTCATTTGTCCAATTTTTCTATAATTTCATTTACTTTGAGTTGTGTTACATCAGTGCTGGTCTCCCATCCTTTTCGGCACGCCTTAAAACACGCTCTCATTTGTCCAGTTTTTCCATAATTCCATTGACAATTCCATTCACTTTGAGATTTGTTACACCTATTCTATTCTTGCACCTTTTTGGCACGCAATAATTATAAAATGTAATAACTTACCGGTAGCTTGTAGTGTTGCTGTTGTGTTGTTTATCACGCTGTTATGGGTGTTCGTATAGCATTACTGAGAGTCTGTTTGCTTAACTATGCTGAAGAACACAGCTGAAGTTTTAATATTGCATAGGACATGTGGTTGTCTTTTAAATAGAGATTGTTGAGGGCCGTCGTGTTTTTTTTTTTCAAAAATGACTAGACAAAAAGTTACAATTTATCATAATCGTGCAAGTATGATGTGTTTAGTTTTTCATTTCTGCCATTTTGGCAAATGCCTCATTGCAAATACTCGGAAAAAAACAAAAAAAACAAAACAAAAACAACAACGATTTTGAAATGACAAAATTACAGTTTCGTTATTTATGTTGGTGATTGAAATGCATTATTTTCCCGTTGTAACCCTGTACTGTTTTTTCTTACGTCCATTTCGCATGAAGCCGTGGGGTGAAATCTTATACCTTGTCACATTGTTAACAGCAGCACTTGAAACCATAGACAAGCTTCTTGTTACCGATGACCTGCGTGTTACATAATGGCACAATGTATGCGTCTGTACCGTTTTCGGCATGATACCCTTTTCGACATTTTATGCCCCGTTGCATAAACGTGTGCAAAAAGGATAAATTCCGTATAGAATAACACCCCTCTGTAACAACCTGGCGACACCTATTCTCAAAAACCGTGAACAAATAGTCACAGTAAATGGTGTAACATCTGATCTTGTCACAGTCCCTTGTGGTATTCCTCAAGGATCAGTTCTCGAGCCAATTTTGTTTCCTTTATACATTAATGATTTTTATCATTGCTCAAAAATTCTTGAATTCACCGATTTGCTGATGATGTCAATCTGTTCTATAGACAAATAGATATTGATAATTTAAAACATAACATAAACATAGTTATTAATTGACCAATCATTGAAAAGTAAATAATGAAAAGAACTTTGCTGGGTTGAGCATGTTCGTCGTTTTAGTGTAGTGGTGAAGACACAGTACTACAGATCTGGAGGTGCGAGTTCGAGTACCGATAAGTGCAGTTCTTTGTTCCCTTACTATGTTGTAATGTTGAGACTGAATTAATAAGTGTACGAATACAGAAACATGCCTATAAGATAACACCAGAGATTAAGAAAATTTGTTGAGATGCGTAATACAGAGCTCGAGCAGGGCATGTAGTTCCCGGTGTTGTGGTCTGTCTTCTGTGGTATATCATGGTTGGGACGGTAAATGCTCGGAGATATTAGCTACACCAAGCTACTCTAAAAATCCGAGGGTAAATAAAAATGTATGATATGTATGATATAAATATCCTTTTTAGGAGAGAGAGGAGGGGTTAAGCTAGGTTGAGTGCATAATTCCATTAATTTAGCCTAGGTTTAAACGGATTCAACTTGAAAGCGGATTTTACCTGCAACATATACCGGTAAACGGGTACGGGTAGTGTACCCGTTTAAGTAAAATTTCCATGCAGCCATACCCGTAGAGTTAAGGGGCGGGGATTGGTAACGATTGTTTACAAACTGAAGATGGCCGGCTGGGCAGCAAGGTTGCTCTTCTTCTTCTTCAGAAATAAGTTCACTGAATTCTTTAAGAAAGGCTATCAAATATATCCAAAATTCGTCCTTACGAATGTTCTCTGTTTAGACAGTACTCCGATGATAAAAACTTACTCGTTTCTCCATCATGTCTCCTCTGTCGCTACTCGTAACTCTTCTAAGGGTAAACTGGTTTCTAACCCAGAAAAACGGCTGGGTCTACCGGGTAAGATCAATTTCGTCATTGCAAATTGAAAAAGATATGGCGCTACCCGTTACCCGTAAACCGATTTCGGGGTATCTTAATGTCTCTATTGTCATATTTCCCCTTAATTTTTATCTTTGCCTTTTTAATCAAGCCTGGAAGCATACTACCAAGGATCCCCTAACCCGCTCTATCCCATTTTTTTTTACCTTAATGCCTAAGTTTCAACTTCCCCATCTCACATGGGATTATTATTGAGAACTCCAGGAAATGAAAAATCTCGCTCAAGGCCTTTGAAGTATAAGATGATTTGTTTTAAGTTAAAGAAAATTACCTTTCTTACTTCAATGAATCCGGCATTCTTTTATTGAGACTAAGCAGCTACCTGGCAACATCACAAGATACCATGCAACTAAACTACTAAAATATATAGCAATTTTAGAAACAAAAGTATGGGGTATAGACTATCATGCATTCAGTCACTACCAAGGTCTTTTAAGTATTATAAAGCTACATTTTGGCAGCTTACCAGCTTAAAAAGCTTTTAATTGTAAGTTCCAAAGGTCTTCAACGATAAGGTTAAGTAAAGTTAAGAAGGCATAACCATGCATAGCAATAAATTGCGCAAATCATTGTGTTTGATATTTGTACAAGTTAGCAGTCCGTAATCAGGAGAGTCCATCTTCACCACCGAGTCTCTTCGTCAACACAGGTGTACATGATTCCATTTTTGGAAGGCTTAATCTTCTTCATACAATGAAATTACTTAATTAATTTTCTGAGATGACATGGTGCTGCACACGCATTGCTTTCCCTTTCATTTACTAAACTAAACTGCTGACTTTGTCTACTCCTGAGCTTGTTCATTGATCAGAACATAGCAACTGAATGCTCCAGATTATTAGATTCTTGTAAAGTACGATATTCTCCAGATTAGTATACATCATGGTTGTGGCTATATATGCAAGGCAAAGCGAAGTCGCTCTGAAGCCCCGAGGGTTCACACTGATGGAGCTTATCCCGATTTCTGTAGTTTGAAGCGACTGACACTATTGCTACTCACCCCTTGACGGAACACTAAACCGAAGCATGCTCGTCCCCTGCAATATGTCTCAGGCGACCATCTGTACACCTGAGTGAGAATAGACAGTGCGGAGCAAAGTTTCCTGTCTTGGAAAACTGCAAAGCGACAACGCTGAGCCTTCAACCAGTCTGGCACACTGACTGGGCCTCCAGGAACAACTCGTCGCACAGGAGATCAAACACTCTTACTTCTTTCAAAAAATTCCTTTGCTTATAAAATCTGAAACTATTTACGTTTAAGTATTTTAACATGTAAATGAACTCAATAAAAGACTCTTGAACCTCGTTCATTACTTGTCTCAAGGCTATGCTCACAGTTATACTGTGGGTTTATGTTGTCGACTAGCTGTGTATAAGTATAAGTTGCACACGGCAGGTTGGTGATCGGTCCATGCCAATCCTTGCTTTGGTGATTTTTTTTGGAAGAATGCGATCCGTGTCATTCACAGTGATTTTTTTTCCCGCGATCTGCTTCCCGTGACAACTTTATGTTGTCATCAGTTGAATGTTCATTTTATCTTTATATTACTACCTGGTGAGGAACTCGCGATACAAGATTTAGATTATCCAAGACTTCGGGGAGGGAAAGGGGTGGGAAATAAATTAAAGGAATGTGCCGTGACGAATTTCAAACCTTGAGACTTACGATGAGGTAATCTTTTATGTTCTATTCCTGATAACGATTTCACGATCAAATAAGATAATCATATGCTGCCAGGTTACATTATTGAAAGACTTAAGGTTCTATATTTCTACTAAAGAATGCCGTTGTCAGCAATAATCTTCAGTCAGTCCAGTTAATACTCCAAACAAGGCAGTCAGAAATGAGTATCGAATGTCGCTCTCGGGTTTGTGTGATGATCCAGCTTCTTTCTTGTGTCAAATGCCACTTTGTCAGCATCTCCTTCTTCAAGGCCACCGTTGTTGCTTTCTTCAAAGCCAAAGTTGACTGATCGACGTTCAGCTGACTCTTTTGGCTGCTCATGAATAGTAGCAACTGTAAAGGTTACTGCTCCACTCTCCTTTCTTGCGTCAAATGCCACTTTGTCAGCATCTTCTTCCTCAAGGCCACCGTTGTCGCTTTCTTCAAAGCCAAAGTTGACTGATCGACGTTCAACTGACTCTTTCGGCTGCTCATGAATAGTAGCAACTGTAAAGGTTACTGCTCCACTCTCCTTTCTTGCGTCAAATGCAACTTTGTCAGCATCTTCTTTCTCAAGGTCACCGTTGTCGCTTTCTTCAAAGCCAAAGTTGACTGATCAACGTTCAACTGACTCTTTCGGCTGCTCATGAATAGTAGCAAGTGCAAAGGTTACTGCTCCACTCTCCTTTCTTGCGTCAAATGCCACTTTGTCAGCATTTTCTTCTTCAAGGCCACCGTTGTCGCTTTTTTCAAAGCCAAAGTTGACTGATCGAGGATCAGCTGACTCTTTTGGCTGCTTATGAATAGTAGCAAGTGTAAAGGTTACTGCTCCACTCTCCTTTCTTGCGTCAAATGCCACTTTGTCGGCATCGTCTTCCTCAAGGCCACCGTTGTCGCTTTTTTCAAAGCCAAAGTTGACTGATCGACGTTCATCTGACTCTTTTGGCTGCTTATGAATAGTAGCAAGTGCAAAGGTTACCGCTCCACTCTCTTTTCTTGCGTCAAATGCCACTTTGTCAGCATCTTCTTCTTCAAGGCCACCGTTGTCGCTTTTTTCAAAGCCAAAGTTGACTGATCGACGTTCAGCTGACTCTTCCGGCTGCTCATGAATAGTAACAAGTTCAAAGCTTACTGCTCCACTCTCCTTTAACGTGCTAGATACTGATGGCACGTTAAAGTTACCAGTTTGCACTTGTTCGTTCAGCAAATTTTTCCCTGTCATTCCTCGTATTTCGGTCTGGAGTTCATTAAGAGGCAAAAGCAACGCCAGGCAACACGAAAGAGACCACTGTGGATTTTTGCGCCACTCTTTGATAAAGCGGAAAAAATACCTGCCGTACTGGACTAAAAAAAAGAAGAAAAAAAGAAGTGAATATGTTTGTATGGTATCGCAAGTGAACGAGAAGCCCAACAACGGAGCTTGGTACTTTGCAAAATGCGTATTTCGCCCGACTGTTTTTCCCCAGTGGTGGAAAGGCCCGGATGTTTGTTCGTGTCACTGTATTCCAATCACATTGTAAGATGCTGAAGTGTTTTCGATCGAAATTGAGTGAAAATTTTCAGAAGAACTTACTTTGTTTCAGTAAACACAACTCGTATGATGGTTTAAAAAAGAACACTAAGCACAGTTGAGCTTTTCCACCTAGCTAACCTCTTTGATTGAGTTTGCTAAATTTAAGGAAGGTGTCTACTAATTCAAAGGTATTTTTGCCCGGTTTAATGAATATGCGGGAAACGAAGATCTTGACAAGTGTTATTGAAATCCAAAGAGAAAATTGGGGGTAACCACGCATTTTTCGAAGATAATTTTATCAGGAATATTTGTAAAAAGCTTGAAATGCAAAGCAATGTATGAAGTTTTTTTTCCAAATTAAAGCTTAATTGTCTCTGAAAAATGCGTGGTTACCCCCAATTTTCTTTTTGGATACCAAGAGCATTTGCTAAGTTCTGCTTTTTCCGCATAGTTTTGAACTGCGCAAAAATATCCCTGTATTAATAGACACCACCCATGCGAAATCTGAGTATCTCGAGATGCGCAGAATGTATGCGCGATAACAATAGTTGTCACCGTAAGTTGAAAATTTCACTTTGACATTGCAACTCAATCAATCTTTGTTATACCACAAGATGGAAAGTAATGAGCAAACAGATATTTCTGATGCTAAAGAAGAGGAAATTAGATAAGAGTGTTGTTATAGCATGAATGGGCTCCCCAGCACAGTCACAAATAAGTTTATTTTTAGAAAACCCTTTCCCGGGAAAATCAGTTGTCATGTCCCTGAAAAAAACATGGCAGAATCAGTCACGACCTCTAACCTTAGCCCTTACCCTACCATACAGCAGTACACTTTATTTGGAAGATACCACGCACGATTAAGACATAGAATCGGTTTGTACTTTGCGGGCCCAATTCCTTTCTTTTTTTTTTTTTTATTTTCTTTGATCTCCGAGAGGGCGGGGAGTGGCACTATTTACTTTGCCCAATGATGTGCACACCATGCTTAAATTTGACGAATAAAAAAAAAGTTCATTGTTACAATATAGTGACCTAGTTAAGAGGATGGTTGTTCATTGCAGAAAAGTCAAAGGCAACCATAGAGGTCCGAGTTTCTGGCACAAGATTGGATTAGAAAATAATGCTGATCTATCACTTTGTGGTCTTGCCCCAGCACTGTCACAAATTGATTTATTTTAGATTCACTTTGCGCGCGAAACAAACAAAGGGCCACCATTTTTAACCAATCAGATGAAGTCATGCCACGCGTTCCCAACTCTCTTTGATTTAAGTTTAAATACGAACAAAATACTTACCCACAAGAATTGCAATAACGAGAAAATTTGCTCCAAATACCAATGCGTTGAACATGATATGGTCCACGTATGATTCCAGCGAGGATTTTGTGGTCTCCGCTGGTATTCTACTGACAACACCTATTGCGAGATTGACGAATGTGACGGCAAGGGAAGAAAGCATCAGGCTGTTCTCAAATGGATCCGCTATTGGCCGCTTGTACGCAAAGAACATACCATAGAGACCTGACATAACACATGCTAACCCAATGTAGGCTCTGCTCTCACCTCCTATCAGGATAATGCCTGAAGTTAATGTCACCTTTCGAGCCGTTTCAACAAGTTCCCAATACCATGTGTGAGTGTTGTAATTTGCGAATAAAAAGTGTAATCCTGTGACAATTTCTGGAATTGAATGATGGGAATGTGTGGATTCATCGTCGGCTCTGTCGCCATGTTTCTTCAATGACCTTTGGTACCTCCACAGAACTACCAAGACAGCCAGAGGTAGAAACATGATGTACAAAACACTACAATATGCAACAATCACAGATCGTCGGAATTCTTGGCTGGAACACTTGACATTAAAGTCAACTTTTAGAAACGTATCGCATTTTTTATTGTTTTCTTCAAGGCACAGTCTTCGACAGGCAAGGGGAAGAACATTTGCTGTCTTGGAGCAGGTGCTTAGATATGTTAGGTAAAGGAAAAAAAAGACTCTTCTGTAGACCAACTGCTTTGTTTCCGAAATTTTCCTCACTTTTTCCACTTGACTCGGGAAGGCCTTTCTGCTTAATAAGACCTTCCTAATGCCATAAATAATAAATGCTAAAATGATGACTGCAGCATTGATACCGAGAATAGTAAACAATCTTACAAAAGCATTGACTTTTAGATCTGGAAAGAGACAGTGGATAGGAGCAATCTGGATAATATTTAGCTGTAATATCTCAGAATATTTCCCAATAAACTCGAGAGAGTCTGGCCATTTGATGTATGCAAATGCATCGAGAACTCCAAATGTTACCTGGTAGAAACCGATAACAATTTTTACTTTTCCAAGAATTATGTCAACTAAGAAGCGATCTTGTTTCTTCTTGGCTTGTTTCCTGCTTCTCCAAACCACAACCACAGCGATTATAATAACTACTGCTGCTATGACGGAAAGCTGTGCTATCATCCATGCTGTTGAGGGGCACTCTTTGCATGTCTTGAACTGTTTGTAATATCCAGAACTACACACTTCACACAATGGTCCTTTATATCCAGCAAAACATGTGGAGTTCATACCTCCCAGACATGATTCCGGTCTTGGACATCTATGTTCTTGAGGAAGAGGGTATCGGTACTCGATGATAGATTGCTGTGTAACAGAAGAATTCCGCTGTAAGAAGTCGCTGAAGGATTTGTAAAGTTCTTTGTTTGTATCGTTCTCCCATTTCCACCAGTAACCCGGATTAAGACTAACAGTGCCATTTTCGCATTTTAATCCGGGTCGATGTTCACATGACTCACAGCCTTTAAACATGTGCCTTCGAAAATATCCATTCAGACAGTAGCATGCCCGAAATCCAGCAAACGAATATGTATCCGTCCCTGAGAAAAATCAAACAGCGCAATTAACTTATTTATTCATTTATTAGTAAAAAAATGACGAAAGATAGTTTAATTTTGTTATCTTATCTTTTCCGTGGTGTCTATAAACGGTTATTATGATTCATTCATATTAACAAATCTATATTTTGCACCAGGCCTCTAATGCTGTTCACATCTTTTACCGAAAAACTGAACTCAAGGCAATGCAAGATCTAAGAAACTGTTTTGGAACATTGCATGATACTACCACTGAATCCTCTGGAATATACCAATGTATGAAAGACTTCTGCTTTACAAATTAATAAATATCGTTTAACTACAATTTTTGAGTTACCCAGACACTTTCATCTTTTGTAACTTTTGGCAGCTTAAAGTGTCATATAATAAATGAGGGTAAAAAAGGGTTTCCTTTTAAAATAGGGGAAAAGAACCTGCGAGTCGATTTTGGCAAGAGAGGGAGGAAAACCGGACCTCCCACAGCAAAACCGTCAAGTCAGGTTTCAGTCCACATACGATTGCAGTGGGGGGAAGCGTTGTCTATGATCATGTCATCCTGACTCCTAGAGTTCCATTTCGTCTCTGGTAGAACTTCATATTTCTCTGGCACCATGAATCACTAAAGCGGTCGAGATATGAGAGTCTTCAAATGACAAGTTAGAAACGTTAGCAAGGCCGTGAAGGAAAAGATACAAAAAAGGTATGCAACTCTTGATTTTTCATCAAATTTCTTTTGCTGAGACGATGAACGCTCCATGAAGTTAATCAAGAAATCGAGTTTTGACTTGGCCTTTGGGCCTTAGAGTTGCTTTCTTTCCTTATTGGTTTCTATTAGAAATCGTCAAACTTAAAAAGAGCTGCTTACGACCAGCCTCATTCCGACATTTCCTCATCTGCTGGGCCCAGTTGTTCAAAAGCCAATTAACGGTAATCCCAGATTAAAAAATAACCAAGGAGTTTATTTCTCTACTCCCAAATGCTGTTCAATGCTGATATTCGGCAAAACTTTACATTAGAAGAAGTCAATCTTGAAAAACAACCATCAACAAAAGAAAGTTCAACCAAAAAGTTGAAAACATGAAACAAAAATTTACGCTAATCCTGGATTAAGTTAATCGGCTTTCGAACAACTGGGCCCTGAATGTTTTGTATAATTGTGTGGGGCATGAATTTTTTTTTATATCTGGCAAAAAATCTTTTTTCAATGCCGGCAAATCGTTCTTCTATTCATCTGGCAAGAATTGTAATGTACTTGCCACTTAATTAGATTAAGCCATCATGTCTGAGAGGCTTTTTGGCAGAACTCAAACATTGACCATA
>NC_090882.1:24809869-24822369 GCF_036669935.1 Montipora foliosa | reverse complement strand
TGAACATCTCGCCTCCGACAAACATTCCTACATCTTTAAGCTCTTGAGAGGTTTTGAAAATTGTCGCTCTCGGTGTTCAGAAGACTGTTTTAAAATCCTCGACTTTGCTTCCACACGTTTCCAATTGAAAATTAAAGAAGCCATGCATATCCTTTGGGAGCAGCCATCTTTAAATTCCCAAGTCAAACATCTTGATTTATCCCTTTCATACTAATTAGTTTCTTTTCTTAGCTTAAATAGTCTGGTTTTTTCTGTTTTGTTTCGTGGTTGTTCTGTTCTCGCCTTCATTCTTAATTATTCATGTTATATCTCACTTTGTTACACTATTTATTGCTCAACTTTAGTTTATTTCTCATTGTACAACTGACGATGGATGATGTTTCATCCGAAACATGTCTTGATTACAGATGAATTTCAAAAACATCGTATGGATCATCAAAGCGATATCTTACTTCGTGCTGCTACGAAGTTTCAATAACAATAATAATAATAATAATAATAATAATAATAATAATTAGCAGTAATAATAACGATAACGATAATGATAATGATAATGATAACAGAACAAAGAGTGACATACAAATGCGAACCTGAGAACACAGCCCAGCTCAAAAAGAGAAAACAGAAAGAAAGGAGATGAAAGACATGACAAAAGGTCACAAATGGTGATGATTACTTGAAAATAGAGACAGAAAGTTTTATCAAGACCTCGTAAGGGGAAATAGGCATTTTGCCGCTAGTGACCGCATGATACAAAAGCCGCCACAATGGAGAGCAAATTGCACACTGGGACATACAATGCTCTAGCAACTGAGGTACGTCTAGATGAGACAGTTCCTTAAGTGCGAGCATCAACTATTTGAAAAACTATTTTAATGATAATGCATTGAAATACGAGCTGATTCAGATATGGAAATTAAACAAATGTACAATAATTGCTGTTATTGCGGGTTACCCGCACTTCAAATAAACGTTTCTTTCCTTCATCAGTCCTTTCACGGGAACACATGAGTCCAACAAATTGACCTGCTTCCAATTGCAATTGTGTGGCTTCATAGGTCAGTTGGTAGAGCATTGCACCCGCATCGTAAGGGCCTGGGTTCTAATCCCGTTGAAGCCGCCTGACTTTTTTCTGGTGTCAAAATAAGAAATTTGCTTAAATTGTCCTGATAAGTGCGAGCATCACTTCAATCTTTCGAAAAACTATCCAAATACAATGCATTAAAATACCAACTGATTCAGCTATGGAAGAAATGTACAATAACTGTTACTACAGTTGATCCCAGGTTTCAGCTGTGTTAGTTCCAGAGCGCGTGGAACCGAGGCTTTCGGGTCAACATTCGATCCGACATAAAAGAGAGTAAGAGATTTAGCGCGAGAAATGCGAAAAAAAATAATGAAGTTCTTTCCAGAATTTACGTTTTTCTTAGAAGAAGGGAATCTACAGTCTTTGAGTGGAAGCTGCCCCTGTGTAGCACATTTGGGCTTGTTACTTCAGTTAACACATTCATATAGTTTACAGTGCCTTACCATACTTAACTACACTAAAATTAGGTCAGACAAACTTCAAATTACTCGAAAAAAAGCGAAGGAAACAGTCAAGAATCAAGGAATCACACAGTCTTTCGAAAACCTCTCGGTGCAGAGTAGAGAACCAACCAACTCAATCCACATACGACGTTGAGTCTGGGAATCGAGCCCAGGCCACGTTGTTGGGAGGCGAGTGCTCTCGCTACTGCGCCGCTAATTAGGATTTAGCTGACATGGAGTCAAAGTGGAGGAAAGGTCAAAATATCTACTTGCAACTGCGTAGCAAAGAAATGCTGGTAGAAGTAATGAACATGTGCAAGGTGATGTACGAAAATTATCTGGAGTAGACGTTGCACAAACTTTTTAAATAAATACTAGTGAGCAGCACAAAGCAACAGATCGTGTCAACTTGCTTTTATTTCTCCGACCGGTTTCGTCTGATTACGCAGACTTCATCAGGGAGTTTGAACAAGATGGTTAGAAGGAACTTATTTTATATCCATTTCCAAAGTACAAATCACGTTTTAGCAAGGGTGTGAAGAGCGAAAAACACCTACACAACAGTACGTGCAGGATATGACTAAAATCCTGCATGACGCTGAGAATTGTATTTTTGGGGCTCACGGATTTAACGTTAAATCTGTGCCCCCCCCCCCCCCCCCCCCCCCTCCCCACAAAAGCAGCAAGTACTCATTTCGTTGCCATTCTAATATTTTTTGTGATGTTATATAGAGAATCTAACCACTAACAGGAACTTTGTATAATGAGAATTGTAAATAGTGCGTGAGAAATTAATTAGTATTTTGTAAGTTAAACAATGTGATTTGTGAAATAGACAGAGTGCTTGGGTCAAACAGCAATGTTAGTTATCGTAGGAATTTGCTGAATAGCGTCTTCAAAGAAGGATCCATTTTGATGCCATTGTAATTGTAAATGAGAATTATAAACAGTTTGTGCACACTCATCCAGTAGCTTTGCTGCAACTTGCGAATTCCGAAAAAGAGCGCCATGTAGAACATGTACAAAAGGTCTCCTACTCACAACAGAAAAGCCCAGTAGAAGAGTGTGGAGCAATAGGCCTTATTCAAGATAGCCGCCATGTTGGTTTTCACATTGTTATGCAAATTAGCCATGTGTTATGCTGGGGGGCAAACATTGGAAAAAGGGCAAATTGTCAAAATATTGAAATAACATTGCTTAAAGTACATTTTAGAATTAAGAATTAAGTACCTTTTATAATAATTTTATATCTTTGACTGCCTTTGACATTTTGACTTTCTACCTCGTTATCTGCTCATTTTTTCACTAAAAAAAACATCGAAGTAACTTGCACAATCATTCCATTTTACTACTTAGGTGATAAACATTCAATGAACGTGAAACAAATCATCTGTGTGGCTAAGATGTTCATTACAACCTCTCGAACTTTTGTTGTTTGCCCCTTCAGAAGTGTGTCGCTAATTTGCATGATAATAGCAAATCCAACATGGCGGCCATCGTGAATAAGGTCTGTTGATGGCTTATTGAAATTATGACTATACATGTACGTAAGGTTACAGATACCCCCTGGCCACATGAACTGTACCGGGAATAAGATAAGACCTGAGTGACTGAGAAATAAGGAGAATGAAAATAAGATTCGTCGTATGGGAAAGTTAGTAGTGCACCATTAATCAAGCGACTTTTAATGTAATGACTGAGTGTTTTGGACGCAGCATTGGTAACTTTCATGTCTGGGAACTTAATTTGATAAATTTTAATATTAAATTCACGCATTTAAGACACAACTCCCACACTTTAAAGCGGTTTTTGGTTTTCGATTCCTGTATGCATGAATGAGCTACTTTAATGCATAGGATCTGTGTAAGCTTACCAGCAGGGCATTTTTTGCACCTTGGTCTGGTGTCAGAGATATTAACAAAAGTACCAAGCGGGCATGGGAGAAGCTTGGAGCCTCTTTCATCATAATATTTGGCGAATCCAGCCTGAAGAAGCGCGCTGCGCAGACCTTTGAAACCATATTTATTTGAGACATCTATAAATTCGGAGTCATCTTTCTCTACACCCCTGAAATTCAAAATAGATGATCAGCTCTTCTAATCTAATATGGTCATTGAAACAGGACACGCTAGAAACAAGGTGGTTTCACAGTCAAGCAGTACTGTCATGCCCTCTTTATTACCGTAATTTATGAACAAAAAGCTAAGGTCAAAGCCTCCTGCAATCTCAGTGCCAAGCCCTTAGATATATAGTTACTTCTAATTTCCAAGAATAGAAAATTATTCGGCTTTTTAGGTGCTAAAGTACTAAAGGTGACCGTCCATCTTAGCGAGCTCTAAATTGTCTCCTCCTTCTGTTATTAGCTACAAGATATTCCCGAAGGATTTGATTTAAATAATTAATTAAGGCAGCATGACATTTACGCCAATAATGCCAGATAACTAAAGAAAACTCTTAGTTCAACGCCGGGAACCCATAACAAGGAAAGCTTGGTTCCTATATTAGCCGTGGATAAGTATAAGCCACGGAATCTCCCTAGAATTAAGCTAGTTTTAGATAGATCTTTAATTAATAAATTGTGGATCATAGAAGTGACCCTTCTCAATCACGCTGAAGGGCTGTCATCTGTTAAATATGAAAGGCTCATAATTAATGGAAACTTTTGCTTTAACGATTCTCAATTAAAAAGGTCGATTCAATAAATTAATCATTACAGAATAGAGGGGAAAGAAGCAGATTGGTTTCGCAGTTACGTAAGCAGGCGAATGCAATATGTTTTGGTAAATGGTACAGATTCGGATCCTTTGCAAATCTCAACTGGAATTCCCAGTCAAGGCTCAATTTTGGGGCCGATACTTTTTCCAATATATGTCAACGATGCTCAATTTATAAAACAATTAATTCACGTTATGTTATATGCTGAAGACGTGAATGTTCTAGTTTCCCATGAAAATGTTAACACCTTAATGATCTGTGGTGAGGAAAGAACTTCACGCTCTCTGGGATTGGATGTTAAACAGATTGACGATTAACACGTCCAAAACAAGTCACTGTATTATTTTTATCAAGGCAAATGAGAGTTGCCTTAAATCTATTCAACGGTGGCGTGAATATTGATATTAATGTATGAACTGCCAACCAAGACCTGCAGTGGAATTCTCACATCGACTACATTTCACGGAAAGTTGCTAAATGTGTTGGAATTATTTACAAAGTTCGTTCGTATCTTACCTTGAATATTAAAAATGTTTATATTTTTGTTTAAGTTATTCACATCTGTCGTACTGCAAGGTCTCATGGGGAAGTACTAGTAGTATAGGGGGGATGGATAGACGAACTTTATTCATGTATGCAAATAGATTCAGGCGGAGGTTATAATGAGATGCATGCCACGTTGTTGTACGAGGGTATACTCAAAATGGCGGCCGGTGAAAAATTTTACCCAAACCGGTTTGGATTAGGGTTTATATTGAAGTGCATACCACGTAGGTGTACGAGGCTATATTCAAGATGGCGGCAGGGGGTTTGAATGAACTGCACGTCATATATTTGGTTTGAATTGTATTATAATTTTTCTTTTATTTGGAGTGAAAAAGTGTGTTCTGGTGGTACAGTTCAGCCCAACCAGCCGGATAGTGCCGCGCTTATATAGGAAAAGAACAATGGAGTAGCTAGGAACCAGTCAAACAAGTTGAAGCAAGTTTAAGGGTTGGTTAGAAAAACCAGTTTTGAAGACGATGAGTATCCAAAAGGGTCATCTTAATAATGTAGACTAGAAAAAACCAGTCAAACCGGTTTGCTTTTCATCGTTATGGCACACTCAGAAATGGACACGTGTATAAAGGTAATGGAAAAAATATTTCAATTCAGAGATGGACCGAATGATCGAACAGCAGATTTTTGCTTTGGAGATGGACGCATTAATTAAAACTCTTTTTCCTAGTCCTCCCCGAAAATGGTTAGCTCAGGAACCATTCTTGTAAGATTCTTGTAGGATTCGCGCTGAAATTTGGCGTGTTTACTAAGGAGATATAGCCCCTGTTTCCCTGAAAATCTCGGCTTTCTAGCTTTCATTACGCCTACATGACGTCCATTCTAATTCAGGCAATTTGAGCCGATGGGATGACGAAATTTTCAATCGATTACGGAGCTCTCGCGAAGCAGTTTTTCTAAAGTTTTTCAGCCAAAAAATTACACTACAGGCTTCGGAATAGATAAAGAAAAGGATTTGTGGTTCATTGGATGGGATTTCAAGTGTTAAAATCGCTGAAAAGGTAAGATTATTTTCTTAGCGTTACAATTGCGTGTCTTGAGCACATGGTCCTTTGATCTCACAGAATTGTTTTTTCCCTCAAAATACTCACTTGTTTTCGCTTTCGCTCGAACATATTTACCTTTATTACATATCCAGTGAATAGTTTTATCCTCTGGGATGAATTTTCCGTCGAAAAATCGGTTATTTGGGTGAAATATATTTTCCATTACCTTTATACACGTGTCCATTTCTGAGTGTGCCATAACGATGAAAAGCAAACCGGTTTGACGGGTTTTTTCTAGTCTACATTATTAAGGAGACCCTTTTGGATACTCATCATCTTCAAAACTAGTTTTTGTAACCAACCCTTAAACTTGCTTCAACTTGTTTGACTGGTTCCTAGCTACTCCATTGTTCTTTCCCTATATAAGCGCGGCACTATCCGGCTGGTGGGGCGGAACCGTACCACCAGAACACACATTTTCACTCCAAATAAAAGAAAAATTATAATACAATTCAAACCAAATATATGACGTGCAGTTCATTCAAACCCCCTGCCGCCATCTTGAATATACCCTCGTACACCTACGTGGTATGCATTTCATTATAAACCCTAATCCAAAAACCGGTTTGGGTAGAATTTTTCACCGGCCGCCATTTTGAGTATACCCTCGTACAACAACGTGGCATGCATCTCATTATAACCTCCGCCTGAATCTATTTGCATACATGAATAAAATTCGTCTATCCATCCCCCTTATACTACTAGTACCTACCCGACTAAGTTGAGTTGTTTACTATTGCTACAGAATAGAGTACTAAGGATTACAACACAATCAGGCTGGCGAGATCATAGCAGAGCCCTGTTTACTAGATTAGGTATATTGAATATATTTCAAATTACTAAATTAGAAATGGGTGAGCTTGTATACAAACATCAAAATCTGAATCAAAATAACTTAATTGCTCCCTGATATTTATGACTCCTATTTCACGAACATCGGAGAGGCCCACCGATATCGTGCACGTTCAAGATCAAGCCAAAATTTGTTTATTCCTCGGCCAAGAACTAATTATGGCAAATTCAGTGTTAGATTTGCCGCAGCCGATAATTGGTATAAAATACCTTTACATACAAAAAATGTTTCCTCTCTCGAAAGCTTTAGAAATGAGCTTAAATATTATCTGCTTAAGTCCGAATCCGAGAGTGACGTCTTGTTTAGTTGTAGTTGTATTGTGGCATTGTTTTGTTTTGTTTCGTTAGTTAGTTTGTTTACGTTTTGCCTCAAACGTATTTATTAACTTAATTACAGTATATTTTATTTTATTTCATGGTTCCAAAACGTAGTCTAGCATGTCTACCTGCCATTTAAAATTAAACATTAATAATAATATCTTGTATTAAATGCTAGATTAGGTGTGCGAACAATATCAACCCTGTGCGTTTTGGCTCGGAAACCTCCACATTTCTGTAGAAAATGTATTATTAATTTGTATGGCTGTATGTGTGGAAATAAAGAAACCTATAGAACCTTTTTCAACCTATGGTTTATGAAACAGCTGAGAAGCAAATACCAGAAGTTGTAAGCTCTCAGTCTCTGGCTCCTGACTATGTACACTCTAAGAGTGACGTACTGTTGCAGCTTCTCTGTTGCGTCAGATATACTTACAATCGTACTGAGGTGGAAGTTTTAAATTCCGCATAACTATGTTAAATCTCTAGTGTAATAAGTAGTCGAGTAAGCCTCATGATTGACTGTCAGTGGTTTCGCAAGAAAAAAAAGTACTTAATCTGTCCACTGAAAGATTACTGTACGCTTTATTCTTAACGTTTGAAGCCAATTGCTCGAAGCCTGGTTAGCGCTAACCGTTGGTTAAGAGATATCAAAACCAATAGGTTTTTTACGCAGAAGTTAACACTGGTTAACGCTAATCATGCTTCGAGCAACCCAGGCCTGACTAATTGCGTTGCATTGAAAGAGTGACGTGGTATTGGGGATTCTTTGTTGCTTAATCATGTGGAAATTTAAAAATTAATGACTTTAATTTGTTGTGAGTCACCTCAAACAAGACCCAGAATAATATGCAAAGCGTGGAGGGACAATAGAAGTGGATTTTTTTCGAAATTTTGTCACAACAATGTTGCAAGCCTCGTCATGGTTGTTCACTTCAAATATTCCGTTTCTGCAATTGAGATGGTTGTCATTAAATTTCTGTCGGTGTAAAGTTATATTGAAATCACAAAGTCTGGCTTCACAGGTAAATTAACTTTTAAGGTACTCACAGGTGGACAACGCAGTATTCCTCAAACTCGATGGTGCCAATTTTGCCTCCATGCAAAGTTCTAAACGCAATACAGTTGATTTAAAACAACGTGGCACAGCTTTTAGGGGAGAGAACCAGATCGATTACGTGTAGTGTCTAGCTAAAAACCTTTCTTTTATGATAGAGATCAGCAATCAAGCGGAAAACTAAGTATATATTAATAAGTTGTCGCTGAAAAATTACCCAACTGTCAAGTCAACACAATTTTAATATGTAGTAGCTTTACGTACAGAGCTTCGGTGCTGTCAAACAGTCTATCTGAGGCAAAGATGACCTTCCAAGAAACATCCTTAACTTTTCACGGCAAACACGGGAAATGAAGATATTTTGTATAGTCGAGGGCATCGCATTACCTGTCTTGCCATGCCTAGCATTGCAAGGCGTGACTGAGAGTGCATACCAAACAAATAATGGGTAGGTGGGTGAAATTAAGACAACAATCGATAAGTTCTCTTTACATTCTACCTTTCTCCCGTTTTTTTTTTTAGGTCCTTTGTGTATTTAAAGTCAGGTGTAAAGGTCCTGTGTCACACCTGTCATAAGACTTGGTATGCATAAGCTATTTCTCGAGCGCCTCCTTTCAATCCCGTTTATGAAAGGCTCAAGATTGACTTATTAGATGGGAAACTAGTTGCTTGGCAAAGGGCAAAAGGAAAACTAAAAAATCAGAGTCTTCGACCGGATTCAAACCAACGATGTCCGTAACACCGCTTGGATGCTCTACCCACTGAGATACTAGAAAATCCTGTGGAGTTAAGTCGTTTCTCTACGTCCTGAATGGACAATGAGTCCCGCTGGTCTGCGGGCTCTATAAAGTATACTTACAAGTTTTCAAATGCGATTATACACCTTATTTCAAAATGGCCGCCACTTTAGTTTTCTTTTGTTTCAATGCAAATTGGACCTTATGGCTTCGTTTTCAAACGTAAACAAAATATTTAACCAATTTGCATGGAAACAAAGAATACTGAAATGGCGGCCATTTTGGAATAAGGTGTATTGATATTTAAAAGGCGCTGTGTTACGACTAAAGCCAAATTCAGCGATTGGGAACTGGCAACCAAATCAAGCATAACATAAACTGAAAATAACTACTTAAAACATTGAATAACTTGAACAGCAAATACAAAAGGAGTCAGGTATGGGCAAAATTAAAGTAGTTTAAAATGGACTGCAATTGGGGTGTTGAAAACTGTTCAGCCTGGCAGTTTTTCAAAGCTTATGTTGTTGTAAATGAAATCATGTGCGGTGCACGACAGACATTTTTATGTCACGAAGCTTTAATTTTCGTTGTTTTAAAGCAATTTTTGGGTTTAATCGTTGACTTCAATTCCGTGAAAAAACGATCAACATAAAGCCTATAGATAACATAGAAACGGTCGATAAATTAGGCATGAATTTAAGTTGTAACAGTTCAAGCTTGTCCACAGGAAATTACTCAAATGTCTTTGCATTAATACTTACATAACAGGTTTGATATTTTTGCTATTGTCAAACGATGCCAGGTCAAATGTCCTTAGCTTCGTCCGAATCTTGAATCTGCAGAAGATATAATTACTTTGCTAGTGAAATACTATCCGAGTTACTGATTTTGAGTCGGCAAAATAAAGCTTCCATCGTGCTATCCATTTTATTTTCCTATTCATTCTATTCAGTCTTGATTCATAATAATCATCATCATCATCATTATATTTCAAAGTTTAAATTTAACAAATTGAAAAAAAAAAAAAAAATACGCAAGCTGCATATAGCAAAGTTAATCGAGGCGGGGTGTGTATCTTAAAATCAAATTTGGTAAATTAGATTAATAGTAAATCAGGTAATAACTAAAATGAAAATAAAATAAAATAAATAGGTGCAAAAACCTACAAGAAGACATGAAACATAAGGAAGTCATTAATAATGAAAGCTAGGGTGTGATTAATGATGACTAGTACGTAATTTTGAGACAACAACATAATCACCAAGCAAGCAATCACCTCATCACCAAGCAAAGGAAGTAAAAATTGGTGAATTTTGTTTTGAAAAGGTTTTTTCCTAAGTTTGCGCAAGTCAGGCTTCAGGCAATTCCATAACTTAGCTCCGAAAACGGAAAACGAATTAAGTCGAATACTCAGTCTTTATTTATTAACATATAAGTTACCAACATCACGGGTGAAAAGATCACAGATATTCTGAGAATTGGTAGATTTGTCGTGCACGAGAGAACATACTGTTTCAAAACGAGACACGAATTTTGCACGATGTTTAAAATCCTATTTTTATTTGATATACTCCTTCAGCTGGTCAGGATTTCACAGGATCGCTGTGACGTAGATTAAGGAATGCTTGTTGGCGTAGGTCCTATGTTTTCTAGGTGATCAACGCAAAGGTGTCGCTCTGCGATAGTTTTCAGTATTTTTTTCAATTAAGAGAAAAAGCTATCATGTCTATGTCTATCATCGAGGAAGGTGCTCTAAATCCGGAAGCGAATACAGCAGCAAAACTGAGGATTTTCAAATAGGTCATATGTCCAGGGAAGACTTGAGCGAGCTGTGTGCCAATTTTTAAAATGGCAGACAATTTTAGCGCTTTTAAAAAATTGTAGAAAATTCGCCTGTCGTTCGAATGGAAAGAGAGTTTCGCCAAAGTTCATTTTTTTTAATATGGACTTTCGAATAGGAAAATAAAAATTTTCACGTTGTGGGCATTTGAACGGCGAAGACTTAAGTTCTATCCACTCACTGATGTAACTATCATGGCAGCACTTTCTTATCAGTGTTGGACCGACAGGGCGTCGAGCCCGGGAGTGGCCTAAAGCATGAGTAACTTCATGTGTGCTGATATATAAAACAGTATGTCATCTTGTATGACTTACATTGTTAGGTGGTTTTGGATAGTGAACATCCGCTCTCCAATTGTGTTGATGGGGTTGTCAAAAAGCAGTCTGTTGGGGAATGAAAAAATTACCAAGTAAGGCGGGTTTTTTTTTCCACAGATTTAAAGTTACGCATGTGACAAGGAATCTGAGATTAAAGCAAAGGTAAAACATAATTTAACGTTTCTTTATTTCACGCACGAGAGACCGGGTATAGTCGCTTCTGGCCTGATTTAACTGACTGACATACATTACTCGAAGATACTTTGAATTCCTGAAGTCGCTAGAAATCGGGGACATTTTGAGCCCACATTACGTTATGCGGATATATAGTGTAAGAGTGATTTATCGCCAGAAAAGTTTCTTTTTAAGTGAGCATTTAACTGCTTTTGACTTGTAAGGTTTTCAGACATAGGAAAGATGACCTGAATGCTTAATAAAAGTTTGTGTTAAGCTAGAAGCTCCCGCAAAAAAATGGTCGTAACTGCTGATCGAAAAGCTTAACCTTGGGCTCATAATCCGCCGATGACAAAAAAAAAATGAGACCAAAATGCAACCTCGAATCCAGGCTGTCTCTCTTCAGGAAGAAGAAGAGGGAGAGAGCCTGGGTTCGAGGTTGACCAAAGTGAAGAAAGTCACATGATTGCAAAACTACAGAAAACTAGCTTTCAATCTATGGGTTGTGGAGCAAAATCGAGCCAAGAAAGCAAAAAATATCGCCAGCGTCCTACATTTCTTCGTTGTTTTTGCACTCAATATCCTGACCAATTTGCCACATGATTTATTGAACGCGGGCTCAAAATGTCCCCGATTTCTAGCGATGGGCCCCGTCTGGGATTTCTTGAAGTTTGTTTCCATTCAATAATCTAAAACAGAAAAAGTTGCTGATTGAAACAATAAATTGCCTATACTAATTGGTTTTCAGCAAGACGTTCACCCAAGGCTGTTACATCAGATAGCTAAAACGGTGAGGCATGGTCAAACTATGGTAGCTGTGATTTGAAATATGCTTCACTGGTCTTACTTACAAATATCTAAGATTCTCAAGTTTGGCAAAAATTCCACTCGCCAAAAAAGTAATGTTGTTATTCTGTAGGAATCTGAGGAAAAAGTAAGATTATGTCAACTGGTTTTCATGAGTAAAGTAGTTAACCTCATGGTAAATAGTTACCCTTTCCACCTCTTCGTGTAAATAACAGAGAGTGTATTGAGTTTTAGCAGTGCACTTTTGAAATATTTCCGGCTTGAGCTAGAGCAATTTATATAAAAATGAATAAATTGAATCAATTATTTTAAAAAATGCAGCCACTTTTGAATTCAAGTAACATGTTTCGATGTTTCAAATATCACCAGCCATAGTGAGTATAACAGTTAAATTTTTACAAGGTGATCAGCATATATAGCTATCAATACAATGATTCTTTAGAGATTAAATGTTCGTTACAAGCGGATAAATTCAACTAACCAACAATATTATAGAAAACACAACTGACATAACTGTAAAGTTTAAAAGTGTAACGCTGAACTGACGGG
>NC_090882.1:24794869-24804869 GCF_036669935.1 Montipora foliosa | reverse complement strand
ATCTTTTTTAAACTTAAGCACTTCCATTTGACCACCGCAAGTGACTCTAAGATCTATTAGTCCCAGAAAATTAATGAGAGAGCCATTAAACAGTTAAAGCTTTGTATTGCTGGCATCCACTTGAGGATAGCCATATTAGGTACTAATCAATAAATCATGATAGCTTGATAAGTAAGAAGTTAAGCCCATACCCAGTTGGTATTTCAGACGTTTTCTTGCTTGCTTTCTTCGTTGAAGAAATTTAGAGTTGCAAACTAGCGGCCACCATTGGACTTGAACAGTTGAAATGTCTTCAGGCCTGAGGATGGATCCTGCAGAACTTTCACCGCTCTCCTTTAACCGAAGAATTGAATCGTCATGTTATTTTCCCACACACACTGATGCAAAATGGTGTCATTTTTTGCAGTAAACGCACTGGTTATTGTAGGCTGTACAATCTTTTATTTTGTTGTGACGCTGCCGTTCACCACAGAATTTGTATCGCCGCTCCGCGCGCGCGCCTTAGGCGGAAATTTGGTAACCTATCGATGCGAGAAATTTTGATTTTATGGCCATGACGTCATCGACCTACGTAGGTACGTCCACCCATCCATGTATGCCAATAGGGAGCTTAAGCACAAGACGTTTTTGTCAACACGGATGCCAAGTAGACCGGCGTCTGTGACTTGACTTGTTTGCCGTAAGCATGTCGCGTCAGTGATTTTAAGGCATCGTTAGTTAATTGTACAGCAGTTTTGATTCTTTGTCTTCTTTCTTAATACTGAATCATGACTTCAAGTTAAGAAAGACAGGATATATGCTTTTTCAGAGCTACCATCAAAGATTGATTCAGAGGATAAACTTATTGTTTTATTGGAAGAGAACACGGCTGGAAATTGTCTTTCCAGTTACGATCGATAATCCTGAAATGATTCTGAATGTAAAGAAAAGTTCACATCTGCCAGTGTTAGCTGATTTGTCCAATCCATTTGGTACATTTCTGTAAAGGAAAGAAAGTGAGAAATAAAAATGAAGCGTTCCAAAAAAGAAATTAAATTTGACGGTAATTAAAGTTGTACAAAATTTAACATCGTCTTTCTGGAAACTTTATTTTAGCATTGCCAGTGCATTAAAGTTTAAGACCACAGAGACAAAACACAAGCACATGCAAAAGGATATATCAAGAAATTTGGAAAACAAATATCTTTCAAAAGAGACTTACTCTAGGTTTTTTGGAAAGACTGAGTCTCGGCGTCTGCAGCGCTGTTGCTCGTCAGCCGGTACAACTGACAAAAAAGAGTTTTATAAAATTGCTAAAAAGGGGGGCTTAAAACTGATCTAAACTTAAAAAGGTTTCCCAAATTTTCGAACCGTATCTCTGGTTCTTCTTCAGGGGACAATGAATCTAAAATTCAAAAATCACTGCTTCTTATTTTGGCTCCCAAGAGATCTTAACAGCGGCACATATACCCTTGGGAACTCCATTCTTTCATTCACAGAGTTCTTATCAATGTTTGAGTGCAAAGACTCCAGAAAAAATTCTGCGCTTGTAATTAGTTTCATTCCTTTCAAGAATTTGGCCGTAGCGTGGATGGATGTCGTGCGTGGTTCTTTCGGCATGTTGTCGGATTGCCGACTCTTTACTCGCGGCACGCGCGGGATCATGTTCCACTCTCCTCGAAGCCCAACACCGTTTGCTCTCACCAATGTAGGAGAAATCGCAGTCTTTGCATTCAACCCTGTAAACGATGCCTGCTAATTTTTCTTCCGATGGACGGTCCTTCGGTTTTTTGAAGACAGAAGCAAGTGTGCGTATGGGCTTAAAAGCAGTCCTTATGTTGAAATGTTGCAGTGTGCCTTTTACCCTGTCCGATACCCCTTGAACATAGGGTACCACGGCAAGGCAAGCCGGGTCAGGATGGCGCCTTTTTTGGACCGGACCTTTGTTGGGCAGCATTTTCAATGAATTTGGTGGGATATCCATTGATCTGTAGGCTGTCCTGGACGTGGGACGTTTCCTCTGGTCTCAGGGCCTCGCTAGATGGGATACAGAGTCCCTTCATATGAAAAGAAGCTGTTGTACAGCTGACGAGAGATCGTACTGTACAACAGCTTCTTTTCATATGAAGGGACTCTGTATCACTAAATTTTCGGCTGCGCTATGGGCTCACCCGTGAGCGTAGTCATCGCCGACTTGGTAATGGAACACGTCGAGGTTCAGGCTTTGTCAACATTCACGGGTTCCCCCGCTGGTGGTTCAGATATGTTGACGATTCAAACGCGTGTATAAAGTCGACTGAGCTTGACAATTTCCATCGCCATCTTAATGCAGTCAATCCGCATATCCAGTTCACAGTAGAGCGCGTTCCTGGATACTAATGTATCCACCCTCCCCAATGGTGAGGTTGAGGTGGAAGTATACCGAAAAGCCACCCATACCAACAAGTACTTGGCATTTGATTCACACCACCCTGTACAACATAAGAGATCCGTCGTCAGCACGTTGATGCGCCGCGCGAACACCATCCCATCTAGCGAGGCCCTGAGATTAGAGGAAACATCCCACGTCCAGGACAGCCTACAGGTCAATGGATATCCCACCAAATTCATTGAAAATGCTGCCCAACAAAGGTCTGGTCCACAAAGCCACCATCCTGACCGGCTGGCCTTGCCGTGGTACCCTATGTTCACGGGGTATCGGACAGAGTAAAAGGCACACTGCAACATTTCAACATAAGGACTGCTTTTAAGCCCATACGCACACTTGCTTCTGTCTTCAAAAAACCGAAGGACCGTCCATCGGAAGAAAAATTAGCAGGCATCGTTTACAGGGTTGAATACAAAGACTGCGATTTCTCCTATACTGGTGAGAGCAAACGGTGTTGGGCTTCGAGGAGAGTGGAACATGATCCCGCGCGTGCCGCGAGTAAAGAGTCGGCAATCCGACAACATGCCGAAAGAACCACGCACGACATCCATCCACGCTACGGCCAAATTCTTGAAAGGAATGAAACTAATTACAAGCGCAGAATTTTTCTGGAGTCTTTACACTCAAACATTGATAAGAACTCTGTGAATGAAAGAATGGAGTTCCCAAGGGCATATGTGCCGCTGTTGAGATCTCTTGGGAGCCAAAATAAGAAGCAGTGATTTTTGAATTTTAGATTCATTGTTCCCTGAAGAAGAACCAGAGATACGGTTCGAAAATTTGGGAAACCTTTTTAAGTTTAGATTAGTTTTAAGCCCCGCTTTTTTAGCATTTTTATAAAATTACGAACACTGATCGCCAAAAGAGCAAAAAAGAGTTTCTTTCGTAAATAATAGGAACAAGACGCCTACAAGGGCGTATCCGTGGAATGCGCAAACAGTTAACACAAATTGTCCAGTTACAGTGAACTTCAAGTACAGGTAGACTTCGGAAAATGGCGAAAGATTACTAGAAAGATACATCTGTAATATAACTTAAAGTTTTTTGTTGTAAAAACTAATTACTAATGTTACTAAATCTGCAAATGCAAACAACGAAGCCCTATTAGCAGGTTATCAGGATACGGGATCTTTTATTTATTTATTTTTTGGAAGGAGACTTAATTCAAATCCTACAGTTTTACTTGCTTCGTTAACTCCTTTCATCCAAAAATTACAGGATCAGCCTTAAATCATCCGAAAAACTTATTACAAATCACAGTTCAACAACTTATCATCCTGGGCCAGTTGTTCAGAAACTGGGTTTTAAAAAGAGTTTTATCCTCTACTCCCAAATGCTGTTCAAGGCTGATATTCAGAAAAACTTTACATTAGAAGAAGTCAATCTTGAAAAACAAAAATAAGCAAGGGAAGCAACATGAAACAAAAGTTTACGCTAATCCTGGATTAAGGTAATTGGCTTTCGAACAACTGGGCCCTGTAATCGACGTCTGGTTCTGTAATCCTGGTTTAGTTCCTTGCAAACTGTATAAATTTGCCGTGGCGAAGACAAGAAGACAACATCCGTGCTCTATTTCTCTCAATGCTCAAAAATTCCGTAATTGCGTGTTGTATAGTCCAGTCCAAAGTTCTAATTTTACAATTCCATAATCTTGATTTCAGTAACTTGGTACCAAACGTTCCACAATAACTTGAAATCTCGAAAAGAAAAATCCTTAAATCCAGTAGTCCAGTCCGGATTGAGATCGCCAAAACTCTCTCTATCATCGATTCAAAATTCAACAAAAGCTACAAGTAGTAAATAGTTATCAGAAACTACAACAGTTCGTCCTGATTCTACACTCGAGCTGAACAAAAAACCCAAAAAACCCTTGTCATCGTTTTCGAGAGAACAGACAAACAGCCGAAACTGTTCTGTGCCTGCCCCTTACGGCACTGAAAAAGTACCGTACGTTGTACAATAGTACTTGACCGTAGTCCTTGGCCAAGAAACTAATCTTAGCCAAAAGCTCGAGAAGCGATCAGGATACGGGATAATTAGGTAAAAAAATTGTGGGGATACGGGATTTTCAGTCTGGAGGTGGGGGGGGGGGGGGGAGAATTGAGGAGATACGGGATATTTTTTAAAGTAAGAACGCATTGCGTGTGGTAGTGCAGTAACTTGACAGTGTTTTTTTCCATAACTGTCAACTGAGCGGCGTTTTGTTTTTTCCAGGAGATTCAAGTCCTTGCACAATATGTAGCTCTAATAGTACACGACATTGTTTGGTATCGTAAATTATTACGGTGCCATGGTAGACATCTTTGCTATATACCCTCTAAGAAGACATGTGGTTCAGTAAAATACTAAGCCCAGAACGATTGAAGAAAATAACAGGAAATCGAGAAACATTTGGCTTCAAAGCCGATATGTTGATCATTTACAACTTCTTTTTCACCACAAGCTTAAGCGTGTACTCTGAGCTTCTGACACCTTTCCAAGAGCAATGTTACTACAGTTTTTTTTTCCCTTTCCAGCGGGGTTAGTATCTGGATGGGGGACGTTAAAATATGCGACTTTTGCTGTCAGGAACATACGCCCAAAAATTCTATTTTAACGCTCAAAAATGCGAACAAAGCAAGGTACAGATTTTGCTAGCCTGCTTTATGCAAAACAAATATTGACGAAAAAGTAAATAAATATTAATATGTAGTTTTTAAGGAGAGCAGAAGGAACTTTTAGGAAGTGTCGATCGAGAATAAAACAATTTGCCATTAGCGAAAAACATTTCGGGAGATTTTTGTTACGTTCCATCAGAGTTCAATTTTTCTATCGTACTTTTGGTCATACAAGTAAAATCGCAAAATCGGAAGTGACATCGATTTTAGCGGCCGCCTGTGATCAAGTTATACCTTGCGTGTTTACTGACAACTCACGAAACAAAGGATACATCTGTGACAAAATAACGGCATAACAACTGGTTTTTGTTGGTGCGTTTTTTTTTCTTTCAAGTGTTATAAAGTTCGACAAGATCTATGTGCGAATTTAACATAAAGATCACAATCGTTGATGCTAGTCCAAGTGTCAGCTGAAGTTAAGCTCCTCCGAATGAGGTTAGTACTTGGATGGGAGACGGCTGCGAAGTCCCCGTGACGGCGATAGCTAATTCGTTTTTTTTTAAGCTTGATTTCATTTTTTATCTTGTTTGGCCGTTCAAAGCTATTTTCTTATTTTCTCTCTACGTCAAAACGGCGAACAAACTGGTTCCCAAGAAATATTGGAGTACGTATTCGTTCTATGCAAAATGCTTCTAATGAAGTATTCGTTGTATGCAAAATAATAATGTTCACAGTGGAACACACAAGTACGAAGCAAGATCTAGAAATAACGTAGAAAATTCTCCTTACCTTTAAAGCTTGCCTTTCTCAAAGAAAAAGCATCTATCCACTTTATCGAATAGTTTAATACTGAAACAATCATGGCGGGCGGAAAGATTCTATTATAAATCTTTGCTTTCACCAAAGTAACAGAAGTGTGTCACGGTGGCCGAGTGGTCTAACGCGCTAGCAGGGAAAAAATCGTGATGGCTTGGGAAGTATGGGAGATCTCCTCGGGGCAGGGAAGTTTGGAAATACCATAGGGAATATAAATTAGTTCACCCGATCGGAGATTAATTCAATATCCGTGGGGTATGCACATTTGTGACTACCAACAAAAAAAAGATTCCAGCCCGGTTTTAAGACGTGGATGCCTTCGGCATTCCACGTAATTAGAAAGTTGATTTTCCAGCATTAGCAGGAAAACAACAAAAATCAACCAAAAAAAAAAACAGAGTAATTGCATCTAAAATGAACTTACCTTCTCGCGTTTTTTTTTTACCACGGACGCCAAATAGCCAGCTTTTAGGTTTGTGACTTGACGTCTGTGACGTGTGATGTCACTTTCTTTGCAAAATCCCTTCCGGTCGCCGTCAGTGTTGACAAAACACATACTTTAACACATACTATAAATTCTGAAATGCTTGAGTTATCTGACTGGTTTAAAGCAAATAAGTTATCACTAAATGTTAAGAAATCGAACTATGTAATCTTCAAACCAAAGGAAAAAAGAGAAATATTTGATTTAAATATTGAATATATGGTCACAAGATGATCCGCGTTAATTAAGGAAGTTACGTTTCTTGGTGTTATTTTGGGTGAAAACCTTTCATGGAAAGCACATATCTCACATATTGCTTGCAAAATTTCTAAATCTATCGGTATTATTGGTAGATCAACTCCTTGTCTCACTAAGATTGCCTTGAAAACGTTAACCCACGGCCCAGGACGGCCCGGCGGCCCAAAGGCCCAGTCCTGATTTTCCAGTTTTTTTGTCCAGCGGTAAATTAACAGATCTGCATCGGGTTTAAAATGGTCGACGGTGAGTTTGAATTCGTCTACCATTTAATCATTTAAATCCTTGTTTCTGTTTGTTGCCTGTTGTTCAGATAAAAACGTTTTCATTCTCTGTTCATTCGTCTCTTTACAGAAACCGATAGCACAATAGAGGACTTTCATAATCAAACGATATAAGTTATTTTCAAACCATACTTTGAAAATGAGAATATCATAAGTAATGAGATATTTGAATTGCGAATCTTCAGAGTTTCAGAGTTACACAAAGAAAGCATGCAAACGCAAATCGACCTCCTTTCATAACTGTTGCCTGCCATTGCACAGAATTACCGTAAGATCATCTGATTACAAATGAGAGAATGTGATTGCCTGATATACTGACAAACGCAATTCAGTGACAATTCGCAGTTCACATATCTCATTATTTAGCTTATGAAATTTTCGATCTCAAACTGTGGTTTGAAAATAACTTACATCGTTTGAGAATGGACTTCCTCTCTATCGGGTTCTGTAAACAGAAGAATAAACAGAGAATGACAACGTTTTTGACTTAGCAACATGCAACGAAAGAAAGGATCGAAAAGGATTGAAATTATTATTAAAATGGTAAACGAATTCAAACTCACCGTCGCCCATTTTGCACGCCCAAACCGGATGCAGATCCGTCAGGCCGCCGGGCCGTCGCGAGCCGTGGGCCGTGGGCCACTGGGCCGCTGGGCCGCTGGGCCGCAGGGCCTTAGGGGCCGCCCGTGGGCCGCGGGCCTGCTTTTAGCAAAACCCCTTATTTTGTTACAAAAGCGTATTGTTAGAATTGTTAATAAGAAGTCTTTTGATGCACATACTGATCCATTATTGAGAGATTTAAAATTTAAAGTTTGTAGATATTTATTCTTTGCACCTACAATAGGTAAACCTATGTATTCTTATAATCATGAATAACTTACTTCCTCCCTCTTTTAGCAATTTTTTTTAAAGTACGAATCAGGTTTATAGCTATAATACTCGTGGCTCTAACTGATTCTATATCCCATTTTGCTGTACTAATTTAAGGAATTTCCATCATTTACCAAGGCCCAGTCTTCTTCAATAAGTTATGCTCTGACATTTGAAATGCTCTTTCATTATATTCTTTTCAATCTAAGATTCAAACCTATCTTTTGTCATGTTATTAATCAGATTCTGATGTCTTCCCCTTCTTGTTACTCGGGCCCGTAGGGGCACGAGTTATAAAAGACGTTTGATTTCAGTCTTTTTTTTTTCCTGTGCAGCAAAATGCACAATAGAATAACGTGGCGGTGTTTGATTGGGCAATGCACAATAGAAAGCACGTGGTAGTGTTTTGATTGGGTAATGCACAATAGAAGCCACGTGGCGCTGTTTACATTGGTTATTTAAAGCAAACACGTATTCCAAGATCATGAAGAGCACTGTGATGCTTTGTTTCGGATTACTGAAGATCGACGTTGCGTTGGCTTAATCGATTTCTTCTTGGGGCGCTCAAAACACATACAAAGAAAGGTATAGGCTTTTCGCGGTAGACCCACACTAAAAGATGTCAAGCGTCAGCTTTGAAACAAGTCGTTCCGCGAACTGAATGAAACAAAAATATACTCGAATGTAACTGAAATGTACGCAACTATTGAAAGTGATACAAGTCAAAATACAAATTCTTTAATGAGCAGTGGGTACCTTATTGAGAACTACTCTGAAGATGACAGCGACAAACACAATAACTCCACAAACAAATGGCTGCCATTTTGGAATCTTTTGAAGACAAAGTAAAAACATTTGCATAGCGAACAAGTGGCCTCACGCTTGTACCATTTTCACCGCGAACAAACAGCCTCCCGCTCAGTGTACCATTGACTACGGAGATACGTTTTTTGTCTATTGCGTTTTTTAGTTTGTTATTGTTAAACAGTTTGTTTCTTGTAGTGGTCTAGCTTCAATCCTTTGTTCAACTAGCCATTTTAGCGATCGTGTTCACTGCCATCTTGTGTATATAGTTCTGTTCTAGTTTTACAAGATTTGATGTCATCAGTGGAGACTGTGATCAGCTCTTTAGAAAATAAATGTGATGTAGTTTGAAAGACTGCACAGTTATTTGATTCTCAATGGTAATAAAGACTTGATTCCAAAGGAGAAATACTGGTCTCGATAAGCACAAGTGTGTTTACTTTAGTTGTGATTTGCGTGTGCATTGACATAGACGTGCCCGAGAACCGAGCAGAATTACAGAGAAAAGGCTGAGACGTCTATTTTATAACAGTAGAAAAAAGAGGAAACTTGCTGGAACGTATTTGGTCAACAATGTACCGAGGTCATCCACATTTCATCGTATTACTAGCCAAGGAGATCACTTGCTCGTAAACACAACTATAGGAAGGGTGTCTGGAAAACCCGAATAGCGAATAGCGAATAGTCGCGAATAGCGAACAGCGAATAGTCGCGAATAGCGAATAGTACGAATAGTGGCGAATAGTAACGAATAGTGACGAATAATACAAATAGTTGCAAATAAGGGTGGAGGGGGGAGGGATAGTGACGAAATGACGAAAATTTGGTACCCAGTACTTCCTGGTCAACCGTGCAGCAACTTGGGCTGGGATTTTCCCGCTAAAAAGCAGAGATATGTCGGCAAAGGACAGCTTGAGCCCTGAGAAGAAAAGGTAATATAATGCATTGAAATTCTGTTGCTTATTTGGATAATTAATTAGCGCAACGGTTAAAGAGTAGCTCGTTTGTCTCTTTAATCACAAACCACTTGCCTCACATTTTGATTTTATTCCTTTTTACAGAACGTGTCTCGTCGAATCGGACAACACAAATGAGGATGATGCAATGTGAGTATCTAAAATTTATGTTCGGGCGCCACTGTGCGAGGAGATCATCATGAGCTTGATGTATTAATGAAAGTGATTTATATTTTTACATTTTGACGTTTGTTCTTCTTTAGAGTGTTTGTAAAAGCATGCACGAAACTCTCTTTCGACAACAGGTGAGAATATTATTTGCTTTGATTACGAGATTGTTCAGCAAAAGGCGGTAACTATTGAAGACTATTCGTCACTATTCGCGACTATTCGTCACTATTCGCCACTATTCGCACTGCTCGTACTATTCGCTATTCGCGACTATTCGCTGTTCGCTATTCGCTATTCGCGATTATTCGCTATTCGCTATTCGGGTTTTCCAGACACCCCTCTAGGAGCTACCTCAG
>NC_090882.1:24787369-24789869 GCF_036669935.1 Montipora foliosa | reverse complement strand
GTCAAGCGGAAGTCTTGTCGTGGTGTTTGCGGAAGTAAAGTAACAGGAAGTTGCTATTTGAAAGAAGGTTCGAGGAACTTTCTAAAAATGGTGACGGTTCGTGACGACCCGTCTAGTCCATGACGAGCCGTCATGTGAAAAGTCGACCCGACTTTTGGAAATGTCGGGTGGTGAGAGACTTAGAAGAAAATCGTGTATTTGTGAAGATACTGGAGGCTTTGAGGACGGCTGAAAATGTTGACGGGTCGTGACCCGTCTACTTCGCGACGAGCTGTCATTTGACGTGGTGATGTCAATCAACCGAGAGACAGTTGTTTTGTTATTTTTATTTGTTACTCGTTTGCGACCGTCGCGTAATATTGAAGCGCTAGCCTCTGAGGTGAGACACAAATTAAACATTTTAAAGACACAGGATAGTAAAAAGTACGACGGCTGTGAGCTTACAATTGTGGCAGGAAACGAATTGGCAAAACTGTGTTGTAAGTTTGTTATAATTGTATTTGGTCCCGTGAGAGTGATGTTGTAAGGTATCGGTATACCCCAAAATTGATAATTTTGCCATTTTAGTTTTTGATATTCTCAGGTACACCTCATAGAGTTTTTTTAAAACAAAAAGTTTGCGAAAAAAGGTTTCTTCTGGACAAAGTTAGAAAGGAAAAACGACTCTATCAATAAATTATCTCTAATTAGAAGCTGTCCAGAAATGACTATTTCTCAACACTCAAATGCAAATTTCATCGAATGAGGTGCACTTTTACAGGGAGTTTTCATCCTTTTTCACTGAAATTTGACAAGAATGTTGCCCGATATTAAACGTGGCAAAAAACCCCCGTGTCGGGGAGTTTTATTTGTTGCCTCCTTCGAAAGTAATGAGTATTTAAGAAAAGCTACTGCGTGTCTTATAAAAACAAGTTTAACAGCGAAAAAAAACAACAAAACAGACAATTAATCAAAATTCCACGACACGGTTTCTTAGATCAAGGTGTGATGAAAACGTAGTTTCCGGTTAAATTCTGACCGGAAACGAACTCAATCTGTGAAACTATATACTTTCGAAAATGAGGGCTATTTTAGAAAAGGTTTTTATTTCTTGCTTTAAGTCAACTAATAATCGGAATCTATAATTCCTAAGCTTCCAGAAAATATATACTTTATTGGGGGTTTTATGAAACATGTGACCGTGAAGCATGCAGCGACAACGCGAGGTTGCCGTTTGGGGTACAGTGTATACTGATTCAAAGGACGTAAAACTCATGAAATGAATTGTTATGCTGCGTTCTTCCAACAGATTAGCATTCCGTTTTTCATGAAGAGATTAAATCTGTTAACGACTTCGACGCGTTTAGGTGATTAATACTGGGCAATAGTTTTGAAGTTCTTTATTTGCTTTGGTCTGTTTTGTAGCAATAGTGCTGGTTTACGGTTTATTTGTGGATTTTCTGCAACGTGAATGCATAATTTCTTGACATAGGGTGGAAAATACGGGCCGTTGTTTGTACATTTTTTGGGCATATGTGTTTTAATAAGTGCTGATGTGGAAGGGGTTTTTTCAACGTAACTCTTAGAATTCGTACATGATAGAGTAAGGTAGTAGAATTTTAAGTCCGACTTTCCAAATTAAAGATAGAACCGCAAGTCATTAGGATACGGTGTTGGTGCTGGTGCTGGTGACTTTGTTAAGCTGAAAGCAACTAAAAATGCTGCTATAGACGTCGCATTGTTCTTATATAGGAAGTGATGATTTTTCAAATATCACTGCTTCTGTGTGAAGGATGGAGTTGTTGGGAAAGAATTTGCCCACCATTTTTGTTTCCGTGTTAGCAGCCACTTTCTTGTTGCAGTATCATAGGAGTTGTCGTTCTTTAATAAACAGTAACTGTTTTCAAGTGAAGCTACGACCCTCGCAGTTATGAACGCAATTTTTGTAATTGCGTAAAGATGCCTGAAAAATTCAGGACTTCAACGGGGTTTGAACCCCTGACCTAGCGATACCGGTGCGATGCGAATTTTTCAGGCTTCTTTATGCAATTGCAAAAATTGCGTTCATAACTGCGAGGATCATAGCTTCACTTGATTTCATATCTGCAGCTCATATATGATCCATTTTATATATCATTTCATCTTTGATTCATTCCTCATGGGAACATTGGAACCCACAAATGACCAGGTCCCAACGTCACTGGCTTCATAGCTCAGTTGGTTAGAGCATCGCACCGGTATCGCGAGGTCACGGGTTCAAACCCCGTTGAAGTCCTGAGTTTTTCAGGCTTCTTTACGCAATTGCAAAAATTGCGTTCATAACTGCGAGGATCATAGCTTCACTTGATTTCATATCCGTAGTTCATGTTTTGATGGTTATCACTTTGCGTTGGGAATTGAAGAATTTGAAACAGTCATGGGGTTTGCGTGAAAATGTGTTTATTTAAAAAGATGTTACACAATGGGAAGAAGAAGCATAAAAGTCCTATTCGCCAGCAAATATTTCCTTTATGCCGCCTTT
>NC_090882.1:24769869-24774869 GCF_036669935.1 Montipora foliosa | reverse complement strand
CTATAATTCATGCAATCATTTGGAGTAAACACTTATTAAAATATTATTATTATTATGATTATGATTATTATTACCATTGTTATAGAAATAGTATTAATAGTAATAATAATAATGATTCGCATTTATTGGAGATATTGTCATTTCCTCGACGCCAAAACTAATGTTTGTCGGTACAAATCAACTTGATTTTTTCATGTGCTGCTTTCTTTAATAAGGGGACCTCGCTCAAATGAAAAAATAGGTGTTACAAAAAGAACTAACATGACATACTGGAATAACAGTTAGCATTAAACTTAGAAGGCTAAGATCCAAATACACCTTAATTTTAGACGGAAAAAGGGTTGTTTATTACTAGTGACACTTTGTTTAAATCAGCTGTATGAGTCGCTTTGTATATAAGTCACACTGTACTCTGTAAAGTAACCAGGCACATAGCTATGGTCAGCTATGTCATAGTTTGAAAGCGTATTTGGGTCAACAAACTTACAGGTATTGTAGCGCAGTAAGTCCTGAGAAAACATTTTCTGGGAGGTGACTTAGTTCATTGTTGTCTAGCCGTCTAGAAATGAAAACATGAAACGTAATGTATATGAAAACTAGTCAGAAACTAAGTAACGAAGTTTTAAGTCATGTTAACATTACTTTTTAAAGTACACTCAGCAACAGACAGCATTCGAACTAAACAAGAACAATTCCATGAACTCAATTTTAGCTTTTATTGCAGTTTCGTTCTTAGCATTCGCTGATCAGAGCTTTACTCGATTCTACTTAGATAAAAGCAGTACGATGAAACCCAAATGACCTCCATGGAGCCCGCGCAATCGACTCAGAGCGATCAAATCAAATGAAAAATGGATGACAGTGGACAATTCTTTGTGGAGTATCCACGCGCAAAGCTGTGTCATATTGTGAATTCGAATTAAACAAGAGCAATTCAATGAATTTCATTTTAGCTTATATTGCAGTTTCGTTCTCAGCATTTGCTGATCACGGCTTTACTCGATTCTACTTACTTAATAGATAAGAGCAATACAGTTAATTCCAATTGTCCTCCATAGGGTCTACGGGAAATACTCAGTGCGAGCAATTGAAAACAAAAATGGATGACAGTGGATTTGATACTTTCAAAGAAAACAGAAAAAACTAAAACAGAACACCAGAAAGCTGGAAAAATCATACAAAATCAAAAGTATTTAAACAAAGGTAAACGTTTCTCAGCGAATAAACATGTTCCAAAAATTCAAAAGTCTGGTTGTATTTTTTAAAATATTAGTAACACTTGTGCTATCCAGACCATTTGGAATAATAATAATAATTTTAAAATTACAATATTTTACACTAAAATAAAAATCTTAACCAGGCTTAATTAGACATTACAAAAAGTTACAAATTTATAGAAAATATTATTTGTTATACCCGTGGTGTAGAAAAAGTGTTCATTTCTATAATTCATGCAATCATTTGGAGTAAACACTTATTAAAATATCATTATCATGATTATGATTATTATTACCATTGCTATAGAAATAGTAATAATACTAATAATAATAATGATTCGCATTTATTCGAGATATTGTCATTTCCTCGACGCCAAAACTAATGTTTGTCGGTAGAGATCAACTCGATTTTTTTATGTGCTCCTTTCTTTAATAAGGGGACCTCGCTCAAATGAAAAAAAAGTTGTTACCAAAAGAACAAACATGACGTACTGGAATAACAGTTAGCATTAAACTTACAAGGCTAAGGTCCAAATACACCTTAATTTTAGACTTAGAAAGGGTAATTTATTACTATTGACGCTTTGTTTAAATCAGCTGTATGAGTCGCTTTGTATGTAAGTCATACTGTACTCTGTAAAGTAACCAGGCACATAGCTATGGTCAGCTATGTCATAGTTTGAAAGTGTATTTGGGTCAACAAACTTACAGGAATTTTAGCGCACTAAGTCCTGAGAAAACATTTTCTGGGAGGTGAGTTATTTCATTGTTAAAGAGCGATCTAGAAATGAAAACATGAAACGTAATATATATGAAAACTAGTCAGAAACTAGGTAACGAAGTTTTAAGTCATGTTAACACTACTTTTTAAAGTACACTCAGCAACAGACAGCATTCGAACTAAACAAGAACAATTCCATGAACTCAATTTTAGCTTTTATTGCAGTGTCGTTCTTAGCATTCGCTGATCAAAGCTTTACTCGATTCTACTTAGATAAAAGCAGTACGATGAAACCCAAATGACCTCCATGGAGCCCGCACAATCGACTCAGAGCGATCAAATCAAAGGAAAAATGGATGACAGTGGACAATTCTTTGTGGAGTATCCACGCGCAAAGCTGTGTCATATTGTGAATTCGAATTAAACAAGAGCAATTCAATGAATTTCATTTTAGCTTATATTGCAGTTTCGTTCTCAGCATTTGCTGATCACGGCTTTACTCGATTCTACTTACTTAATAGATAAGAGCCGAATACAATTAATTCCAATTGTCCTCCATAGGGTCTACGGGAAATACTCAGCGCGAACAAATCAAAACAAAAATGAATGACAGTGGATTTGATAATTTCAAAGAAAACAAAAAAAACTAAAACAGAACACCAAAAAGCTGGAAAAATCATACAAAATCAAAAGTATTTAAACAAAGGTAAACGTTTCTCAGCGAATAATAAGGCAAGAGACTGGCCCTCATCAACTGGCTAACGCACGGCCGGAAGAAAAAGTAAGAAGAATATTTCTGGCTAGATACTACGGAGTACTGGCCCTGGTTTCTGCTGCTAACGTAGAGTTTTGATTTCTGAACAAGGATTTTCATGACCAAATCTGTTCAATTGAAACACACACATTTTTCCGTGAGCGTTAATGAAAAACCTTCTCTTTACGGATCATAAAGTAAAAACTCGAAGTTTTTGCGTATAGTGTTCGGAAATAATAGAGTTTCATGATGTCCTGATTGTTCTAAATTTGGAGGACTTTTCGAGAACTATAAAATCTTTATTTCTAAATAATAATAATAATAATAATAATAATAATAAAAATAATAATTACAATAGTAATAATAATTATAATTTTTAACTTACAATATTTTACACTAAAATAAAAACCAAGCTTAATTAGACATTATAAAAAATTACAAATTTATAGATAATATAATATTATTCGTTATACCCGTGGTATACAAAAAGTGTTCATTTCTATAATTCGTGCAATCATTTGGAGTAAACACTTATTAAAATATCATTATCATGATTATGATTATTATTACCATTGCTATAGAAATAGTAATAATAGTAATTATAATAATGATTCGCATTTATTCGAGATATTGTCATTTCCTCGACGCCAAAACTAATGTTTGTCGGTAGAAATCAACTGAACTTGATTTTTTTATGTGCTGCTTTCTTTAATAAGGGGACCTCGCTCAAATGAAAAAATAGGTGTTACAAAAAGAACCAACATGACATACTGGAATAACTGTTAGCATTAAACTTAGAAGGCTAAGGGCCAAATACACCTTAATTTTAGACTTAGAAAGGGTTATTTACTACTATTGACTCTTTGTTTATATCAGCTGTATGAGTCGCTTTGTGTATAAGTCACACTGTACTCTGTAAAGTAACCAGGCACATAGCTATGGTCAGCTATGTCATAGTTTGAAAGTGTATTTGGGTCAATTACAAACTTACAGGAATTTCAACGCAGTAAGTCCTGAGAAAACATTTTCTGGGAGGTGAGTTATTTCATTGCTAGAGAACCATCTAGAAATGAAACATGAAACGTAATGTATATGAAAACTAGTCAGAAACTAAGTAACAAAGTTTTAAGTCATGTTAACACTACTTTTTAAAGTACACTCAGCAACAGACAGCATTCGAACTAAACAAGAACAATTCCATGAACTCAATTTTAGCTTTTATTGCAGTTTCGTTCTTAGCATTTGCTGATCACAGCTTTACTCGATTCTACTTAGATAAAAGCAGCACGATGAAACCCAAATGACCTCCATAAAGACCGCGCAATCGACTCAGAGCGATCAAATCAAAGGAAAAATGGATGACAGTGGACAATTCTTTGTGGAGTATCCACGCGCAAAGCTGTGTCATATTGTGAGTTCGAATTAAACAAGAGCAATTCAATGAATTTCATTTTAGCTTATATTGCAGTTTCGTTCTCAGCATTTGCTGATCACGGCTTTAGTCGATTCTAACGCACGGCCGGAGGAAAAAGTATGAAGAATATTTCTGGCTAGATACTAAGGAGTACTGGCCCTGGTTTCTGCTGTTAACGTAGACTTTTGATTTCTGAACAAGGATTTTCATGACCAAATCTGTTGAATTGAAACACACACACTTTTCCGTGAGCGTTAATGAAAAACCTTCTGTTTACGGATCATAAAGTAAAAAATCGAAGTTTTTGCGTATAGTGTTCGGAAATAATAGAGTTTCATGATGTCCTGATTGTTCTAAATTTGGAGGACTTTTCAAGAACTATAAAATCTTTATTTCTAAGTAATAATAATAATAATAATAATAATAATAATAATAATAATAATAACAATTACAATAGTAATAATAATTATAGTTTTTAACTTACAATATTTTACACTAAAATAAAAACCAAGCTTAATTAGACATTATAAAAAATTACAAATTTATAGATAATATTATTCGTTATACCCGTGGTGTACAAAAAGTGTTCATTTTTATAATTCATGCAATCATTTGGAGTAAACACTTATTAAAATATCATTATTATGATTATGATTATTATTACCATTGCTATAGAAATAGTAATAATAGTAATTATAATAATGATTCGCATTTATGTGCTCCTGTCTTTAATAAGGGGACCTTGCTCAAATGAAAAAAATAGGTGTTACAAAAAGAACCAACATGACATACTGGAATAACAGTTAGCATTAAACTTAGAAGGCTAAGGTCCAAATACACCTTAATTTTAGACTTAGAAAGGGTTATTTATTACTACTGACACTTTGTTTAAAT
>NC_090882.1:24739869-24764869 GCF_036669935.1 Montipora foliosa | reverse complement strand
TCAGTTCCCACAGAAAGAACGAGCCAGACAGTGTAGGGTTTTTGCTAACCTTGTCATGTCAGGACAAATTAACTCGGCTCTGCGATATCTGAGTGGTGAGAACGGAGGAGGAGTCCTGTCTCTAACTGATGACGTAATGAAAGAGCTACGGGAAAAACATCCAGAGGCACAGGAAGCCCAGCTCGGACCTCTTGTGTTTGGTCCAACAGAGCAAGTGCTTGACTCTATTTTGCAGCAAATAAACGAGGAGATGGTTAGGGAAGCAGCGTTAAAAACGGGTGGCCCATCAGGAGTTGATTCTAATGGATTCCGGCGAATGATGGCTTGTAAATCCTTCAAAAAGTCAGGCACAAACCTCTGCTCCGCTATTGCTACTATGACGAAAAAGCTATGCACCGAGTCTGTGGATCCTCGCAGCATCGAAGCTATTCTAGCTAATCGTCTGATACCACTCGACAAAGGAGAAGGAAAAGTGCGATCCATAGGGGTCGAAAAGTAATACGTCGGATAATGGGGAAGTGTGTGATGAGTGTGACCAAACAAGACGTGATCGACGCGTGCGGCTCCCTGCGGGTTTGCGCAGGACACAAAAGTGGCAGCGAGGCAGCAGTCCATTCAATGCGCAGCATATTTGACGCCGACGACACCGATGCGGTGCTGCTAATTGACGCATCTAACGCCTTTAACTCTTTGAATACAGCAGCTACTCTTCACAACATCACTGTCCTTTGTCCATCAATCGTAACTTATGCAATCAACTCCTACCGTAGGCATGCCCGGCTCTTCATCATGGGCGGAAAACAGCTACAGTCAGCTGAAGGAACCACTCAAGGAGACCCGGTAGCGATGAGTCTCTATGCTGTCAGTTTACAACCATTGATTGCTCAACTGCAAACCTCTAGCTCTGCTAAACAATGCTGGTTTGCAGACGACGCTACCAGGGTACACTGGAAAATGTGATGCGATGGTGGGACGAATTATCTGCGAGCGGACCTGCTTTAGGGTATTTTCCGAATGCTATAAAGTGCTGGCTAATTACAAAACCCGAAAAGGAAGAGGAAGCGAGAGCGGTCTTTGGAGCGACAGCAATTAACATTACTACGGAGGGACATAAACATCTTGGCGCAGCTCTTGGATCAAGATCATACTTTGAAGAGTATGTTGGTAAAAAAGTTGAGGACTGGGTTAGCCAGGTTATGAAGTTGGCGGAATTCGCTGTGTCTCAGCCGCAGGCAAGCTATGCGGCCTTTACGTTCGGCCTACGGCACCGGTGGACGTACCTTTTAAGAACACTTCCCGACATCGCTGACTTGCTAGAACCTTTAGAACGCGCCATCTCTGATGTTCTGATTCCAGCCCTTTTGGAGCATCAAGTCACTGAAACAGAGCGTGACCTCCTCGCGTTGCCTGTGGCCTTGGTGTAGTAAATCCCGTCAACCAGTTCCGACAGGAATATGAGGTGTACATCAAAGCAACCGCCCCCCTTGTGAAACAGATAGTCAAGCAAGCAGCAGAGCAACCTAATGACGAGGATGTCGCTGGCGCGCAGCGACGCGCGCGTCAAGAGAAAGGTGACAGTGCGCGGCGTGACCTAGAAGACGTGACTAAGTCTCTGCCTTTGAAAACCCAGCGAGCTGTTGAATTTATAAAGGAGAGAGGTGCCTCTAGTTGGCTCAGCGTTATACCTTAAAAAGAAATGAACCTCACTCTTAACAAGAGGGAGTTTAGGGACGCAATTAAGTTGAGATATGGTTGGGAACTCAATGACATCCCAACGGTGTGCGTCTGCGGGGACTTGTTTGACACTGACCATGCTTTGATTTGTATGCGTGGAGGATATATCATACAACGGCACAACGAAATTCGAGATCTCGAGGCTGAAATTCTGCAAGCGGTGTGTACTGACGTCGAGGTGGAGCCGGTTCTCCAAGAAGTTACATGGAATGTGCTGCCGAGGGGAGCCAACAAGGCCCCTGATGCCCGGCTGGATATCCGTGCGCGGGGCTTCTGGGCGAGAGAACAGTCCGCGTTCTTTGATGTTAGGGTATGCCACCCTAACGCAGACTCGTACAAGAATTCACCAGAATGATAAAAAGCGCCTTTACTCGTCTAGAGTTCTTGAGGTAGAACGGGGCACGTTTACACCATTGGTCTTTACCACTACTGGAGGCATGTCTAACGAATGTCAACGTTACCGTACCCGTCTTGCTGAGCTACTGGCAGTGAAGAAACAGGAGAGTTACGCTTCCACTATTGCATGGATTAGGATTCAAGTCTCATTAGCCATTTTGAGGTCTGCATTGGTTTGCCTGCGAGGCTCGCGTTCTAGGAGGAGAACTACCCCAAATATACAGGAGACTGATCTAGAACTAGAAGTCTCGGTCGCATGTAGATAGTTTTTGTTCTTCTGTAAATAGCGTTATCCTCTGACACTGAGTTTATGGCAAAGAGCGTCTTAACACTCTGTAATATTGATTTATAATCTCTCTTTCCTTTATTTTATCAAATCTATAAAATTAAGAGTTTTTAAATTTTTTTTATATTACAGCGTAATACACATAATTATTATTATTATTATTATTATTATTAAATCATTTTTTGTCCAAAGGGGAGGGTTATGTTTTCAAATGTGCTGTCGGAAGTAGAATAGCAATGTCAAAGTTACTAATCTGATTTGTACCTCCAAACTTGAAAGGGGAGATTCGGGAAGGCAGGGAAAGCGTTGTAAAACTAAGTGAATGTGGCACGGGATATCACAAATCACTTGCATTCCTATACACCTTATTCCAAAATGGCCGCCATTTAGATATTCTTTTGTTTTCATTCAAATTAGACCTTGATGCCTCGTTGAAGGCAAAATATTCTTTTGAATTTTAAGCTTAAGAACGAGGCACCAAGGGGTTATTTGAATAAAAACAAAAGAATGTTTAAATGGCGGCTATTTTGGAATAAGGTGTATGGACTATACAAAAGCCGGGAAGAAATCCATGATTCTTTGCTGTGCAGGTAAATATATGATTGCAATTTGCGTGCCAAGTGTCAAATTCTCTTGTGAATAAAAATTGCGCTGTTGTTGTTGCGGTAAGGAACAGTAATTATTTCATATACGCATGCTATTGTTTTAATTCTCCTTCCATTCTCGGGAAGAAAATTCAGGTTTCCGGTTGAGTCTGTCGTTCCATGTCCGCCTGACAAACTTCATGTCTTCTCGACCAACGCTTTAAACCGTTCAATTTTAGCCCAATGTTTTTTTGTTCTTAATGGGCAGAGGCTTGCATTTTCCTAGTGAATTAATCGTGATGGATTCATTTTATTTTCTCGTTGGACCACATAGCTGGATTTCAGTCCACCACAGTGTCACGCGCGTTTTAATATCGAGTATATTCTTGATGTGTATGCGGCTTGAGTGCACCATTATCAAACAAAACAAAACGAAACGATCAAAGGTGAAGACAATACTTTTCCAGTCTCTGAGGCATAAGAAACGAACTCAAAGCAGTCAATCAAAAGGTCACGTTAACCATTTTCCAAGGCCTTCAGGATGCTACATTTTTTCTACGTTCTCGATGATTGAGAGGTTTTTTTATCAAATAGTAATAGAAGTTGAAAAAAGTCTTGCTGCTAGCTTGAAAAGAAAACCGCAAAATTTAGTTCCCAGCGGAAATTTCAGTCCGAATTCGGGACGCAAAAATTTGTTCCCGCAAACCTCAAACAATCGCCAAAGGCCCACAATATTTTCAAGCTACACAGTTACAGTAAAAGGCAAGCCAAAAGACAGATGAAAGATTAATGACAATCGATCGTAAAAACACTAAAATTCCTGGGGAAGGACATGATATTCTGTCAGAAGGAAGAAATGAATCACGTGCTAGGCAACCACAAAGGTGCACGTGATCACTTTGTTTCAATGTTCTAGTTTATAATGAATGACGAATGTTAAATCGTTCGTCGCTTTTAGAGTTAAACAACGTATCTTTTAGCCAAGAAACTTATTTCTTTCGTCTTTTTAATTTTGTTGTAATATTTAACTGAATATTTATATTTCATCTGTCGGGTCGGGAAGCCTTCTTTGTCTGGTTATTGACCTGAGATTGGACTCTTCTCTGAACAATGTTGATCAATCCATTCACTGAAGAACCATTTCTTTCAATCAAGAAGCCAAAAATGGGCAACAAGCTTTCTTTCAAATAATTCTTGACTAACAAGAATTAGTCAAATTTCAAATTGTACTTTTTTTTTACCAGTAGACTGTGCATCGTTGTAGTTGAGTACAAATAAATAAAATTATAAATAGCCAGAAAGTTGTAAACACAGACTACTCAAGGTGTTCGATTCCGTGTCTGGTATCCAACGCGAAAAAGTTACCAGAGAATTTGCTGTTTGGTTTCAGTGTTGTACATAACAGCACAGTTTATAAAATATTAACAAGAACTCGACGAAGAGGTAAATCAGCGACTAAATTTCCTGTGGCAAGTGGCAATGTTTATTTCAAGCTTCTTATACAAATTTTGGACAGAGGATATTAAATTACAAAAAAAAATTCCACTTACAAGTCGTTAAAAAGCTTTATTTTGGGGCGTTCATTTGAACAAAAAATGTCACAAAAAACTTTTCCAGTGTAAAATGTATTGAAACAAACAAAATATTTGATATTAGCGGCAAAAAACCCTTCCTATTTCAATTGCGTGCGTGCAAATAAAAAACAACAGCAATTAAATAAATTTTAGTCTCACAGTTCAAGATCTTAAAACCCTTTTCGGAAGAACCTTGACCGTCAATAATGAAGCACAAAAGAGACAACAAGCTTTCTTTCAAATAATTCTTCATTGTCATATTTTCTTTTTTTTTTTTTACCTGAAGACTGTGCTGAGTTGAGTACAAAATAATTGTAAATTGCCAGGCAACTGAGATGCGACTTCAGTAAACATGTGATGCATTCGAGGCGGTCGATTCCTTTTACACCCATACAGTCTGAATTTGCCATTTGGTTTCAGTCTTGTACAGTTAGCCAAATAACATTAGAAACAAAGCTCACTTGGTGATATCCGACGGGGAAAGATGCAAAAACTGTTGTCGAAGACCATTACTCGTCGCTTTGAAGATTCCAGATTTCACCGCCTGTCTTGTTTATCCGATTGACTTTCCATCAATTTCCACTGAAACGCCATTCGCGTTGCAATGACTTTCGACGCCATTGCGGGTTCAGTTAAATATTCAACTGTGTCCACCGGATAAACTCTATGCATTTCTAGTACCCCCTCAAACTTACCACACATACACGCAGAAGCCTCTACACACAAACACTACTTAGCAGGGGAGGGACAGGAAAGACTTTTCATGAAAAGGAAAAATAATAAATTAATAAAAAAAACGACGAAATGAAACGCAGATTTCGACTGGGTTTGGCAACCCAGTAATAAGAGCAGTACATTCCAATTGTCCTAAATGAGTTCGCGAACGACTCAGAGCGATCAAATCAAAGCAAAAATAGAAGACAATGGATTTGCTAGTTTTTTTAAGGAAAACAATGCCAATAATCTAAAACAAAAAAATCAAAAAAACTAATATGAAATCAAGAGTATTCTAACTTAGGTGAACTTTCTTACCGAATAATCTTTATTTGTACCTAATATGTATAATGTTATTACGAAGGAAATGTGTATCAGTGGCAATCAACTTGATTTTTTTCATGGGCTCCTTCATTTAAAAACAGGGGACCTGGCTAAGAACAAATAAGAGGTTTTGCAAAAACAACAAAAAGGATGCAAAGGTATACCGTTCCCCGGTTTCAGATAAGATATAGAAGGAAAGGAAAGGAAAGGAAAGGAAATTTATTTAAGTGTCTAGTCATTCCAGCGCTGGAGCACTAATTGGGGACACTGTAAACTGAAATTAACAATTAACACAAATGAATTCAAATGTTGGTTTTTTGAACTTCTACACACTTCACGGTATAGTTAGAGTATTGGGTATTGTGGGTTCTCTATATGGACATTTGCCTGTGTTACTGCTAATAAAGGCAGACTACGCTTCACACTAGACACACGCATATTGACCTCTGAATTCGAATGTCTTATGCTGGTGTTTGGTTAGGTTAGTTTAGGTTACGTGCGGTGCATAAATGCATACATCAGAAATGAATTTGTTGGCCGTGGTGTGTCAAATTTCATGCAAGAGACTTCACTCTATTGGTGTTTATAAAATAATTAGGATAGTACGCGCACTCTCATTCGTCAATAGCTGTGTTTAGATGAGAGTATGGAAACACGGCTGTGACTTCACACGAATTTGTTGAACTCGGGGGGAGAATTCTCGACAGTTATGCAAACCCTCGGCTGCGTCTCGGGTTTGCATAACTGTCGAGAATGCTCCCAACTCCCCCGAGTGTTTAAATGAGCCTATTTGAAACACGGAAAACGTCCTCGATTGCTCAAATGATCCAGGACGTGAACAATGGATGAAATCGGTGATCGGAAAATCAATCAATCAATCGATGCCAATCGATGGCAATTAATCGATTGATATTGATGTTCAATAACCAATAGATGCCAAAGAAATTTGTGATGATTGATTTTGATCGATTATCAACTTTTATCGCTTATCGATACCAATCGATCAATTAATGGAGGGTGTAAACTGTAGGTTGCAGGTTGCAGGTTAAAGTTGCAGGTCACTGTTTCACCAAAGCTGAAACAACCCGAAACTTTACTAATGCTAACATTAGGCCTAAAAAACAATGTTACCGTCAGGTTAGCATTTTCGTAGAGGCTTGGGTTGTTTCAGTTATCATAGTAAAACAATGACCTGCAACCCTAACATGCAACCTGCAACCTGCACTTTACACCCTCCGGATCAATTAACTGACATCGATTGTGAACAATTGGCAATGCGGACTGTTCTCGAGAATTCTTACGATCCTCAGAGGCTATTTACCATAACACTAAACGCTAATTTAAAAATATTATTAGCCTAAGGGTAGTATATCGTCTTGGTGCGATGTATAAACGGGTTGAAAAAATAAGAAAAAGAAACAGCATGTGAAAACGAAACAAGCCAAAGGAACGAGGAACGGCTGTCGCTAGAACGAGGTGTGTAGCGGGTGTTGTTGACTTGTGGAAACCAAACCCACAATCGGGTGAACAGCTTCAACTTATCTCAAACATTCAAACTAATGCACGTACGTGAGATGCTTAGAGTTTTTTATTGCCAATCGAAGGCAATCGATGATTCGCGGCCACTTTTGTCTGATTATCGATTGGCCAATGCGAATCGATGTAAATTAACTAACAGGAGATTGGTATCGATTGATCGATTGATTTTCCGATCATCGATTTCATCGATTGTTCACGTCCTGATGATCATAGACTGGTCTTCCCGGAGTGTACCGCAGTTTTCTATTTTCTTTTTGCTACGAATAACACAGTTGCCTCTAGCATCATCAGAATACCAGCCCTAACTTTTGAAACGAGGTTTTTGTCTTGCATTATGCAAAACCGTGAAGAATTCCATCGTTTCGGCGGGGGGAGTTTAAAGTGAGGAAATGCTACTGTATGAGAAGACGAGTGTTTTGCCGTACCCCTGGAAAGAAGAACTCACTGAAGCAGTCATAACCATTAAATTAACAATGCTGTGGACTTCTTAGGTGCACGTAACCTCTTAATGCAACGGATATAGACGGGAGAGAACAACCATCCCCGGCATCTTCTCACATTGAGAAATCTTTCTCCTTATGTGGCTAGTTAGGCCAATGTTGTTTCTCATTAGTACCCTTGATATTAAATCCCAAGTTCTTCAGTTTCCATTTTACCACTTTTTCTGCACGATGATGCTAAAAGGTTGCCTTTAGCATCATTATGCAGAAAAAGTCTGTTAGGGCACTCAAATAATAAAAAAATGCCTTTAACAAATGGCATGATTTTGAGGATAAATTTAATTCTTCTGATATTTAGTTTTCATCAGCGTTTAGTTTTCATCAGAAAGTGAAAGGTTACTACATTGTTGCGTATATACAATTGACTGGAGGTAGAAGCAATAAATACAAGTGTTTTAGGAGTATCATCAGTTAATAACTCACAGCTCTGTCGTGGTTGTTGGAATGTTGTTCAACAGATGAGCTGAATATTTCCCTCTGCAGCGAAAGATGTTCATAAATTGCAACAACCATAATATCATGCCGTCGCAGTCACACAAATTCACACAAACGCGAAAATCTGTAAAAGATAATCAAAGCTTTGTGAAATAGTAAAGAAATAGCCCAGCCTTTATGGGATTTGATTTAAATTCACACCTCGGAAAATATAGTTTATGCATTAAAGACTTGAGTCGACTCAAAACAGTTTCAACACTTTCAAGAGACCTTGTTATTAGAAGGATTGACACTACAACACTTCGTATAGGTAATCACATGATTTCGAGTGCAATTTGGAATAAATAAGCACGAGTAAATTTTTCAAAGGCCAACAAAAGTGCACGAGCCCGTAGGGCGAGTGCACTTTGTGGCCTTTGAAAAATTTACAAGTGCTTATTTATTCCAAATTGCACGAGAAAAATCATGTGATTACTTATTAATAATATACACGAAAAACATAACTACAACAAAAAAATTTTGACAGGGCGCGCTTTTTTTTAGTTCATTCAACTGATTGGCTGAAACAAATTACAACGTTTGTCAAATGCAAACTTACAAGACCGACACTTTCAAAATCATTCAAATTAGAACTTGGAAATGTGTGAGGACTGATTTAAAACCTTTCAAGCGTTTTAAATTTATGTAAAGAAAACTCGCTTTACAATAATTAGGAAAAGTAAACGTTCAATCAGAATCATCCTCGATAATGAACGCTCGGCGTTTACAAGAACTGGGCTGTCGTTTTGAAATCTCAGGAGCTCGCTTCGAGCGGCCAATGATGAAAGACACTTGACAGTTGTTGAACGTGTTCATCATGGTCTGTTCCTGGGACCTCATCATGGTTGGATTTACAGAGAAATTCTGAGTTTGAAAACCTGAAAGTGATGGTGGGAATTGGTTTTCTTTCGTCGCTGTCATCGATGGGCCGGCCAATGTGTGTGGTACTGGCATGTTCGTGTTTACCGGAGCGAGTGGAGCCGCAGTTGTCGTGATGTCGGAAACTGCCATTCGCTTTTTCTCAGCACCGGGGTTTTCATAATTCCGTTTGGATATTGCACTGGAGAGTCGTCGTTGTTCTTCATCGTCGGCTTCATCGTAATCGTCAAGGGATTGTACGCTTCGGTGGCCTGTGACCTTCACTATATCTGAGCGTTCAACGTTTGCTTTCTTTAGCTTGCTCACTGTTGTCTTTCTAGCACTGTGATTCGTAAATTTTTTGTGACTTTCTTCAAGGCTAGTACCCGCCACAGTTGTTTTCATCATGTTGCTAATGGTGTTTACGCCCATTGGTTGAGTTTTGAACCAGATGTTGTCATTCAGTCTTCGGTTTCTTTTGATACTGAGGTAGAAAGGACCTGACCATCGCATGTTAAGTGGTCTTCGCTCGACAAACTGCTTGAAGAGAGCAACCGGACACCTTTCTCCTCCAACAGAGAACATTCGTGGCTGAAAATCTCTGTTCTTGCTCTGCAGTCCGCCCTGTCTGGTCTTCGTTGGACCTTCGGTAAACTGCACGAACTCCATACCTTCGTCATTTTTGCAGAGTTGAAAATCTTCCATTTTCATTGCGTGGTGCTCTTGACGACCGCGGAGACCAAAAAACTGCGTCAAAAGCCACCACATAGAAGAAATAAGCGCTTCTGGAGTTTTGGAGCCAAATTTTTCTCCCTCCCACAGCACCTCCTCTTCTTCCTCAGTTAAACTTCTGGCTTTATTTGGACGTTTGCCCATACCGGATTGGCGAAGTTGCCGAGCTTTCCCCTCTAAAACTTGCTTGGAAGAGTGGAACTCCTTGTCTCTTATGATGGAAAACTTGTATCCTTTCTCATTTAAATGTCTATCAAGTGCAGCTATCATCACTTTTAAGCTGTCTGGCTCGTAGTCGTCACCGTTTTTGTTTTTTACTTCAGCGTAGAATGATTCAAGTAGCTTGTTTAGTTTTCCTGGCTCGTTTTCCTCGATTTTGTTGACAATATTTTTCTGTTTGCACCACGTCTCCCATACATTCAGCCAGAAAGACGTACTCTTTACTGTATTTGGGTTTTTGGAAAAATTTTTTAGCTCTTCAATCGTTGTTTCGCTCGCAAAACCAAATCGTTGTTTGCTGAAAACTCCGGCCATTTTCCTCCGCGTCTTATCTTAAAATTTCCGCCAATATGTTGCTATAGAAACAGCTCTAATCTGATTGGTTCTTGTTGGTTTCTTTTGTGTGTTTAGCCAATCAGAAAGCCTTTGTAATTTGCACTCGTGTTACAAGTTTGCACTCGTGTTACACATTTTGCACTCGTGTTACAGAAGAGCTGCACTCCTTTCTCAGCCAATCAGAATTGAGTAATTTTTTCGTGTATATTATTAATCACGTAACACCAATGTTATGATACCATAGACCCTATGCAAAAATGGCTGCCTTTAAATTATTCTTTTGTTCATATTCAAAATAGCCCAACTAACCTCGTTCGGGATAACAAATTCTTCAGAATTTTTGTCTCAAAAACGAGGTTAGTTGGGCTATTTTGAATATGAACAAAAGAATAATTTAAAGCAGCCATTTTTGCATAGGGTCTATGTGAAACATCATTTATTGCTAAACAAGATACAGTCACTTTTGTGACGAAAGAAGTTATTATGAAAACAGGAAATCCTCGCAAAGACATCCTATATGTTGGCTTTAGTTGTTCATTTTTGAAAAACGAATTTGGTGACCCCAATTTTTTATTGCACAAACGTGATTAGCAGGTCAAGATGAAACTCTCTGCAAAATTGAAAAAAATTCTGTGGAGCGGATTTAGAGCTACCTTAAATTTTCAATTATTTAAGGTGGCTCTGAATTCCGCTCCACATAATTTTTTAAACTTTGCAGAAAGTTTTATTGTGGCATGCTGATTACATTTCAGAAATAAAAAATGGGGGTTACTGAAGTCGTTTTTGAAATATGAGAAACTAAAGCCAAAATATGTGATGTTTTTGCAAGGATTTGCTGTTGCCACGGTAACTTTTACGTCACAAAAATGACCGAATCTTTTTCAGCAACAATAGGTGTTTGATATGGGTACCATAACATTGCTGTTAAGTGATAAAGTGCGGTAGTGTCATCGCTTTATTCCTACAGCTTTGTTTCGTGTGATGATGAAGTAACCACATTTGGAGGGAAATGAAGTCAGTACAATCTCACCTATAAGAGTAACGTAAAACGTCTTTGATTCGGTGCCAGCTTCATTGGTAGCGACACAACTATAGTTACCATCATGGTTGAGTTTGCTCCACACTATTCCCTTCCCGAAAGCCAAGGTTGTAGTTGAGTTCATCAATGATATGTTGATCGGTGCCGTCCCTTCAGACGAGCACCACACATAATGCTCCGAGACTGTTCGAACCATTCGTAAAGGAATTATTACCCTTGGTTTAGCTGCAATAAAAGACGATGAACAAATTTTAGCCATCAGTTAACTATAGCACATTGTAAACGAACCTCAGAACCTTCAAAATAGTTACTTTGCTATAAGACCATCTCCAGCATTCTTACACGTTTTTACACTGTGACGAAGAAAGTGTAACAGTCCCTATTCACTTCGTTAAATACTACTTTATTACTACCTAAAATTTCATTTCAGCTCTTAACCACATGGAGTCATAGAAAGGGATACATGGGATGGTGATCAACTCTCGTCTTCTGTTACTTTGCAAAGGGGATTTAGAGCCCAGTCAGTTCGCAAAAATGAAATGCAACAGGAGATGAATATTAATTTGTTTGAAGATGCTATAGAAAAGAAAACAAGTTAAGGTGATTCCTTAGTAATAGAAGTTGTCGTAAGATTTTCTTTAAACTTTTCTCGATTGTTCCCTACATTATGGTGACTCGAAATGTGCAATTAAAGAAATAGGTCACCAAGCTCGTTTGCGAGATATAACTTGCTCAAGTTACGCATTTAATCATTGCGACTTCATCTATGAAGCACAAGTTTGTTCCATCGGTTCAGGATACGTTTTGCAGGAACAGGAAGCACAGCTTTGACGTAGTTCTTGAAATAACAAAACAGGTGAATTGTATTGTTTAAAAGGAATAATTTAATGTTTGTTTTACGGCTCAGGCACACGTCTTGGAAAGGCACTGACTACAAATATTCCGCGGGTGCGTGATCTCGAGGAGACAATTTTGTGTCCACGAGTGATGGCTACGAATACTTTTTTTCCTGTAACTTTTTTTTCTGATGTAAATTTTTTAACAATTTTTTACAGTACAAAGAGGATGAGTAAGAGAATAAAATTATGCCAAAAAAAAGATAGGTCACCAACCTCGTTTAGGAGAAAACAGAAAGCAAACCAAGCTCGACTCCTCGACAACACGTCTCCCCGATATCGCGGTTTCACTTTCACTGTCGGACTGAAATGTTATTTAGCATCATCAAGGCTATCACTCGACTTTTTGTTTTGCGAGAGTCTAAAAAGTTTCTTGTTTTGCTCTTTACTGCTGTGCTCTGAAAACGGCCATTCTTCTTTCTAGCAAGCTTTCCCGCACGAAAGGTCGCCATTTTGAAATGTTATTGGCCACGTTCGATACATCAGTACTCACACATGGCTACGAGTCTTTATGGTTAAATTTAAACATTGTTTTGTTTAGAAATATCCGTTGAGACTTGAGACAAGGAAAACAGAAATAGCCGTGAAATTTGACCATAAAGCCTCTTAGCCATGCCTGAATACGAACGTGGCCTACGCTGTGTTATGCGCAGAACAGAATGCGCAGTGCAATACTAGGGAATCACCTTAAAAACTTTATGACTTCAATCCAAAGGTGCCAATAATGGACCAAGTTCACTGGAAAACGAATTTCCCACATCTGAATATGTCATCACAGTTCTTCATATCCCAGTCAAATTTGCGAGTCCAGCGGACATAGTAGTACTCCTCTGTTGAGACAAACCTATGTGATGCCCAACATTTGCTTTTGGTTGGTTCTGCGTTAAACAGGAAAGCTTTTAGATTTGAATTTAAGGGTAAGACCATGATGAAAATGATACGTTCTCAGTACAACTGTGATATTAATGAGGAATTGTTTTTGGAATTACCTCTTCTTGCTCTAGAAGTATAAACTGCTTTAAAGCTTGCAACGCCAGTTGCAACTACCAACATGTAGCGTCCACTCGATTGTATGGAGAAATGACTCTTGTTTTCAGTGAAGTGCCCAAGCAACGTTTGAGACTCGTTCCTTCCATCATAGACTTTTACCGAACTGATGTTCGAGCCAGGTTGGTTCACGATATTAAGGGTAGTAAAGTTTAAACGTATATTGTGATGAAGTGGTACTGTGATATGCCAGATGCAAGTATTTTCTATGACGAATGAGGAACTCAAATTGATTGCACCACTTGAGCCAATGACCATGAAGGAGCATGGTTCGGATGAAGCTACTCCTGTAAATATACAAGAAAATCGCAAATATCACCTACATTTTAAGGCTTTCACGTGTGTGTCTTATGTGTTTTCTCCCTTACTAATACAATAGAGATTTACACTGTTTACGCTAATGATATATCATATGGAAAGCACCATATAATTTATGCAATTTTTTACAATAACGCGCGTAAAATACTCAGTAAAACGTCATTTCATAAAACGCTTCCCGCAACAAGCAGTAAAAGCACCTTTATGTTATGGAGTCCTTATGGATTAATATTAGTGTCTGTCATTTTGTTCACAGCCATGAACTTTTATATTGAATTACCAATGCAGAGTTGCACCCAAAATTCAGCGGCATTGCTATTAACAAATACTTCGATGACATTATGGATTTTCCATGTCATTTGCACTGCCTTTCCACACATTTAAGCATTGGCTTTGCTCGTTTGTTTCGCTCGTTTTGCATCGTATTTCTTTCCTTGATAGTCTTGAGCATTCTTTGTTTTGGCATGCCGGTGATGTATCAGTGTATTAGGTACCAAAGCAAAAACAGCCACAATTCGAGAGGACTTTGCCGGGTGCTGGATCAGGCAAATGAAGATACAAATGCAGATGCAGATGTATGTGTCATGCAACCTAGTGGTCTTTACGATTTGAATATTGAGATTTCTGAATTATTTTCCACTGAACCCGTCCAATATGACTTAAGCTTGATTTCTTTGAGCTTCAGTTCTCTCAGGGGCGTAGCTAGAAATTTTCAGGGTGTTGTGGGGGGGGGGGGGGGAGGGGAGGGGCTCACACTTTCTCAAACCCAGGGTACTTACCACTTTGTCATGTCGACATTCCACTGTTTTTAGTGAAAGTGACATTTTTTGGGTGAGCAGAGAATGCGGGGGAAGGGACAAGCCTACAAAATAGCTGCATAGATGAAGTAAGTTCTAGGTGACATAAATTACTCTGTTCCAGTCTCACAGATATGGCTTGTAATATGTTGTTGTATTTTGGTGACTGTCAGAAAGGGGGGGTCACGGGCACCCCAAGAATTCCCCCCCCCCCCCCCCATCCTGGGTACGCCCCTGGCTGTCTTCGGGAAATATCCTTTGTTTGTTTGATTGTTCAGATTCTGTAGCCAATCTCCTACCATACGACAATTCAGATCTCCTCTAATAACTTGCAGCACCTCTTCCCGACCAGACGCACCAAGTAGTTGGTAGGCTTGGTGTATCATTTACACCTGCGTTGGTGGTTACTTTTCAACGACATTGCCTTTTCTTCTCAAGTTTTCTTGTAAGGATTGAAAAACAGATAAACTTCTGTTAAGAGCATGTCGGAAAAACATTTCTTTGTTGTTTTGATATTAGACTTGCCTATTGTCGACCTCAAGAGAATCCCTGGAGAAAATGTTTTGGCGAGCAAAGCATGATTTTTCGGACGCGAAGAGGATGAGCGAGCGAAAATCGATATAGCTGCTAACATTTCATCGGGGTCGCTGTCGCCCTCTCAAAATCAATTGGCTTCCAGATCCGAAAATGTTTTCCTGATGTTCCATATCGGAACAAAACTGTGTGGGAAGGTCAAAAGGGTCTCGAATTTATGAAATTGATGAAAGACAGGACTTGCAAGTTACTTGACCGGCCTGGTATATTAGATTCCTTTTGCCAGGCTGGGCCGGAGTGTAAAGAATAGACTTTCCTTAACTTCCACAAATGAAGGGCATACTGTTAAAAAGCACCCTTATTTCAGGCGATTTGCCTTTGGTCATGTCATCCTTGAGGTCAATTTGCTTTGTAGGTGATGGGCGACTGAGCTAAGAATTTCCAGGAATTTTCCCAACCAAAATTTCTTGACGTCGAAAGATAGCAACATAGGATCGGTGTTTCTTCAAACAATGTCGTACTGAACAATTATTTTGACATTCCTCATCATGCCTTGGATTTTAAAGGCAACTCTTTGCTGTTTTCTGTATTCTTCTGAAAATTTATCTGCCTTACTACTTATTTGTGTTATACAGAAACCTTCTTCTGGCGAGTATTTGCTTCATACAATGCAATAAGGCTTTTTGATGCACAACTTGCATCTCTATTGCGTGGATTTCATAAAGGAACTTTAAGCGTAAAAGTTAAACAAAAAAACATTGGTTGTAACTTTTTAAAGTTAGCTACCTTATTCAATTGGAATTCTCTTAACGTTTATTTAAGAAATAGATAACATGTACAGTGTTTCTATCGAGTTATAGAAACACGAGTGAAAGTTTGGGAGAACGAGAAATGCTGAGTGGGAACACAAGCCGCAGGCAGCTTTTTCGAGTTCTCCCAAACTTTTACGAGTGTTTCTATAACTCGATAGAAACACGGAGTACATGTTTTCTATTTCTTTTAGAAAACAACGCGACGAGAAAAAGGAAAACAACTTGTCAACTCTAATTATCAAAATGTAAATTTTCTTTGCTCGCCCTATCACTTCGTCAAAGGCTAGTTCTGTGTCTCCATCGAGTTATAGAAACACGATTTTTAACCAATCAGCGCGCGTATTTTCTTAGGACTGTTTTCTAAACCCTTGTAACTTGCTTTAAAACAATTTTCACTATTTTATTATTTGCATAACAAGCAAGTCTCTCTTTCTCGTGGTTACAAGGCAAGGAATTGTTACGGAAGAATTAATTTGCAATTTAACATTTGCTCAGTAGCCTGAAATAGATTTTAGTGAGTTGGCATTTGACTTTGTCAATCACAGTCAGTATTTATGTGACAGGGCTTTGCAAAAACCAACTGCCTACATCTTTGAAATGACCCAGAACCCATATTTTGTATAGGAGTTAATTAGTGCAAGTCAGAAAAATATCTTAGTTTGACCCTCAAGGTACCAACGCGTCCCTCATGCATGTAGCTGGAACCATAGCTATGAAAAGCATCTGAAAGTGCTAAGTAAATTCAATGCATTAGGATGTACCTTTTTTTAAAATCCAGTCAGAAATCGGGGTGGAATGAAAACGAATTGAATGCTGTAGCCAATGCGAACCTCAACCTGATTGGAATTGGTTGAGCAAGTTTGTTTAGGCACCGTCTGCTCACTTGTGCTTTGATATCTGACTTAATTTTGAAGGAGATGGCTCCTTAGATTTAAGCTTGAAAACTGGCGCAGCCTGTTTTCAAACCATTGGGACGGTCGAAGACCGGGGGGTGGGGCCTGCGACAAGAGATGTCTGTATTAAGTCTAGAGGCTCTAAACGATGATCTGGCACTTATAAGAGCAAACCAAAGTTACTTTTTTTTTTTTCGGGGGGGGGGGGGGGTAGCCTGAGTTAGATTTTAGTGAGTTGTCATTTGACTTTGTCAATCATAGTCAGTATTTATGTGACAAAGCTTTGCAGAAATGGAATGCCTACAACTTTGAAATAAACCAGAACCATCTTTTTTATAGAACTTAATTAGTGGAAGTCAGAAAATATCTTAGTTTGACCCTTAAGGTTCCAGGGGTCCCCTATGCATGGACCGAAAAAATGTAGTCTGCCGTCAAACATGAGCGAAATCTATACGTGGCATCATGCTGGAATCATAGCTATGAAAAGCAAGAATTTTGTTTTGCATCTGAAAGTTCTGAGTAATTGTTCCAGCAGAGCTTTCCAAACATGTTTGGAACTTACAAGACGGAAAGAAATCGTTTCAAATTAAATGGAAAATTCTTTAAAAATGTAGACCCTACAGCAACATTAGCAAGAAGTGTAGTCTCTGTCTGAATGAAACGTTGATAATCATATGTAAGAAAAAACTATCGAGCCTTAACACAAGAAACGAATTAGCAAGTTCATGCCCCCACAGAAACCGATATGTACTCCGGAACTTTAGGGTAACGTAAATTTAAAATACCGACATATAGTCCCCTTATATCATGTTTTGTTACCTAGCAGCTCCTTAAATGTAACGCATTTACTATAGCAACCACTATATTTCCGTATTTAACTGCCAGCTTTCCAATTTCGACAGTTCAGTCGTTAAAATTGCCTGATGAGTGTGGTACTTGTATCATACGAAACAGTTCTGTAGCATTAAAACGATGATTACTCATGTCATGAAACCTAAACTTCTGTGAAGTCATATATATATATTTTCTTTTCTCTTGGGTTGCACGTGACGTCACAAAAAATAAAATACAAAACTTAAGAGCCTTTTGAGGTTTTAAAAATATATCTGTTTGCATGTTTTCAGCTTGGTACCGTGCTTCATTTCGAAAATGGTGCAGTTTGAATTTCAGAGGTTTTCACAGTGCGTGACGAGTTGACGGCTTTCAAAAAACATGCCAGTTGCATAAAGACATCTATTTCCCTCGTTTTTTTGTGGCCTAAACAGCCAATATACTAGGAGACGTGTCTATACGAATGTTTGGTGGCTCATTATGCAGCAGAAAGTGTTAAAGACAGGCAAACTAAATTCCAGATGTTTCTACAGATTTCCGGCCGCCATGTTGGTGTACTTTAGTAATTAATTATTTATTTAATTATTTATTTACTAATAATTAATTATTACACGCTCTCTAGTGACGCGAACTTGGGCTGCCTATGGGGTTTTCGCAACTTTCGAAGCCTATAAAATGGCAGGATTTGTTAGAAAAATGGCCGCAATGCGTTTCGAACAGGTGCAAAGATTCATTTTAAGGAAAAAATATTTTGGGGTTAGGGGCACTTGCAAGTCTAACAAGTATGAGGTTTTAGTCCATAGCCAAAACAAGTCACTAGACCTCTTTACTGGAGGCTCATTGAAGGAAATCTCCACGTGTTGGGTAAGGCAATAAGACTTCCATGGGATATGAAACATTTCTTCTTCTGAAGTCACCTTAGTGATGTTTCAAAGATTAGTTCCAAATATAGCAAACATATTAATGGCCTTAATTGCCTTAATGGCTGATGATATTAGCCTTTTTCTCACACATATACATATTTTTTTTTAAATTTCCAGGTCCAAGTCACAAGTTGCCAAATGGCAATGACAGTGATTTCTTAAATTAAAAGATGTTGTCAATGGAAAGGTTAGGGTCCAGTTACTGACAAAATATAACCGTCCCAGTTATTCTTAACCTCTCAGAGGTAGTTCATCGTTTAATTACTACAGCTCTGTTTCGTATGGCCAAAATATGACCACACTCATCAGGTAATATCAACGATTGACCGTTAAATGCGCCTTTTGCGAGTTGCTGTTGGTCTCGGTTTCGAAGTGAGTCTTGGAGCTCAACTATTGTAAGGGAAATGGCTTTGATTTGCATAAGAATACGCAAGTCATTTCCATTTGAATGGTTGTGCACCAGGACTCCCTTTGAAACTGAGGCATGCAGCAACTCGGAAATGGGCTATTACAGAAACTGGCAATAAATATATACCTAAATTGTCCTTAGGAGTTAAGATGGACATCCCATGACTGACCAAGCAAAGTTGGATTAATTTCAAATTAATTCGACAAATACGTGAAAACAAAATAAAAAGGTCTTTTACTTACTCCACAAACTACACATCCAAAATATGATGGCTGGAAGATGCTCAATGGTTTCCATTTTTGACTGTACTTCAATAAGCATTTAAATCCCCAAGCATTATAATTTATCAGCAGGGAACTGCGAAGGAATGAGAAAACCATGGCGATGTTGAAATTTGTCTAATTTACCAAACGTTTCTGCTGGGCTGTAAAATAACATCTTTATTGCCTCCTACAGGCGGTAAATATTCAAAATGTGCAAAATCGGAGAGAAGAATATTTCTAAGCTGCAACGAACGCACGCCCTCACGTGATGAATGATGAATGATGAATGATGAATTATAAGTGAAACAAGGAATTTCTGTTCAAAGTTTAAGGCGAACAATAATTCAACCCATGACTAATGACCGGGGACACCCAGCGATAATCTTCAGTGAAATATGTGTTTGGGGAAATATGTGTTCGGAAGAGTCAAACTGTTCTAAGAATTTCGGTTCTTTGTTGCTAAACAGCTATAGATTTCTTTTCTAAAACACCACCTAAAAGATTCACAACTAGGGAAAAGTATAGTCTCTTACGTTTTCGGAAGGGATTTTTTTTTTTTGCAATTTTTGCAATTTTTGGCACTTAAAATGGTCACCTAGCACTTTCGGATGAGTAAATGCTTTGCAGGGAAGTTCTTAGAATGTAACGTTCAGCTATCAGTTCCTGAAATGAATGAAATATCATTCGCTAAGATTAATTTTCGGACACTTCAATTTTCGGCTAAGATGTCCAAACAGATCAAATTCTCCTTAGTGATAAAAACATCTCTTTAGACAGTCTTTTTACATTATATTACAAGAAGCATAGAAATGTCTCTCAAAGGCTATTGGCTTAATTTTCTCGTTGGGTGCCCTTCAATGACTGCTTTCCCAAGCTGTGCCATTTGGCTGCTTTACTTTGTAATTTTTCAATACACTCTCTCTTAGCGTTAGCCACTAAGGACGCGTTTTTGTATGCTATCTGCGGTGTTTATGTCGTTGTCGAGTGGTCTATAGGAGGATGTGTGGATGAGTAGGCATTCGTTGATGTATCACTTTCTATCTGCTGATTTTATGATGATGTCGTTACGTTTAATGACGCCAGTCGTTACGTTTAATGACGCCAGCCTTGAATATTTCCATGGCAACCCTCCTTAAACTAACCTCAATCCACACCTGACCTCCTCCTTCCAACAGAGAATCAGCACTCGCCCTACATTTTAGACGCAATAGACCAGTTCACTCTCTTGAGTGCATCATGGATAATCAGGGCCACAAGGCGGGAAATTCAAAGGTTGTGCATGGAAATTCCAAGCAAATAAACTGTACATGACTCTACTTTTTAGACTTTCGCTTTCATAAACCAAAGAAATAAGTTCAAGTTCACACTTGAGATTAACTGGACTTGGTATTTATTCTTTTGAATTCCTAAATATTGTTTTTTTGCCTCCATACATTCTCTGTGATTTTGTGCCTTTGGAATTACGGGATGGAAGAAACTTTGTTTAGTAAGGAATTCTTACAATAGCCATTCTCTCCAACTTTATTCTGCCGCACCTTTGAGCATATATCTTCTGTTTTGGAAAATGAAAAACCCAAAATTGCATACCATAAATACTTTTCATCGTTTTGAACTTCCACACAAACCTTGCCCTGATTACCCATGATGCACTCAAGAGCGCGAACTCGTCTATAGAAAATGACCTGCTTTTCTATAGAAAACAACCTGCTCCCGTCTTACCTTGTAGCTCAGTCGGTAGAGCAGCGGTGATCTACCCCGAAGGTCGTGGGTTCAATTCCCACCCTGTTCAGAGCTTTTCTCTGTCCTTGTGTGGGCCCATTTCCATTAGTAGGGCTAAAGCTCAAATGGTTCATATGGGGTACAAAACTAGCACTTCACAATTACACTCTAATCAGTTAAGTCTATAGAAAATGACATTATCGACATCACGTCCTCGATCGTATGTGAAAATTTGACCTAACGCGAACGAGATGCCCTCAAAACAAACAGGAAACGTAACGGCATCATCATTAAATCAGCATACAAAGGACCAGCCACAGTTGTCATAGACAGAAACTGGTACATCAATGCATGCCTACAACTCAATGACTTATCCTCCTATGGACCACTCGACAAGGTGATTATGGCGTAATAATCACCTCAACGGCAACCAATCAGCGCAGAGAATTTTCGATAATCACCTATGTAATTATACTAATATTTATTATTGGGCTACTTCGTCGTCGTCGTCGTCGTCGTACGTACGCGCCCACCTGCACGAGTAATACCGCTGGCCAAGATTACCATAAGAAATGCAACTCATGGGTTCCTATGCGTATGGAGCTCCGCTATTAGTATTACTCACTCATTTCCGACTTCTTGTTAGAAGCGTTTAAAGAACGGCACTTGTTAAAAAAAATATATATCTTGTGATATTTCTAAGAAAACAAGAAGTATTCAGGGGCTTTCCCGAGGACGTTTGTGCCATGATTTTTTTTCCCAACTAATCAAACGATTACACAACAGTTTTTACTAATCTTTGCATGTTTTCCTTCAGGAAACATTAAAAAAAAATCAAATAAGGGCTAACACTACTGTTAAAACCATAGTGCAAAACCAGAGCTTATTTTTAAGCGGATAGTTAGGACAAAAGTTGTTTACAATCTTGTAATAATGTACCACTTTATGAACAGGTCTTCTCGACCTCATTTCTTCCCAGCGCAAGGCGATGCTTACTAATTCCTTTAAAAGTCCCGGTAACAACTTTCGCAGGCTCGCGTTGCACATGTTCGAGGATATCACATTTGTTTTCAGTGCATCCATCCCAAACCACATCTGCATGCTCCATTACAGGGCGAACGAGAGATTTATAGAGTCTCTCGAGAGCGTTTCTACTAAGTTTGAATTTTAAACCCTTTAAATTTATCCGCTCTCTTGCAAGCTCTCTAATAAACATTAAAAATACGCGGTTTCCAAGATAAATTGCTAGCAAGCGTTACGCCTAGGTGACAGAAAGAAAGAAAGTTTGTTTCGAATACAACAGAAACAACAGAATGTGCTTTGACATGTGGCATATGAAATTTTACACTAGTTTTAACAATAGTTACTTCATTTGAATTTTTATCATTCTCTGCAATGTTTGTAAATAAAGTTTTTTTTATATACAAACTTAGTAAAGTTTGTCAGATAGTTCGTTTCGCATACAACAGAAACAACAGAATGTGCTTTGACATGTGGTATGAAATCTTCCATCAGTTTCATGAGCAGCATAGAACACAGGCTCAGTTGGGGTAACTTTTATAAAGACTAAAAGCTCTGTCGGATGGGAGATGTAAAATGAGGCTTCTAAGGCTTTTCTACAATTGGGCCTGAAGTCTATGCTCTAAGCTGCTGTAGTTCCCAAGTTGGCTGTAACCCCTTAGTTTAAGCCTACGGTGTGTTTTCACTGTCACCGAGGGAAAGGTTAGGCATACCTGGTATGACTTTTAACTGGAACCAAGAAAACTGTGCTCATTCGAAGCCTCGGGCTGTCCGTCGAAAATTTAATATTCATTTGAGTTCACACAAAATATTTAAATAGCGAAATAATGATTGACAAGGCTGTCATACAACCAGGAGACTACAATTTAATCTTGCCTCGCCAGAGCGTCTTTTAATCAGTGAAATAAACTAATAACACCCGTACAACCCAGCAAGCTTCATGAGTTGTTATATTCTACGCCTTTTGACCCATTTTTGATAGCTTTTGCGAAATATTTTACCACGGCACTTTGATTGTATCTGCAAACTGCCTTGTTAATAGCTTAATTTGGCAGTAAGCAATAACTGCCAAAATAACAATTCAGGACGAACCCATGGTGAAAAGCCATTGTTTTTTTGTCTCTTTTCAATTATTGGTGGCGTTAGTATTACTTCCGTGACTGGGTTAATAATTATGTGAAGTATTGTGTGTTTGACTTGAAAACTCTCGCTATGAGGAACTAGTTTCTTCTAAATTTTGACCAAAACAACTTTGAGAAAAAAGAAAGTTCTTGAGCTTAAGATCAAACAAATTGTTGATTTCCATTTCGCAACACCACTTTTGTTCACTTCGGGTCAAATGCAGTTCCAATCACCTCCAAGGAATAGTGTTGCAAATTCCTAGTTGAACATTAGGAAACTATTACGGACTTGCATTAATATAACCTACTCTGTAAAATTGTTAGGCGCACGTTTGCTACACAGAGAGAGTGTAGTGCCGTTAAGACGCATTCCATAGTGTTAATAACAATAATTAACAATACTCTCCCTCTGCTATCTTTGCATAATCATAGCGCATCACGAGTCAAGTTCGAGCCCGAGACAATTTCTCGTCAACCTAACGTTTTCTTCTTTATATATTATCGTTTAAATATGCATTATTATTCTTCTTGTCAAAAACCAAAACAACAGAAAAGGAAACAAAAACAGACGCCTTTGAGGTTAATAAAGTTCACCAGGCAGGTAACCAAGACGAACGTTTTGCGCCATTTTTAAATTTTAAGCACAGGTCCTCCAGTTGTCACCTTGCTCCTTTCACGGCTGAACAATGTGTTTTCGGGCCGAATCCTCATACATTCAGTTATTCGAGGAATAATCGCTTCAATTTTTCAAACGAAACTCCTTTTAATCGTCTTAGCTTAAATCCTACGATCCTTATAGGCAAATAATTTTTCTTGGCTTTTTAATTCCTTTCTTTTCTGATAATACTTGCGGTAAGCATGCACATGACCCCACATGAGATTTTTTGTAGTGAAAGGGTTTTAGTTCCTTAAGTGTCAAGTCTTCTGTTTTCGCGTCCTCCGTAAATAAATAGCGCTGTGTTTTGCTTTTTGATTTCTTTTTGGTGCGTGGAATGATATTGATCCGATCTCACACTGAAGAGGTATTTGTGTGATTCAAATTTAACATTTGCTTTAAAATACTCGTAGTTTAAGCAAAGGAAAAGCTGACAACTACTTTCACTGTTTAGTTGTGAGAGCCTTTAAAATTAACTTTCGTCCTTTGAACAGCTGTTACAAAGGTAGGGGATCATCTGTAGTAAACTCTTATTACTGGTGATCAGAACTTATCACTTACCAGTAATATCAGTAACATTTATTTTGTCTTTGTCTCAAAAAAGAAACAAGTGGGATTGCAGGTGGGTCTTTTCAATATTATATTCGGGTAATTGATCAATGAAACAATAGAGAGGTTAAGCATGACGTTTACGGCCAACGGGAAAAGTCAGGCTCCTGCTTATCATAAAAGAGTGAAATTGTTGCCAAATATGTAAAAACCCTGCTTGATATTAGCTCATTTTCTGTCCTGTTAGCTCCATGTATAAAGCAACTTCTCAAAGGAACGAGACAAGGCGAGGATCAAAAAAGACAAAGCGAGGATCATAGCTTTACTTGATTTCATATCCGCAGTTCAGTATATGATTCATTTCATACATCATTTCTTTCATTGATTCATTTCTCACGGAAACATTAGAACCAACAAATGACCAGTTCCCAATGTCAGTGGCTTCGTAGCTCAGTTGGTTAGAGCGTCGCACCGGTATCGCGATTTGACGGGTTCAAACCCCGTTGAAGTCCTGAATTTTTCAGGCTTTTTTACGCAATTGTTAAAATTGCATCCATAACTGCGAGGATCATAGCTTTACTTGACAAGTTAACATGAGAAAACCTTAATTTCACTCCGTTTGCCGTTTGGCGTAAACGTTGTGCTTAACCTTCTCTAATACTTATTGAACTCTGCATACGCGTTTATTGGTTTTATAAGTTAACCAAATGAAATCCACAGAACAATAATTCCCTTCATACTGTTTTAAGGAAAACCGGGCTGTAATTAAGCAATAGAGGACGTTTTCCGTGTTTCCTTACTCTCATCTAAACACGAGGGGGATGTTGGGAGAATCCGAGACGCAGTCGAGGGTTTGCGTAACTGTCTCGAAATCTCCCAACTCCCCCGAGTGTTTAGCTAAGGC